>NW_027256887.1:90208403-90566802 GCF_029215685.1 Pituophis catenifer annectens
GGGCCAGTGGGTGGAGCAGGTGGCACAGAGGGGCAAGAGAGGCACCTGCCAGGGGCAGCCACAGCAGCAGGAGGTGGAGCAGGGGGCAGGCAGGAGGGAGTGTTCAGATGGCCGCCCTGAGTCTCCAGAGAGGGGCAGCATATTAATTAATTAATTAATTAATTAATTAATTGAATGAATGAATGAATGAATGAATGAATGAATAGATGAATGGACCCTGCACCCAGGGGTGGGGTGGGGGGGGTGGCAGAGAGTGCAGACCAGAAGCCAGGAAGACGAGCCCTACGTGGGGCGGTGGGGGAGAGGAAGAAACTGAAAAGATGCTTGCAAGGAGGATTCGGATAAGCTGGCAGCCTCCTCTCCATGGCCAAAATGGAAGGCCCAAGGGAAGGCGGACATCCCTCCCCGTTGGTAAGGCTGCTGCTTGGGCCCTTCCTGGTGGGCTCCCCGGCAGGCTGCCCAAGTGGGCAAAGGATCCAGTCCCTAAGACCCGCTGGGTGCAGGATGGCGAAGGCGGCGGCTGCCCCACCGTGCTTCTGGCCAGCAGTGGGTGAGGCTAGAACCGCCACCCCTTTCAGGTAGCAGAGCTTGGAAGGGGGACCCCTGAGAGCGAGCTCTGTCCAGCAACCCCAACTCAGGAGCAGCACCCAGGGCTGGGAGCCCCCCCCCCCCCCCCCGGTGCCCGGCTGGTACCTTCTCCTTCTTCTGCTTGGCAGAGGCCTCGGCCACCGTCAGGGGCTTGTAGTAGTTGCTTCGCTCGGCTGTGAAGTGCACTTTGGAGAGGGCCTGCTCCACCAACGCCACCGAGAGGTTGAGCCCCTCGATGTGCAGCCACCCAATGAAGTTCCCAGCTTTGTCCATGCTCTCCACTTCCACGTCCACCTGCAGAGAGGACAAAGCGACTGGCAGTTGTGGGAAGGCAGACTCAACAAGGGCACTGCCCCACCCAGCCACACCATTGGCCCCTCAGAGACGCCCTCCTTCGGGTGGGGAGGGTTCCAAGCCCCCACCAGCCCCCAAGTCCAGGCTTGCTGCAGGCAGTCTCCACGTGAGGAAATAGCTGCCCCACCCCAGTCTTGGGCCAGACGCCAGCAGTCGGTGACTTTGCTCAGAGCGCCAAGATGGATGGCGAGCAGTGAGCAAGGTCAGCGGGGCAGGGCACTCGGAGGTGGCTGCAGAGGGGCCGCCCTCTAACTGTCCGGCTGAGCCCACCTCTGCAGCAGCCTCTCCCAGGGCAACCCTGCTGCATGGAACCTGCCCCCCCCCATTTCCTGAACGGCTGCTTTTGGGCCTGGGGTCTGCATCTCCAGGGACATCTCCAGAAGCCCCCTTGCAAAAGAGCGGCCCTGAAAGCCACCTGAGCAGGACGGAGGAGAGTTTTCGGCCGACTCCCCTCTCCCTGCAGGGGCTGCTGCTGGCCTCCAGCCCAGCCCAAGGGCAGCAACCCTCAATCCAGGCCAGAGGGCACCGGCCCGAGGGTAACCGGGTGGCACCTTGGAGGTGGGCGAACGGTGCGTCTGGCTTGCTACTGGGCCATAAAACCCGGCCCTCCTGAAAAGCTGACGTCTACATATCCAGGAATTTGATGAGGTTTGCAGACAAGGGGAGGCCTGGCTGGGGAGAGACCCCCCCAAAGGCCTTGGGAGCTAGCCTAGGGCTCTTGGGCAGGGCGGCCCAGGGCTCTCTGGGAAGTTGCTTGCTCCTCCTGTTGCCCAGCTCAGCTCTGGGGAAGGCGTGCCAGCTCAGGTGCCCAGCTGCAGCCAAAGGAGGTAAGGAAGGGAGGAGGACAGGGATCAGACTATCTAGAACACTCCTCCCCGGATGCCAGCAAACTTCCCCACCCTTGCCGCCATTAAGCCAGGAGGAGGGCTGGAGGCTCTGTGGGGCCTCCGTTTGCTTCTCCCAGAGGTTCAGTGGGTTCCCTAAGACCAAGCAGCCAGAGGGGACAAAAGGCTGAACTCTGAGGGACAAGGCGGCCTGACCCCTCCCCTTTACTCCACCCCCTGAATTTTCAGGCCTCAGGGCAGCTCCATCTGCCTTTGGGCCAGCCTACCCAGTGCCCCGGTGATAGAGAAGACAAAGGGTACCGCCCCTTCACCCCCCCAGGATGCCTTCCATGCCCACCTGACTTCCCTGGAGGCCCCGGGGCTGGGAAGACCCAGCCGTCTTCCCGGAGTGGCTGATGGAGCCACTTGCCCTCAGTCCTGGGTGAGTGGGGGCATCCGGGGCTCCAGCCTCCCAACCCAAATCCTGCCTTTCTGCCGAATGGGGTGAGGGCGCCTAGGCTGGGTGGTCATTTTGGGGCTGGACTCAGGACCAGCATCCCCTGGGAGGGCAGTGGGGGAAGAAGCATCAAAGCCCTCCCCACTTTGCAATCCCCTCAGCGACCAGCCCTCCCGTTCCAAGCCATATCGCGAGGTGATCGTGTGTAGGGAGGACTCTGTGCATGGGGCAGGAAAGGGAAGCAGAGACGAGCTGAGTTTGTGGGACCAGAAGCTGGTGGGTGGGGAGAGAGGCCCACTGCCTAAAGCCAGCAGCTGGGCTAGGCAGCCAGACTTGACGCAGGCACTTGCCCTCTTCGCTTCTGGAGCCAGCCCCCAACCAGCCTCAAGCACCCATTGGCTAAAGAGCCCAGGAAGGCTCCGTTGGCACAGAACGCAACGGATGGCACCAGGAACTGGGGTACCCCTCCTGCATGGAGTGGGCATTGGGTGAGGGCACTCATCCCTAAAACTGCTGGAAATTTAAAGCAAACACCACAGACACCCCAAGGGTCACTGACCCTCAACAGCTTTTCCTCTCTGCGAAACCTCCCCTCCCTGCCAAAGACCGCCCCAGAGGGTCCAAAAGACACCAGCCCCCATCTGAATGACAGGATAGGGGGCACATGTTGGAAGGGGCTCAGAGATCATTTTAGCCCACCTCCAAAATCCACTCGGGGGAGGGGGCACCAGCCCAGAGCCCCTCTCTCAGGGCAGGCTGTCCCACTGCTTCTCAGTCACAGCCAGGGATGCCCCCGAGAGCCAGCCTAGGCCCTCTTCTTTCGCTTCAGGACGGAACGTAGGGAGCGAAGAAGCAAGCAGGACGCCATGGCCTCCAATCTGGACTCCTCCCTTCCCCCAGCCTGTTTCTGTTTGTGGCTTGGGGGGACCCACCCACTCACCCACCCTCTGGATGAGCAGCAGCAAAGCTGCGGCAGACACACACACACACACACACACACACACACACACACACACACCCCACTGCCAAGACCGTGCCAGGCCCCAGGACTGCTTAGAGCTCTTTTAGGCTCCCTTGCCATGGCTTTACCCCAGGCAGCCACGTCCAAGCCTCCCTCCCTCCCTCCGTCAGCTGCTCGTGGCTCCATCCAGCCCAGAGCCAGGCCAGGCCTTCTGCAGGAGGGAGGGAGGCAGCTGGCTAAGGGCCTGACTGTGGCCTCCCCATGGCCTTCTGCCACCACTGCAGGTCGGCCTCCCTCCCCAGGGATGCAAGACATGCTGGACACCCCACACCCATCCACCAGTGGCCAGGGGAGGCTGGCTCCAGGCTGCCTTCCCCAGCCCAGGAAGAGGGCTCTGTGGCTGCCCTGGCACGACTGGCCCACCGAGGCCTCCTCTGCCACCCATCACAGATGCCGCTCAACAGGCAGCAGCTTCTTTCTGCCGTCTCTCGCTCCAGCCCATCAGATGAGGCTCTTATCAGGAAAGCGTGAAGATGCCCATCAGGCTCAGGGAAGCCGAGGAGATACCGTCAGAGCTGGTGGCTGTGGGGCTGGCGGGAGCACTGCCCAAGTGGGGTCTTCCTCGTGGGCCCTCTTCAGAGGGGCTTGGAGGAGAAGGGCCCTCTCAAGGGAAGGGGCTGCCGACATACAGCACCTCCCTGGGCAGGGATTTCTACAGTGGCCCCTACGTTTGCCAGCTTCTAATAAGCGAAGGCCAACCTTAGTTGTTTCTTAGCTGCCTTTCAATGAGGAGGAAGTCACGGCTTCCTCGCCCACGTCCAGCCCTTGCCCGCCTGCGGGGCATTGATGCCTCAGCCCACAGCTCCCTCTGGAGAGGCCAGTGCCTCTTGCCCACCGCTCCACCTGGGCAACCAGCTCCTTGGCTGACCAGGGCCTCCCCAGGGCCCAGAGTACCGGCCCCGTTTTCCTTTGCTCACCAGGAGACCACAAAGTACCCCAAGGTTTTGCAAGGGCAGCATTCCAGGCGCAGTGGGGAGCACCAGCTATGGCCCTTGACAGCGCCCCCAGCTTCCCACTGCAACCTGGCCAAGTGGCCAGAAAGCATTCCTCTGAAGCTGGACAGGATCCCCCCAGAAGTGAGCCTCCCAGGGGTGCCTTTGAACAGTTGTCAGGCCTTGACATTTGCTGGCATTAAACGGGTTTCACCTTTCTGACTGATTTTATAGATGTTTATATTGTATTTTTAATTAGGGCTTTGAATGCTAGCAGCATTTTTCACCTGTGCTTAGCTGGTGGTTGCCACCAGCAGCTTTTAAGAAGAAAAGAGGAACAGCCGCCTTCCAAAAAGCACTCTGCAAAAGTGACTTCTTAGTAGACAGCAGCATCCGAACCCGAGGCGGAAAAAGAATTCAGCAAAAATCTTGACTCAAGAAACCTTGCAGGAGAACCACTTAAAACCGCTGACACCATCAGGCTTCGGATGGGACCCCACCTGGCACCCTCCAGCTCTGCTCCAGGCAGGTCGAGGTGCCAGGATGCAGAGACGAGACCCCTGCAGCCCTTCGCTTTAAAGGGAAAGAGGGGTGGGTAGAGAGGCCAGGCAAAAGCAAGAGAGTCCCGGTGCCAGGCCTAGCAAGGTCTCCAGCTGGGCTTCTCAGCTGCCCCTCCTGGGAGCTGAGGCTTGCAAGCCTCAGGCCCTGCCAAGGGCAAAGTGGCATCCGCTGGGCGGTGCCAGCCAAACAGCAGAGGAAGCAGAGACACCGCACAGTCCCCAAGAAGGGCGGCCACCATAGGAGGAGCCCCAGGATCCCTGCCAAGGTTGAGCAGGAAGGCGGCAGCCCTCCCACCACAAGGAAGAAAGCAGCCAAGGTTGAATTTCAAAAACCAGCCCGGATTAGCCACACTTGGGTGCCCCGTGGCTCACTCAGGCGGCAAGAGCAAAAGCAGGCCAGGCCGGCCGGCCAGCCAAAGGAAGGGCTGAGCCTTGCTGGGCTGCCGGGCAGGAGATGCACTGGCAGAACCCTCCAGGCCAGCCAGCCGATGCAGGAATCTCCGGGGAGGAGATGGGCGTGCCTGGCAGAAGGGAGTCTGCACAATGGCATAGCCTGCTCTGGGCCCTGAGCCATCTCCTCCCACCCCGAGGGCTCTCAAGACCTGCTGGTACTCCGGCTCTGCTCCCCAGGGACCCCGTTCTGTGGGTCTCCAACCCCCTCCCCCCATTTGTGCAAGGCCAGAAAAATGACATTCCCCAGAGGCTGGACGGGTGAGACGATGGGTGAAATTGGCATTTTTCTAGTGCTGGATCCGGGTTTTAGAGCAGCCAGATACCCTGAGAGCCAATCCTCTTTTCCCTTCCATCATACGGGGTTGAGCTCTGAGCTGTCAACATCCAACATCTTGATTTTTAAAGGTTTTGTGACTGTTCTCTTGTGTAATCCACAGTTGCTTTTCTGTTTCAAGCTTTTTTCTTTGACGGACTTACTCATAATTTTAAAATCCCTATTATTTTATGGCAGAAAAGAGAGAGGTGCAAATCCAATAAATGACCACACAATTCTATTGAGGAAACAGAGAAACTGCTTGGAGTGTGAGATGATGGGTTCCTTTCTCCCTTAAATTGAGACCCCAGGCCCCAGGACGAATCACAGGCCCCAAGTGAAAAGCTCTTGGCACATGCTTGGGAGCCCATTCAGTGGGGCCAAAAAGCAAAGCAGTGGGTGTCTGGAAGCCACAGAAGTATTGCACAGGCACACAAACACCAGCAGACGACCATTCTGCCCATTAGTCCTAACTGCCTCTTGCTTTCTCCAACAGCCTCAAGGCAGCTGGGTGTCCCTGAAATGCAGAAATTCAGCAGCCCCACTTAGCGCGCCCCACACTCTTCCCACCTGCAAGGGGGCTCGGAGGGAGGGCACTCCTCCATAACCCCACTTGGGCCAGAGGCACAGACCAACGGAATGGTCCAGGCCTCTGAGCCAGGCCTTGCGCTGGCAGCCACGCGCCTCCTGCGGGGGGGGGGGGGGAACGGGGCAACAGCAACTCCCCCCCATCCGAGAAAACGCAGCCACGGACTAGGCAAGGGGGCCGGTCCCCTGAGCCTGCGGCAGCCCCCATCCTGGCCTGTCTCCCTTCCGGGCAAGGGAGAAGCCCCCCCCCTCCCAAGGCCCAGGCAGCCTCTGTCCCCAAGGGAGCCCCGATTCCTGTCCCGTCCGGGACAGCAAGACCTCCTCGCAGCCGCTACCGACGAGGGCAGCGCCTCCGGAGCGCGGAATCCCGCTCCGCCACCCCTGCCCTAGACAGGCCCAGCAGTGCTGCAGTGGGACGGTGGGGAGGGGCAGAAAGGGGTGTCCGGCCAGGGCTCTCCGAAGGGCCTGAACTCCCCCCTCTGCAGTCGGCCCGCCGGCCGCGTCGCTACTCGCGCCAGCGCTCCGCTCAATGGGGGGCTGCGCGGCTGGCCGCCTTCCCCGCTAAGCCCCGGAGGGAGGCGGCGAGGGGCGGCGTTGCCTGCGCCGAGCGAAGCTGCCCGCCCGCCCGCTTGACGCTGCCGCCCTGCCTGCCGAGAAGCCCCTGCGTCAGCAGCAGTAGCGGCAACGGCAGCGGCAGCAGCAACGGCAGCAGCAGCGGCGGCCGCGGTGGCGGTGGCGGTGGCGGCGGCGGAGTGAAGGACAAAAGGATGCGAGAGCCGCCCAGGCGGCTGCTACCTGCGCCAGTCCCGGGAGCCGCGAGGGGGGCCGCTGCCAATCGCGGCGCCGACTTAGGATGGTCCGGGGCTCTGCCGCCGCTGCCGCCGCCCCCGCTCGCCCGCCTCCGCCTCCCGCAGCAGTCGCCGGGCTCCGCTGAAAGCTGCAGGCGCGGCGGGTTGCAGGTGCCGCAGCTCCCCGCCGCCGGGCCCCGGAGGGCCGCCCGCCGCCTCGCCCGGGACTCCCGCTCGCCGCCCCGAGCCCCCCCGCCCTAGGCGCTGCGCCCCGCCGGCCAGGGAGCGAGGCGCGGGCGAGAGGGAGCCGCCGCCGCGCCGGCCATGGAGCTGCGTCCCCCGCAGCGCCCCCCCCGCCGCCGCCACCGCTCTCGCCGCCGCCAGCCCTTGTCCCGCCGCCCAAGGACGCGCCCGCACAGCGTCGGCGCCGCTCGCCCGGGCGCCCAGCGCGGAGTGCCGCGGCGGCCGGCCGCCCCGCCAGCCCCTCGGGAGGCCTGACTCGGGCCTCGGGCGACCCGCCACCGCCACCGCCCCCGGCGCCCTGTCCCTCCCCCCCGATGGAGAACGGCGGCGGCGGCGGCGGCTCCCGGGTCCAGCCGGGCTAAGGCGGGAGGGCGGCTCGCCCCGCCGTCGGCTCCGAGTCCCCCGCGATGGTGAAGAATGCTGGCGCCGCACCATGAAGCTCCTGCGGCAGGCTCCTCCGCAGCCCGCCCGGAACGCCGCCCCGCTCGCCTGCCTAGCCTACCTCGTGGCGCAAGCGTGGCTGGTGGCGTGCGCCGTGGCGGCCAGGCCCGGGCCGCAGAGCTGCCCCTCGGTCTGCTCCTGCAGTAACCAGCTGAGCAAGGTGGTCTGCACGCGGCGGGGGCTGGCCGAGGTGCCCCCGGGCATCCCCTCCGGCACCCGCTACCTGAACCTGATGGAGAACAGCATCAAGGTGATCCAGGCGGACACCTTCCGCCACCTGCACCACCTGGAGGTGCTCCAGCTGGGGCGCAACGCCATCCGGCAGATCGAGGTGGGCGCCTTCAACGGGCTGGCCAGCCTCAATACCCTGGAGCTCTTCGACAACTGGCTGACAGTGGTGCCCAGCGGGGCCTTTGAGTACCTCTCCAAGCTGCGGGAGCTCTGGCTGCGCAACAACCCCATCGAAAGCATCTCGTCCTACGCCTTCAACCGCGTCCCCTCCCTCATGCGCCTGGACCTGGGTGAGCTCAAGAAACTCAAGTACATCTCCGAGGGGGCCTTCGAGGGGCTCTACAACCTGAAGTACCTGAACCTGGGCATGTGTGCCATCCGGGAGATGCCCAACCTCTCCCCTCTGGTGGGGCTGGAGGAGCTGGAGATGTCCGGCAACACCTTCCCGGCCATTAAGCCGGGGGCCTTCCACGGACTGAAGTCGCTCAAGAAGCTGTGGATTATGAGCGCCCAGATCGGCGCCATCGAGCGCAACGCCTTCGACGACCTCACGGCGCTGGTGGAGCTCAACCTGGCCCACAACAACCTCACCTCTCTGCCCCACGACCTCTTTGCGCCTCTGAGGTACCTGGTGGAGCTGCACTTGCACCACAACCCCTGGAATTGTGACTGCGACATCTTGTGGCTATCTTGGTGGCTTCGGGAATACATCCCCACCAACTCCTCTTGCTGCGGGCGCTGCCATGCCCCCACGCACATGCGGGGAAAGTTCTTGGTGGAGGTGGACCAGACGGCCTTCCAGTGCTCGGCCCCCTTCATCCTGGACGCCCCTCGGGACCTCAACATCTCCGAAGGGAGGGTGGCCGAGCTCAAGTGCCGGACCCCCGCCATGTCCTCCGTGCGGTGGCTGCTGCCCAACGGGACGGTGCTGAGCCACGCCTCCAACCACCCCCGAATCTCCGTCCTCAATGATGGCACCTTGAACTTCTCCCAGGTCCTCCTCACGGACACGGGGACGTACACGTGCATGGTGACCAACGTGGCAGGGCACTCCAATGCCTCGGCCTACCTCAACGTGAGCACGGCTGAGCTCAACACATCCAACTACAGCTTCTTCACTACGGTCACGGTGGAGACCACGGAGACGTCGCCCGAGAACCTCTTCCCCAAGTTCACCAAGCCGGTGCCAACCGCCTCCACGGGCTACCAGCCGGCCTACACCACCACTACCACCGTGCTCATCCAGACGACCAAGACGCCCAGGCAGGACGCCACCCTGGATGGCAACGACAAGATGCAGACCAGCCTGGACGAGGTGATGAAGACCACCAAGATCATCATCGGCTGCTTTGTGGCCGTGACCCTCCTGGCGGCGGCCATGCTGGTCGCCTTTTACAAACTTCGCAAGCGTCACCAGCAGAGGAGTACGGTGGGGGCCGCCAGGACCGTGGAAATCATACAGGTGGACGAAGACATTCCGGCCTCGGCAGGGGCAGCACCTGCCACCGCCACCACCACCATCGCCACCCCCTTCGACCACGTCCGGCATGTCAGGTGAGGGGGCAGTTGTGCTGCCGGCTATTCATGACCACTACAACACTTACAAACCCTCCCAGGGGGCCCACTGGACAGAAAACTGTTTGGGGAACTCCCTGCACCCCACGGTCACAACCATTGCCGAACCGTATATAATACAGACCCACCCCAAGGAGAAAGTGCAGGAAACTCAGATCTGACTCCTTTCCTCGCCCCCTCCCCCATTATTAAATAAATGCAATAGGATGCACAACAGACAAAACCAACTTTCATACCCGGAGGGAGGAGGGCAGTCCCGTTTCCCCCGCCCCCCCCCCCCCCCGTATATGCTTCTATATTAAGTCCTGGGCTGAAAGAAGCAGCAGATTCTATTAAAATGTAAAGAAAAGCCTATTTTCTAACTTGTTAGCTGTGTTGAGAAGGAAGCGTAACTCCGATTCCCCCCCCACCCCCCCTCCAGGGACAGAGGCACAGATCCCCTCGGCATCAGACCTATTTAAAGCAAAAACATAAGCAGCCTTGCTCCCAGAGACAGTGGCGGAGAAGATAAAGCAGAAAATTTCAAAACCAAGGAACAGCGGGGGGAGGGAGGGAGGGAGGGAGGGAGGGTGGGAGTTGTCCTTTTTAGAAGATGTTACTTAGAATGCAGTAAAAACAAACCCGTTTCTATAGAGACGCTCTTTTCTTAAAGCCTTGGAAAAAAGCCGTCTCCATATTTACAGTTATCTTATTTCAAAAAGAGAAAAAGGGGGGGAGGGGAGGGGAGGGGGGAGGTGCACTGAGGGTTTGTACTGTGCCAAATGTTACAAATGCAATAAAAAGGTCATTTTTATTTATTTCGTTTTTTAAAGACAGTTACCAGAAGGGAATTAAATACTTGTATCAAATTGCAAAAAAATTAAACCAGCAAGATTAATTGCTCCGTCCTCTCTCCGTGAGGATCGTGGGGGTGGGGGAGTTGCACAGGACGGGGGGGGGGGGGTGTTTCTGAGATGGAAGAAAGAGGGGCTGCTTTGCACCCAGGCCGGCCGCCGGCTTCTCTTTCTCACTCAAGCTCTGCGCCGCATTCCTGCGGTCCTGTCCTCTTTGGTTAACCCTCTCGGGGCGCAGGGCCTGATGCACAAGCCCTTTCTGGCTGGCAGAGGAGCAGGAGGATGCCCCCTCCCCACAGAGATGCCAGGGAAGCCTGTCTGGTGGGTGGGCACCCCACATATAATCCCGGCCCCCCTCCTTTCCCCCCTGGGCCACTCCCCCTCCCCCCTCCAGCTGCTGCTGCTCTGCCCCTCCCATCTGTCGGAGGGCACAAGCCCTCTCTGTCTGCTCCCCCACAGGGTGGGCGATTCGCCCGCCCCACTCCCATCACATCCTCTTGTGGGGAGGGGCGGGCTCAGCCTCCCGGGCTATGAAATCCCCCATTGTCCTGAGCCTGGCTCTCTTGGGCCTTGGTGGGGGGGAGGCGGGGATCGGGGCCATCGGCAGAGAGGGGAAGGCAGGCAGAGGGAGGGAAGGAGTGAGGGGGCACTGGCCCCAAAGGCAGAAGAGTCTAACTGTAACTCTGAGACAACTGGATGTTTGTATTTTAATAAATATTGTTGAGATTTTTAAGAATGCCGTGTCCCTAAACAGTTACCGTGAATGCCAATGGTGGGGGAAGGATGAGAGCAGCCCCAGCCCCAAAGATTTGGGACCTTGAAACTGCCAGGCTAGGCTGAAAAGCAGAGGAGACCCACTGAGGACAGGGCAGGCGAGTAGGGTCCAGTCCAAGGCAGAGGTCAAGGAAGCCCCCCCGGGACTTAAGTCTCAGACTGGCTACTTCCCTTTAGCTATTGCAAGTGCAGTGGCTGGGGGGAGGGGATCCCAGAAGGCAAGGAAGCCCCCATGGAGAAGAGGCAGTCCCCCTCCATGCCCCACATCCAGAGACAAGGTAGTCACACACGCCTCCCCGGGACTTCCTAGAAAGGAGGCTCTGGCCATGGGGTTACAGCCCCCTTCTGGCTGAGCTCCTGGTCTCTTGGGGGGAGGTCTCCCCCATAGGAGCCATCTTCGGCCTTTGATCTGGACAGCCCCCCAAGGGGATGGGGTCTTTGGAAGCCTTGGGCCCAAAGGGTGATGCCACAGGTGCCAGTCGAGAGGAAGAGGCCTCCACCTGAGCTGGCTGGACAGGAAATGGGGGGAGAAATAGGACTGCTTCCCAGAAGGCCCAGATCTTGGGGTGCCCCTTTTCAAGGGTACAGTTCTCGTTGTGGCCAGATGGCTGGTCCAGAAGAGCAAGTCCCCGGAAGACCCAACCCTCCAACTCTCCAGGAGCCCCAGATCTGCAGCGGCCTCTACCCCCTGGCATGGCCTGTCAGCTCTGCAGGGCTGGGGAGAAATGCCCCCCACTTGGGCCTAGCCGGGGCCGCTGCTCCGGAGAATCCGTCCAGTTGGGTCTGCGGCACCCCTTTGAGCACCCTCCCCTGCTGACACCGCCCCCCCCCCGCTTAGCAATTTGGGATTGGGTCTCCAGCCCTTGCTCCCCTCCTCTGCCCCACCAGGTGTCATTTTCCCTCTAACGGTGGGTGGGGTGGGGTGTCCACTTTCCTGAAGAAAGGCAGAAGGCGAGAGGAGGGCAGAGCTGATCCTGCCTTGCCTCAGAAGATCTCCTGCCAGTCCCTACAAAGGGCCGGAAGGGAAGCGGCCGAGCCAGCTCTTTCTGGCCTCTGAAAGCTGACTCTGCAGCTGACTGCTGGGGCCTGGGGAGGGAGGGAGGGAGGGAGGGGAGGGGGGCCAGCTGCCACAGCATCCAACTCATCCAGGCGGCACAGAAGGCCCCACTCTCAGGCCAAAGAGTCAAGGGGGCTGGAGCCTAGACAGGGGAAGCAGTGAGAGGACACACAGACACACAAGAGGCACTGGAGTCAACACCCTTCCTCACAGGCACAGGAGGTTGTGGGGATGCAGGGGGGAGAAGCGCACAGGTGGGCGAGGGGGTTTGTGTGCGGGAGGGGGGGGAAGTCCAAGAAGGGCCCCATCCGCCCCCCAACCCCCCCTCGGGCACAGGCTCTACTCTTCCTCGCTGGCTTGGCTCATCGCCCCACCAAAACCCAGAGCAAAACACAACATCACAACAAACACCAAAACTATTAATAATAATTATAATCAGCACCGCTAAAACAGTAAAAGGAGAAAACTTGTCGTGCTCCAGATTAACAGTTAGCGAATTCAAACAGGCAATTAAGTCACTGCAATTAGTTCATAACTAAGGGGCGCCTTGGCAGGGGGTGTCGATTCCCCCAGAAGAGACCTGCTGGTGCCCCCAGGTCAATCTTCCCCCCAGAGGGTCAAGGCGGCTCAGAGCAAAAGGGCAGAAATTCCCAGCCCCTGGGGAGGAAAGGGGGTCCTGGGGAGCCCCAGAATCCCTTCCCTTCCTGCTGCTTCTGCTTCCCTGCCCCCCTCCTCTCTCAAGCCTCAGCTGATGGTGTGTGGGGGGGGTGTCCTTGGTCCAGTCATCTATGCTGCAGCATCCCCCAAAGTGCCACTCCAGCCCTTAGCCCCCAAAGCAAGGGGGCAAGCCTGCCTTGGTCCCCTCTCCCACTGCACTGCCTTGGCAAAAGCAAGAGGGGCTGGACAGCTCTGCCCACCCACCCACCCAACTGACACAGTGGCAAGCTGAGAAGCATGAGATATCTTTAAACTTTGATCTACTGTTTTTAATCTCCATATTTTATGTCGTTCAGGGGGCTGTATTTTTTTAACATCACCATCACTGAGGCATCACTTCAGGATTTACTGCTGACAGAGACCCTGAGAGTCCCTGCCAGGCAGGACAGATGCCTCCAGCCCCTGGGCACTGGCAAGCAGGCAGAGACAGACAGACAGGCCCCCCAACAGAGCCCGGCACGCAACTGCTTAAAATCCATACTCCCTTCCCCAAAATCGGCCTCAAATGCACTGAAAGGGGGCTACTGGAGAAAAGTGACCTCAGCTCCTCTGAAGGTCAGCAGCTGCCAGCCCATGAAAGGGCCAAGACGCTCCGGGTGGAGAGGAGCTCCAATCCTCTGCCTTCCTTGAGGGCCCCGCAGCCCCCTCCTCTCCCCCACCCCACAGGACCAAGGGAAGTGGCGGCTACAGGCTCTCCAGGCTAAGCGAGGAAGGGGGGCCGAGGGGTCAGCTGGGCAGCGGCAGCCTCTGCTACAGCCACAGGCCCAAACCGTCCCTCCACGTGGGAGCCGCAGACAGCCACCCAACCGGCGCAGCTCTCTTGCAGGGGGCAGCCAGGATAGGCTTTTGGTAGCCAAGCTCCCTTCGGCCTGGGACCAGGACTACAGCTGAGCCCCCTACTCAGGATGGCAGGAGCCCAGATGGTCAGGGCTGCAGCCGATGCTAGACGAGGCTAAGACGACCCAAGCCCCTCCTGTAAGCCATTTAAGAACATGGGAATTATAGCCTGTTAACTGAGGCCTGGGAGGTTGTGGGAATCCACAAGGGGCAGGTTTCAAGCAAACAAACCCCTTGATGGCTTCCCCACATGCCCTTCCTGCTCCTCCCTCTGGGGACCAGCAGCCCAGGAAGCAATGAAAGGCATGAAAAGGCCCCCCCGGCCCTGCCCACCTCTGTCTTCGGAGGACATTAGCTCTGCCCTCAAGCCTTCTGCTTACGACCAAGTGCCTCCAGGCGTCCCTTTCCTGCCGGTGACTCAGTCCTCCAGTCAGCCCGTCTTCCTTCCTCACCTCTTCTGTCTTCATCCTCCCCTTCTGCTCTGGCTTCTTTTAAAGGACCCCTTCCCACTTCTCTCCAGAGGCTGCTGCCTTTCTCCTGTGGGGCGGAGGGCAACACACTCTCTCTCTCTCCCTCTCTCTCTCTCCCTCTCTCTCTCTCTCTCTCTCACACACACACACACACACACACACACGAGTGGGCAGAGACACTCACTTACAGACGGCCATTTTCCTTGCCTCCGTCACAACAGATGCCAAGTTACTCACAACTGTTCTACCCTCCTTGGCACACCATCCCCTCTCCGCCTCTGGGGAGCATCCTTCCACAGCAGGCACAGCACCCCTCCATGTGCCTCACTTCTCCA
Organism: Pituophis catenifer annectens; assembly: GCF_029215685.1. Lineage (NCBI taxonomy): Eukaryota > Metazoa > Chordata > Lepidosauria > Squamata > Colubridae > Pituophis > Pituophis catenifer. The sequence goes on from NW_027256887.1 coordinate 90,222,795, forward strand.
CTCTCCTAGGTCTAACTTGCAGTCCTTCCCGTTCTCTGCCCCCCCACTTTAATCCCAGGCAGACTGGAGGGCAGGGAGGGGGGCAAAGGGGGCCAGGCGCTCTTCCCTTCTGGCAGTGTAGAGGGAGGTGACCCTCTCGGAATGACAGAGGCTGCACCACGAGCTGTCTGAGCAGTCTAGCTTAGTTCCGAAGCCCACCAGAGCCTCTTCCAGAGGTGGGACCCTCCCCCTCTCCCAAAGACTGGAGGACGAAGCAGGAGCTTTGTCTTCTCCTACAGGAAAGGCAGAGTGTCAATGAACCCAAATGTTCCACTGGTATTTTTACTTCACAAAGAAGGGGAAGCCCTCCTGCGCTTTCTCCCAGCCAGGAGGGCTCCGGGCAGGATCCCAAGGCAGCATCTTTCCCTGCTGGTCCCTGGCAACCCTCTCCAGGGCTGCCATCCACCTCTGACCCCCGGCTGCTTTTCCCTAGGAGTCCCAGCCAGCTCAAGACTTGGAAAGGGACTCCCAGAAATAGGGAGGCCTCAATGCCCATCGCTGGCTTCAACTGGGAAATCTTCCCCCCTGTTTGGAGTTCCTCACCACCACTGGATTTTCATCCCTGCAGTCCCGTCAGTGCCCGAGTCTGGACCGGGAAAGGAGAACGCCTTTGTAGCTCGGGGGGGGCTGAAGCGAGGAGGTCCTTGGCACTCTCTCTTGCCGACGTTCCATTACCCAAACTTGGGAAGGTCGTCATCACTCGCACTGATGCCGTTACCTAGTTCGGGTAATGGAAGGCCTGCAAGAAAACCGCCCCGCTGAGAGAGCGGCAAGTCAGAATCGTCCCTGAACGTTACGCGGCCCCGAGGACTTTTGTTTCTCCTTTCCCCTGAGGGAAAAATGCCCGCTTACGCTGCCTCCTAAAAATCCCCTCCATTTCCTCCAATTCCTTAGACGACGGACTTCTGTGAAGGAAGCCTGCGAAAGAGGTGGGACTCTTTCTTCCCTGGAGGAGCTCTCGGGGCGGGGGGCTCTCGTCCCTCCTGGGGGTGGTCAGGAGGGATGGGGACGCCCACTTGTCTGCGAGGCAGTGGGGAACCCCGCCTTGCATGCATGGATGGGGGGCTGGAGTGGGAGACCCCCAGTGTCCCTTTCAACCCTGTGATTCCCTAGTTCTGCCTGGCCCCAAAGTCACCCAGCCAAGCCAGCCCCTCCGGTCGCTTTTGCTTTCTGAGCCAGCTGGACAGCTGAGGGTCTCCAAAGGCCTGCAGTTTCTCCAAAGGGCTTTGAAAGTCCTGGGGGTGGGTGGGCGTCCCCTCTATGCGGGCGCCTGTTGACTTTCCGAAGCCCCCGAAAGGTCTCTGGGCAGCATCCACAAGGCCAGTGGCTCCGGACGCCCGGCCATTTCCCTCGGATTATCCTTTTGCTGCAACCATTACAATGACGAACCGCCCCCCCCACCATCCGTTGATTTATCCAACCTCCAATAGGTTCCTTCTAAAAATAGCCACCTTGCCTGCCACCAATGGAGGCACCGGCTCTATTTGTGGCATCATCACTTGCAGCCCGGGGAAGGTCAGAGGCCCCCAAGCAGAGGAGAGGCACAAGCATCAGCCAAGTTCCAGAGGGGGCCCGGGTCTTCAGTGCACCTTAGAGATGGAGGCCTTGCCCTGGGCACTCAGCCCTAAGCCTTGGTCCTTGCAAGGGATGGGGGCTGCAGCAGGAATCTTTCCTCTGCCCACCAGGGCCTGGGTGATCCAGAGCCAGGGAGCTGCCCCCTCCCCACCTTCCCTTGCTCCCTGGGTCAGCAGACAATCGGGGGGGAGGGGTTCCCTCCCCCCGGCCGATATTCTCGGGCCCAGAGTGGGAGGTGGGAGCCCCCTGCACCCCCTTCCCTGAGCTCAGCGAGCAGCCATGCCAGGGACCTCGCTATAGCTCTGTCCTCCCAGTGCCTGCCCATGGTGGGCCCTTAGCCAGAGGCCTAGAGAGGGGAGGAGAGTCCCCTAGTGTGGGATTGGCTTCACCCTGACTGTGTGGGGCACCGCCACAAGGTTCAGATATCCAGGGAGAGTCTAGAGCAGAGAATGTCAGCAGGACCCTGTTCTCCTTCATACAGCAGGCAAAACTCAGTTAGTCACAGTCAGTCTGTACCTGCACCGGACGGGCAAGTCAGTTGCAAGCCAGGGACCTCTGGAGCCCCCTGGGAAAGGCTGCTCCCCCCCCACACACATTTTCTGCAGGGAGAATCAAGCCTCCTCAAGGGGCTGGTGGCAGTTGAGGGCCTCAGCGGACCCCAACAGGTGTGGGAGAACCCCACTGGCCCCTTACACGCAGGCCCTGGAGAAAGTCTATAGAGGGGCTGCCTGCTTCTGACCCCCAGGGCCACCTTTTCTCCCTCCTCTCCAGAGAGAAGGATTTGCCCTGCCTTTGGGGAGCATCCGGAGGAAAGGAAGGTCCTGATTCTGGCAGACAAGGCAAGCAAGCAGCGGGGGGGGGGGAGAGGGGGCATCCTCTGATGGGACACACCTCCTGGGGCCAAAGGTCGGAGGGCAGGAGTCTGGCCAGAGAGCCCTCGCCAGGTGGGCAGAAGTGGCTACGCAGTAAACCCTGCCTGCCCAGAACCGCCAGTCCCTGCCCAGAGAAACACTACCCCTTGACTGAGCCCTGGCCTTTGGAGAAAGATGAGCCTGCCATCTTGGTCCCACCCTGGCTGAGATGCTGGGCACCAACCCCCCCCCCACTCCTTCCCCATATCCACTCAAGGTAAGAGGAGAAGAGCTCCAAATAGACCGTCTGACCATAGGGTGGTCTTCTTGCAGTCCATCCCCCCTTGCCTGGGGGAGGGGCAGTGGGGTCTTGAGGGGCCCCACTCAGACCCCCTTCTGCTGGCGCTTTCCTCACCTGGCTTGGGAGCACCTGGCTCTCTGGGCAAGCCCTGAAACAGAGCCAGGGAGTTTGGAGGGGGGCAGGGCCCCTTTTCATTCAGCTCCCCTCTCCCCCACAGGCCCCACCAAGCAGAGGGAGGGAGGATGGAACTCCTAAGGAGGAACTGAAAGGAGCAGCATCAAAATGCTGTGGGAAACAGAGGACAACCTCCAGGGAAAGTTCCTCACTGAAAGTGCAAAGCAATCTTCAATAACTTAAAATGTGACAAACTGCTAAAGAGAAAAAGCCTAATGCTCAGTTTCTCCACCAAAGGCGGGAAAATCAGGGGCTGAATCGATTAAAGATTAATAGTTGAATTAGACTTGCAAGTAAGATTGTCATAATTATCACGTCTTGCTGGGAAAAGTCACCCAGGGAGGTGGGTGCTGGTGGGGTCTCCTTTGTCCTGGCGAAAGGCCCTGGGTGGGAGGGGGGAGAAAAAAGCCCCCCCTCAGATTGGGAGCTCAAGGCGGATCAAGAAGCAGGAAAGGGGGGTGTCATCCCCCAGCTATGTGGACCACGAAGGGGGTGAAGGGAGGGAAACAGCACCCACACAAAAACATGCACTGCGCAATGAAGGGGGAGGGGAAGGAGGCAGCTGAAAGGGCCACCAGCTAGGTCAGGAAAGCGGGGATCCATAGGCTCTGAGGAGAATGGGGATCCCGGGAGAGCCAGGAAAGAATTCTGGGGAAGAGATCCTGCACAAGGGTGATCCAGGGCAGAAAATGAGAGCGGGAGGCGAAAGAGGAGTGAAAAAGGTGAGGGTCGCTTTATTTTATTTATTTCTAACCAGCCTTTATTCTTTTTACAAATAACTCAAGACATCGCCAACATACCTTCCTCCTCCTCATTTCCACTACCACATCTACCCTCTAGGTGGCGAGGGAGGGGCTGCTCCAAGGCACCCCAGCTGGCTCTCATGGCGGAACTTGAACTCGCGATCTCCCGATATATGGCCTGATGCATTAACCACTAGACCTGACTGCCTCTCTCTCTCTCTCTCTTACTAGAGCAGACGAGGGTCCCAATCAAACTCGTTTAAATAAGACCCGTCTGTGCTTTAGCACAGTGGTCCCCAACCCCCGGTCCGCGGACCGGTGCCGGGCCGTGGAGTACCTGGCACCGGGCCGCGCAGCGGCCGGGGGACATGAACGCTGCAGCGCAAAGGCTCCTGGGCCGTGCGCAATGGGCCGTGCACAAAAGCTCCTGGGCCGTGCCCCCACCCCTGCGCGCGCTCAGCGGGCCGCGGCGATAAAAAGGTTGGGGACCACTGCTTTAGCAGACCTGTTCATACACACATTTCAATTATTTATATGGCTGCCCATCTGCCAATGACGACTCTGGCGGCAAATTAGGATTCAAGGCAGCGAACAAGAACCCAGGATGCCGGAGGTAAACCATGGTTTCCAATGGCCGAACCAGTCAGCAGCTGAGCTCCCCTGCCCTCATCACCTCCCGGGGAAACCGCCAGGCCAGCCAGTTGGGGCGGCTGACCCAGAGGGAAGAGCTGTCCTTGGGAAGAGAATGGAAACATAAAAATGGAAACACAACTGGTCCGACTGTTTATGAGGAAAGAGTGAGAGAATCGGGGGGGGGGGGGTGTATGTGTGTCCATCGGAGCCTGCCCGGGGGGGGGGGCAAAGGACGGAGAAAGGGAGACGGCGCCTTGACCTGCCAGCAGAGGGAACGGAGCAGGTCAGGCGGACATGGACAATAATGCCCGTTAGGATGCTCGGAGAACAGAAGGCCACAAAAGGAAGAAAAAAGTGGGCCAGGAGGAAAACACAGAGAAAGGAGTGTTTTTGCAGCACAAAATATAAGGAGGACATTGTCGTGGGGCTTTCAGTCTGCAAAAATGCCGCTGCCTCAGAGAACCGGGTAGGGCTCACTGACAGCAGCAGAAGACAGGGAGGGGACTGCATTGAGGGGGCTCCAGCCACACCCCAAGGGTGAATTAACACAAAAAGAAAGGAAATGGGGAGGGGGGGAGCCAAATAGGGAGATTCTCCAGGCAGAATTTGAGAAGCCCCAAAAAGGAGACAGAAACCAAGGGGTCAATATGGAAGTGGCTCCCGGATGGTGTGGGGAGGCCGCAGGGGCTGAGGGGAGGGGGAGAAGCCCAGCATCTGATTGAGGAGGGGTCGAGGCCTGGGAAGCGCAGGCTGGCTGCACCCCTCCGGCAGGCCCTGGAGAAACATCTGGGGCAGGAGGTAGGGGGCAAAGCGGACCAGGCCTTTGGGAGAAGAGGTCATGTACGAAGTGGGAGGGACAAAGAAATGGGGAGGGGCAGGCAAGGGCACCGCTTGCCCTACTTTCTCCCCCTTCCCTTTACGCAAGGTCTGGCTGGCAGTTCCGTCCTCTGTTTCTGTGCTGCGCAGAAGGGAAGGGAAGGGAAGGGAAGGGAAGGGAAGGGAAGGGAAGGGAAGGGAAGGGAGGGCCGGGAGGGCTGCAACCTCTCAAGGGCAGCCCTAGGAAGAGAGACTGGGTCCACACAACAGCCTCCCCCCCTACACACACACTATGTCACTTGGAACTCTATGCAACTCAGCCCCTCGACAGACTCACCCGTCCCTGCACTTTGTAAACCAGAAAACAGGTTCCTGGAGTCTACGCTGGGTGGGCCTGCGAAGCACGGAAGACCCTCCCTCTTCAATCACTTTCTGGAATTTGCTGAGCTGTTCTTGGTCACGGCCAGAAGTCTGCTCCCCACTCACGAGACTAGCCCTACGTGGTCAACCCAAAGAGTCAAAGGCCGGCTGGCAGCCTGCGAGGGCATCTTTGGGTGTACCTGCCTGGTCCCAGGTCTGAGCCCTAGCCATGCCATGGCCATTCACAGGGCTTCCTGTGGTCCAGAGGCAGGGGAGTGGCAGCTGTCTGAAGCAGGCGGCCTCGGCAGGATCCGAGCTGCCCCTCGGCCTCCCTGCAATGTCAATGCAGACCATTTGTGGGACAGGGCGTGACGGCAGCAGGAGGAAAGCCCCAGATGACTCACCAGGGGATGCCACATGCCTGGCACCTGCGCCCAGTCCTTCTGCAGATGGCAGCCAAGGGCAGAAACTCTTGTGGGCCAAGGCTGGATGAAGACGCAGAGGCAGAAAGAGCTGGGGAAGACTCTTCGGCCACTGACCTCCATCACAGCAGGGGAACCCCCACTGGGCCAGGCAGCCCCCCGGCCTCACAAACGCATCAAGACCGAGCAGGGAAAGGCAGCAAAGGTGCCAGGTGGGCAGGAGGCGAAGTCGAGGCGCAGAGACACACGAAGGCTGGCTGTCCTACCTCTCGTTGCAGCACCAGCTCTTTTGTGAACAGTGTGGCTTCTTCGCTGAAGGGCTCCCCTTCCTGGACCAGGCCTGGCAGGTTCCGGGCTCCACGGGGACATTCGATGCCTAAGAGGGAGAGCGAGACCTCTGTCACCCACAATCGTCCCGCCGTTTGCAGTTCCCCTGACATCAGGAGGCGTTTCCCCCGATGGGTCAGAAGAAAGCCAGAGCTGTGGGGACCAGTTGCTTAGAGGCCAGAGACCTCTCTGGCTCACCCCCCTCTGGGGTCCCTCCCCCCTTTCCCCCCTCCCACGTGGTATTCTGCAGAAACACAAGAACCAGACCCCAGGCTCCTTTCCTCCTCCAGCAGCTGTGGCAACTCCACCATGCCCACTGTGCTCCCCAAGGGCAGAGAAGGCCATCCAGAGAGGGTCGCCCTCAGGCTCACTGGAGAAAGGCCTGGCCTCTGGCCATCCTGGCTCCCTGGAGGACACCCATCCAACCCCACCACTACACTGACGAATCACCTCTGAGCACACAGTGGGTCAGAGAGGACACGGAAGCTGACACGGTGCAGAGTGGCCAGCGAGGGGCACAGAACCAGGGCCAAAAGTTCTGGTTTCTACAGAGTCAGATGAAAACCACTGAATGAAATGCAAATGAGAAAAATGCAAAGGTCTTTACCTAAAAATAATAATAAATGTTCAACTTATCAATAGTGTGCACAGAAAAAAATCCTGACTCAGTAACTGATCACGCACCAAAGGCAAACACAGTTTTGGTTGCAGCTAAAGAAGTTTCTAAATCCTTGGAAGCAACTCTTGTACTCCATTTCACGCTGGGCAGGACCCCCCCCCCACCTTCCCCCCAGACTAAGGAGGACGGAGACTTCTAGGGCAGAGTCAGAGAAGGGCAGCGAGGGAGACCAGTGACTAGAAATTAAAGAGAAGCCAAGAGGGAAGGGAAGGAGACGGGCAGAGAACCTATTTTCTCACAAGGACACAGATGAGTCTGGGGGGCTCCAAGCCCAGCTAGTCCAGCTGCTTGGGCTGCCCATAGGTTTGATTTGCCATGCTACATGGACTCTTTAGCAAGACCCACACCCTTTCCATGGGTCCATGAGTAAACTGTAGTCTTCCCGTGCCACATGTCTACCACCATGGATATCACAGAAGGAATAATGACACAACGCCTTCTTTCTGTCTTCTGGCTCTCCTTGTTCGGCTCCCATCCTCTTTCCATTGAGGCAGAAGCCTCGGGGGGGGGCTTTGAGTGCCTCTCTGAGTCCCCCTGCTTCCCCCTCGGCCCTGGGCGACCAGAGGAGAGCAGGCTTACTTGTAAAGGGTGGTCACACCACAGAAGTAGTCATTATCATGGACAAGGCCTTCCTTATTGCCCTGGAGGGTTGGAGCAGAGGCCGGGGTTAAACCCTGAAGGAAGAGGATGCCAGGCCAGGCATCTGGAGGGACTTCCCGGAGGAGGCAGCCAGTGCAAAGTGGGGAGATTCGCTAGATTCAAAACCATCTGGCAGCCTCTGAGGGCACCTGCAGCTCCTGCTCCTTTGGGGGGGGGGGAGAGGGGCTGTGTCTGAACAGGAGCCGACCATTTGGTTTTGCACGGTACTGAAAAATGCAGGAAGGTCCAGTTACATATTTGATTTCGAGAAGGAAAAACTGGACTATCCAATTTTGGAAAATCAATGGGTCTCGGGTTTTTTAAAAAAGTGATACGCGCTTCCCATTACTTAAAAGGAAAGCCTATCATCAGAAAATATTGTTTTGGATCCACTGGGCCCTCCAAGAATGTTTGGAAAGCAGTGAACATCCGATTTACTACATTGGCAATTTAAGAAATGTGAAGAGTTTTAAAACTCGTGTGATTTCCCCTTGGTATAACTTTGTTTTTGTTTCAAATTATTATGTGTATTGATACAATTCTGAGAAGCAGCCTTGCATTTGGAGAACTCGATGCAGAGCACACGGCACCTATCATCTCGCAAGGAGCTTTGGCTCCACTGAGCCTGGATGTGACAAGAGGATAATCCCAGGTAACTGGAAAATCAGCCAATCTCCTGACTCCGAGGAACAGGCCCGGGACCCCGCCTGGTTGGACTTGGTTAAACATGGTTTAAAAACGCTGTCACAATCATGTTCCCTGAGAGAGGAGAAATGCCAGTCAGTTCTGTGTCATCTAAAATCTAATCAGAATTCCCTCTGCCTCTTAATGACTATTAATGAAGTTATTAATCGACGCCTTGAGAAGTAGAGGAGCCAGAGCTGAGCCCCACAGCACTGCATTCGCCACCTGACTTTAGCCAGACAGTTTAACTCTCCTGAACCTCGTCAGGCTAGGCAGAGAACAGTGAAACAGCTGACACGAATGCCACAGGACGCTTGGCTGAAATCAGGGCCTTTCATACCCAAAGCATTCCCACAATCTATTGGGAAAGGTAAATCACATAAACTTAGTCTAGGAAAACTGGCTATTCATCAAACCTTGCTGATAGCCCCGATTACAATCTTTAAGAACCGCCTTAGAAGTCTTTTCTCCCCTTGTGGAAGGGGGGGAGGGGGGGGTTCAGCCAAATCACCGGCTGCTTCCTAGGGCACTTTGGGGTGCCAGTCACGTGCCCCGGGATGCTCAAAGAAAAGAGGCGTTCTGTCCACCCAAAGTGCCAGCCTCTCTTCACCCCACCCCTTGGCCCTCCTTCCTTTGTGGAACAGCCGTAGAGGGGACTGAACCCCAAAGGGTGTCCGAAGAGTTGCCTTCTGCCAGCTTCAGTGCCAAATTCCAGGTTCCTCTTGTCTGCCCTTCCTACGGGCACCCAGTTTATCCTCTTCCACCCAATGGGAGGCTGGGCACAAAAGAGGCAAGGGAGCTGAATGACTCCCTCCAAAAGGGGGCCAAACTTTGAAAAAGGCATCAAAACAAAGAGACAGCCTGACAACGGGCTGGAGGCGGCTGGGGTGGCCGAGAGGGAAAAATCCAGGCCACGGAGGGACCTGGCAGCACAGAAGGGCAGTGGCTCAGAGTGGAAGCCGCGGACACCATTCAGGTTAAGTGCCCCACGTGCATCTAGAGGAGGCAACGTGCTGCTATTCCACTGCAAAGACGACAATCGAAGGGCTTCCAATGGCTACACAAAATGGCTGGGAAGAATTATAAAAGCCGGAGTCTACAGTCCCAAAGGTGCTTCTTTCAAGAGGCAACCGGACTTTGTTTTTTCTTTGAAGACGTTTTGCTTCTCATCCAAGGAGATTCTTCAGCTCTGTCAGAGCTGAAGTTGTTTTTTTGGATGAGAAGCAAAAAGTTTTCAAAAAAACAAACCCCCCCCCCCCACCAAGAAAGTCCGGTTGTCTCTTGAAAAAGCACCTTTGGGACAACTGTGACCTGAATGGCTGAGAACCTCCATAGACTGGAGTCTGCAAGTTTTCCCTGCCCTATTCTCACCCAGTTTCTGATTAACAGAATAAAGAAGCTGGAAGGGACCTTGGAGGCCTTCTAGTCCAGCCCCCTACTCAAGCAGGAGTCCCTACACTATTCTGGACAAGTGGCTGTCCAGTCCAGTCTCTTAACAAACCTCCAGGGTTGGAGGCCCCATAACTTCTGGAGGGGAGCCATTCCACTGGTTGACTGTTCTCACTGCCAGGAAGTTTCTGCTTAGTTCCAAGTTGCTTCTCCCCTTGGTTAGTTTCCACCCGTTGCTTCTTCTCCTGCCCTCGGGTGCTTTGGAGAATAGCTTGAGCCCATCTTCCTTGTGTTCTTCATATGTTTTATCCTCCGGTCCCCTAATCACCTTTGTTGCTCTTCTACTCAGCTTGGTCTCGTCTGCAAATTTCAATTGGTTTCCTCCACTATGTTCCATTTTCCCCTCTCCTTGCAGTTATTTGCAACTGATCTTTTATCACCTTATTTTGGGGGAATTTCCACTGACTTTAGGGCATTTTTCAGGATGTGGTCAAAGTCACCCAGGCTTGCCTCCAGAATGGCCAAGGATGGCAATGGGCTGCTCAGCAGCCAGCCGGAGCCCAGGCACAGGGGAGAGGAGGCTCTGAGGAGGGCAAGGGGAAGGCTGTCCCTGGGGGAGACCAGGCCTTGGCCAAGGCAGCCTGGCTCTGCATCCGCCCCGCTCTGGACCAGAGGAAAAACTGGAGCGAAAGAGGAAAGCGCTTGGTGCGGCAGAAACGCGGCACCCGCCCCTGCCACAGATTCACCCCCCCTGGAGAGAGCTGCCTTTTGCCTACGAGGCTCTTCAGCATCCTGCGAGCTGGCACCAGGCAGCGCACGCCCCGCTCGCTCTGGCTGCTCCCTGCGAGGAAGTGCTGATGCGGCAGCAGGAAAGGAAACTGCTGGCCACAGGAACACCACCACCCCCCCTCTCTGCCCCAGGGAGCACTGAGCAGCCCAGGAGGAGCATGCAGCTGGGGGGCAGCTCCATCCTCTGCAGCTCCATCTCACCGATTCTGTGGTGGGGGCAAACTAATCCCCCCCAGCTCCAGCAGGAACGCTGCCCCCTGCCTCAAGATTTGGGGGTGGGCTCGCTGGGATGCAGAGGGCAGGAAGAGTGAGAAAAGGGTCCTGAAGTCCCGTCCCCCAAGCCTCCTTGCTTGTGAGGGGGGGGCAAAATCTATGGATCAGCAGACTGAGCAAGGGGACGGGAACGGGCGAGGGGCACAGATATGGGCAGCCATGCCAGAAGAGAGGTGGGAAGGGAAGCCCCCTGCCCCTTTTCTTCTACAGAGAACCAGGCTCCAAGAACACAAGGCAGCTCTGGGTGAAAAGAGCCACATCCGCTCCACATACACCCCCCCCCCCACTGTTTCTGAGTGGGGCTTGGGAGGGTCAGGAAGAGAAGGTACAGAAGAGCACAGAAAGTGGAGACAGGCCCAAGTGAGGGGCATAGGCGGCCGGCCCAAGCAGCCCAGGGCCAGGGTAGGGGGCGGCAGCCAAGGGGATCAGGCCTTGGCAGGGAGCACGGAAGCCCCCCTTCCTCCCCCCCCGGCTGACAGGCAGGCAGTAAGTGGGAGGTGGGGGAATTGCAGATCCAGGATCATAAAAAAGGGATTGTTTAAAAAGTCCTGCTCATTTGGTGCAACCAGATTTGGAGCATCGTGCGCAGCTCAGTACTAGAAGGCGAAGTGGGGGGGGGGGGTTTAAGAGGCGGCTGTGTAAATCTCCCCAGAATGAAGGAAAGCATGAGAGATCCCAGCCCTGCAGCAGAGCACTGGAGAGGAACCGAACGGACAGAAGGGGGTCTGGGGCAAACGGCAGGCAGCCGCATACCGAGCAATGACAGCCCGCGAGGGGAGATGCTCCAGGGACCAAGGCTGCCATCCCAACAATGGAGGCGCCACAAAGGAGATCCACGGCACACACCTGCACCGCAACCCGGGCTGGATCTATAGGCTCGCTTTTGCCTGCTGCATGCCCCTCCCCTCCCCAGAAGGGGCTCGAGACAGGCCAGACAGCATCTTCCTCAGGCTGAGGCCCGTTTGCCCGGGAAGGAGGGCTCCTGCATGGTCAGATGGCGGGGGAAGGGCATGTTGGGCCACGAGAGGCTCTCTCACCCTCAGAGAGGCAGCAGCAGCATCCACGGAAGCTGCTGGCCCTATTTATGAGCATCGAAGTCTAAAAATGGAACATCTTTGGGGCACAAAGAAAAGCAAAAGATGAGCTTAGATGGCCTCTCCAGAGGGAGGCTGCCCCATGGCCAAGAGGTCCAGAGGATGCCCACGTCCCTGCCTGGGGTTTGCGCCATGGCTTCCAGGCCCTGCTGGCTCAGCTGTCCTGCAGGGGAAGGGAAAGGGACTACCTGCCAGGCCCAGCAAGGACAACCCACGCCACAGCCAGGAGCGCAAGGGAGGGCAAGGACAAGAGGAAGGGCATGGCATCAGTCCAGTGGGTCATCCCAGGGCGGGCAGTATCCTTTCCCCCCACCCCCCAGGATGTCAGCTGGAGTACATCCAGGCAAGGGCTACCCCGGGCGGGGGTTGGGTCAGGTGAAGCTGCTCTGGTCCTGGAGGGTCTACCTGCAACCAACCCGGCCTCCCTGCAGCTTGCACATCCACCTGCCTCTTGTCCTGGCCGGGGGGGGGGCATAGGGACTCCTCTCCGTCCCACTCTTCCCCCTTAAGTCCCCCAGCTCCCTCCTCCATGGGATGTGGCTGCTTCCACTGCTGCTGCCCTGCCTGCCTGCAGGCGACTCTCGATTTATGATCACAATTGGCATTGGGATTTTGTGGTGGTCCTGAGTCACGTGGCTGGACTGACTTTTTGACTGTGTTATGGCCATTGTTAAGTGATTCCGTTCTCCTGAATGGGGGCTTTTTGCAGAAAACAAGCCAAGCAGTGGGGAATCGTAGTCACAGGAGACTGCAACCCATGGTGCACTCCGCTTGCCAAGTGCGGGGGACGGGGTGGATGGCGAGGAGATGACATTTCATAACAGCTGAAAGCGCTTTACAGGCTGTAAAACACTCCCTCCTAGGCCTGTGGTCATTAAAGAACAGGTCATAATTTGAGGACTAACGGTGTCCTCCTGTGAACCTTCTCCACTTTCTCCGAATTCCTAAACGTGCGAGGCCCAGGACTAGACATGGTGCTCCAAACACAGTCTGATCAAAGTCGAATGAAGCAGCACAACTGCTGGTCCCCCATTTGGAAATTATAGAGCTTCAAATTGCATTGGCCTTTGTTGCAGCTGCGTCACAGGGCTGACTCACGTTTTCCCATCTGCCTCACCTACATTGCCCCAAGATCTCCCCACAAGCCCAGTTGCCAAGCCAGGCCCACTTTCTGGTTCTGCATGTTATCTTGGCTTCTGGACTCAGAGGGTAGCCCCCTACAAGCATTTCCCTCCCCCTCCCTCTTCATTCCCAGATGACCAAACAGCTGCCCTGAATGCCTGGGCAAAGGGAGGGAGACCCTGGGGCCAAACCCCTCTGGAGAACCCAAACACAGGGCAGCAGCGGCAGCAGCACCATGAAGGAGCTTCCGGACACCACCCCATTCCCCTCCTACCCTCCTCTCCCGGAGAGCTGCCCTTGATCCTCCCCCCACACTCCCCCAGAGATGATGGGAGGGCTGTGTAGAGGCGGGAAGGAAAGACAGGGCTCAGCCATCCCTTGGGACACCCTGAGCCATGCAGGATCGTTCCTGGCCTCTGTCCTCACGGGGCAAAACCTTCCTTCTGCCCTTCTCTTCAGAAGGCCCTCCAGGGCCTCAGCACCGAGGCACCCTAAAAGCCCCGGTTTAGACACAGCAGGGTGCTCTCCCCTCGCCCCCTCCCACCTTCCTTGCTCCTCCTCTTTGCTGCTCCAAGAACTTGGGTTGGGTTTGCCTCTATGCAAAGCCACAATGGGGGGGGGGGGCTCTCCTGGCAAGGGCTACTCCAGAGGCCCCTTTGAAGCACAAGGGCCGGAGCCTGCTGGGAAGGGGGAGCTCCCGGATGTTGCCTGCAAATGTTATGCCCCCACCATAATGCGGGGGGAGGGGGCAGCCGGTTCATCTTCTCTTTCTCCCTTCACTTATGACTTGGGTGGGATCTTAAGAGGGCATTGAGTCCAACCTCCTGCTCACTACCGATATCTAACAAACCTTCAAACTCCCAGCAGGGGGAGAAGATGGTTGTATTGCTCAACAATTCTTCTCCAAAGGAAATTCTTCCTAATGTCCCGCCTGAGCCGCGGCGGCACAGTAGTTAGAACACAATACTGCAGGCTACCTTGGCTGACTGCCAGCTGATGAAATTTGGCAGTTCGAATCTCACCAGGCTCAAGGTTGACTCAGCCTTCCATCCTTCTGAAGTGGGTAAAATGAGGACCCCGATTGTTGGGGGCAATGGGCTGACTCTGCAAACCGCTTAGAGAGGGCTGTGAAGCACTGTGAAGTAGTAGATAAGTCTAATGGCTAGTGCTATTGCTGATCCTTTCTTTAATTTCAACCTGCTGGTCCTATTCACCTGATGGAAGACCCTCCCGGGACTTCTAGTGGCACCGCAGGCGCTGACAGACGCTCCTTTCGGACCGTCAGCCCCGCGATTTTGTTAAAACTGCCAAGACAGCGCAAATCAGCTGTCTGGTGGCTTGGAAACCTTCCCCTCGGGAGAAGAGAGGAAGGTGAGCAGCTGGACTAAGGTAGAGCTCCCCAAAAGCCCTAGGAGCAATTCTGGGGCTTGGAGGGTGAGAGCTCCCTGGTAGTTCGACTGAGCTTCGAATCCGAGGCTTTTCTGCTTCAAGCAGAACAAGACGCCGCGACCACCCCTGCAATCAACATTCAGATTCAAAATAAGCTCAAAGCAGGCAGAACAAAAACAGGAGTCCTAGCAACTGCAAGTACTGAATTTTAACTCTGTGTCTATACCTCTTCCTTCTAAGACTTTTAAAACGAAAGCAAAAATGGCACCTGAACTGTAACAGGGCATGAAAGTGAAAGTTATAGTGAAAGTGATAGTTAACATCATTAGCGCTTCTAAGGCTTCTAAGGCTGTTTAAGATTATTGGATTCTACACCAAAGAAAGAAAGATTTAAAGTGGAAAGACTACAGTTTGGACTTTAAATAAACTATAATACTTACAAAAGATTTAAAAACATTTGGACTTATTGATTTGGTTGCTGTAGGAAGTACAAATTGAAAGCTAAAAATGGCTTCTAAGCAAATAAAATCTGGTTTTAAAAGTGCTGGATTGCCAGCACAACCATCAAAATTACAATCTTTCTCTACTTCAAACCCACAAATATTGACTTTGGAAGTTCTACAGGAATCTCTGCAGGACGCTTTGAAGCAACAAACTTCTTTTTTAGAGGGAAAAATTAAGGGTGTGTCTGAAAAAATGGCTGAAATTAAAGAAGTTATACAAACTTGGAATAAAGAAATAAGAGAAGACATAGTAATGGCATTTCAGGGTCTGGCAAAACACATTGAATTGTTGGATGAAAGAGTAGAAGAAATTAATCAGTCCAATTTGAATTTGGAAAATAAAATGGATGAAGTTCAGACCAAGGTGGATAGGGCAGATGATGAAGTGGTGATGTTACAGTATAAAGCGATGGAATTTGCCCTGAGAGTAAGAGGTTTGAGAGAACACAATCGAGAGAACTTGAGAGAGATCTTTGCAGAGGCTTTTGCAAAGATAACTGGGGAGCAACAAGCAGATCTCTCATTGCAAATTGACAAAATATATCGTGTTAATTCCTGGTTTGCCAGACAGAATCAATTGCCAAGAGACATTGTGATTTACTTTACAACGAGGAGGACCCAAAATGAAATTTTACAAGTTTTCTATAAAAATAATCTTCAAATTACAGGACAAGAGGTTTTAGTGCTGAAAGAAATTCCCCCCAAAATGTTGAGAAGCAGAAAGGAGTTTGCTTTCTTGGTGGATGAACTTAGAAATCGACAGATTCAGTTTAGATGGGATGTTCCAGCTGGACTGGTGGTGAATTATATGGGAGAAAGGTATCGCCTTAACACAATTTGGAAGGCAAGAGATTTTTATACTAATGTATTAAAGGCTGGATGCCCACCATCTCAGGAAATGAGGAGAAGAAAAGAAGAGCTGGCAATACAGGGACAGAAGGAAAGTAAACAGCCACAAGCTGCAGGAGAGACCTCGCTTATTGAAGAAGATTTATTGCAATTTTTTGGTACTGATCAACCTTTGGAAGTAGCAGAAAAAGGAGAAGAACCACAAGAACAAAGGCAGACCCGTGCAGCAGCAAAGCGAAAAGAACAAGATTTAAAGATACAGCAAACTCAAATTAAAGCTCAAGAAGCTACAAAAACAGAAGCAGTGGGGCGGGGGGGCAAAGCTGAAGAGAAAGGTGCAGGAGGACCTTCAGCTGGCCCTTTTAAAGCTTCAAGGTGCCAACAATGGCAACTAAATTTTTGACTTGGAATGTCAATGGTTTAAATTCACCACAAAAGAGAAAGAAAATATTTCATTATCTGAAACAGTTTAAAAATGATGTAATTTGTCTGCAAGAAACACATATTAGAGTGACAGATCAAAAATACTTGATAAATTCAAGATTGGGAACACACTTTGTTGCATCTGCCCCAGAGAAGAAAAATGGTATAGTTATATACCTAAGGACAGATTTAACAGCTAAATTAATTGAGGCAGATGCTCAAGGAAGATATATTGCAATTGAACTTTTAATAGAGGGGAAGAAAACACTTTTAATTGGAGTATATGCTCCCAATCAACAGCAAGAAAATTTTTATAAGTTTTTGCATACTAAAATAATACAATGGGATTATAAATCGTGTATATTAAGGGGTGACTGGAATGGAATACTGGACACTCAAAAGGACAAAAAAGGATTACCTCAAAATATCTAAAAACGTGCAAGACTGCCCAAATCTTTTTTTGACATGATGGATGATATGGAGTTGAGAGATATTTGGTAAGAACAAAATCCAGAAGAAAAGGATATTATTATTTTTTCTGACAGACATCAATCCCTTTCCAGGATTGATTTCATATTGATTACTAATGATTTCTTTTCTAGGATAAAGAAGACGAAGATATGTTCAAGAATTTTATCTGACCATAGTCCGGTGTGGATGGAATTAGAGCAGGAAAAGGGACCTAGAAGGTCTTGGAGGTTAAATGAAAATTTGTTTAGATATGAGGAAAATGTGAAAGAATGTAAAAAACAAATGAAAGAATTTTTTGTCATGAATATGAACAAAGGTACACCTATGGAAATGGTCTGGGATGCAAGTAAATCATATATGAGAGGAACCTTAATACATTTGAATAATAAATATAGACGTAGACAAGAAAAAAAACGGAGGGATTTAGGAAATAAAAATGAAAGAGCAGGCACTCATACTGAATCCAACAGATAAGAAAATAAAGGAAACAATAAATTTGTTACGAGGGCAGTTTAATATGTTGATGGCAGATCAAGTGGCAACTAATTTACAATATGCTAAACATAATACTTTTTGTAATGCAAATAAACCAGGTAGATGGTTAGCTTACTTGTTAAGGAAGAAACAAAAGTTATGTACTATAGAGAAGATAGAATTCAAAGGTAAAGAGGTATATCAACAAAACATGATTAAAAAAGCTTTTTTAGAATTCTATACAAAATTATATGCTAGTGATACAATTCAAGGTAAAGACATAGACAGATATTTACAAGAGGAGAATATTCCTGTAATCACACCAGAGCAGAGGGAAGGATTGAACCGACCAATAACTTCGGTGGAAATTATTTTAGCAATTAAACAGTTGAAGGGGGGTAAAGCTCCAGGCACAGATGGATTGACAGCTGTTTATTATAAAAATTTGCAGTTAGAAATGGTAGAACCGCTTAAGGAACTTTTTCAGAAGATCCAAGCTGGAGGAGATGTACCTCCTTCTTGGAGAACAGCTTTTATTTCATTGATTCCAAAGAAGGACCAAGATCATAATCAACCTAAGAATTATAGGCCAATATCGCTTTTAAATACTGATTATAAGATTTTTGCTAAAATATTAGCAAATAAGTTAATGGTAATTATGCAACAAATGATTCATAATGACCAATCTGGATTTATAAGTGGGAGACAAATAAAAGGTAATGTAAGACAAATTGTAAATTTATTGGAATATCTGGAAAGGAACAACCAAGTTCCTGCAGCGCTTATCTTTTTGGATGCGGAGAAGGCATTTGATCGATTGAATTGGCAATTTTTATTGAAAATAATAGAAAAGATGCAGTTTGGAGAATACTTTACACAAACTATTAGGGCAATATATCAGAGACAAGCAGCACAAATAATAATTAATGATGGTTTAACAGAAACTTTTAAAATTGAAAAAGGAACAAGACAGGGATGCCCTTTATCACCATTATTGTTTATTTTAACTTTGGAACCATTACTGAATAAAATACGAGGGTGAAATAAAATAAAGGGAATTAAAATTAGACATCATGACTATAGATTAAGAGCATTTGCGGATGACTTGGTTGTTACTTTAACCCAACCAGTACAATCAGTTACAGGCTTACTGGATATAATTAACCAATACGGTCAAATATCTGGATTTAAAATAAATAAACAAAAAACAAAGATAATAGCTAAAAATATGATGGTAAAGCAAAAAGAAGAACTAGAAAGATTAACAGGATTTGAAATAATAAAAAAAGGTTAAATATTTAGGGGTATATATTACAGCCTCAAATGTAAAATTATATAAAAATAATTATGAATTGCTATGGCAAAAAATACAGAAAGAGATGGAGAATTGGGGAAAATTACAATTATCTTTGTTGGGGAGAATAGCAGCAATAAAAATGAATGTTTTACCTAGGTTTTTATTCTTATTTCAAATGATATCAATACTTAAGAAAGATGATAATTTGAGGGAATGGCAGAAGGGTATTAATAAATTTGTTTGGGCAGGGAAAAAACCGAGAATAAAGTTAAAAACAATGCAAGATATACGTGAAAGAGGAGGTCTTAAAATGCCTAATTTAAGATTATACTATGAAGCAGCTGTCCTAACAATAATTAGTGACTGGATTAATTCAACAGAAGAAAGAATACTGAATATTGAAGGATATGATTTGTTATATGGCTGGCATGCTTATTTATTATATGACAAAAAGGTGGATAAGACCTTTAAAAGCCATATACTAAGGAATGCCTTGTTAGGAGTTTGAAAGAAGTATCAATATAAGTTAAATTATAAGATACCTATATGGGCAATACCCAGACATGCGATAGAGAATATAAGTGTAGAACAAAAGCAAGAGGTGATTACTTATAAAGAGCTTCTTAAAATGGAAGGGGGTATATTGCAGTTAAAATCTATAAAGGCATTAAAAGAAGAAAAAATAATTCAAACTTGGTTTCAGTATGGACAGTTGCAAGCTAGATGGAAAGAAGACCAGAGAATTGGTAACATGCAGAAGGAGGAAAATTTGGTAAAACAAATTAGAGATCAAGGTCAAATGCATATAAAAAGATTATATAATATAGTGATAGAAATAGACTCAGAAATGGAATTAGTTAAGGATTGCATGATAAAATGGGCACAAAACATTCAGGAACCAATAATGATGGAAATTTGGGAAAAAATATGGGTTAGAATTGTAAAATTTACGCAAGCACAAAATTTAAGAGAAAATTTTTATAAAATGTTTTACAGATGGCATTTGGATCCTAAAAAGTTGGCTTGTATGTATCCGAATTTGCAATCTAAGTGTTGGAGATGTGATTGTGACGATGCTACTTATTATCATATATGGTGGACTTGTAAAAAAGTTAAAGCATTTTGCATTAAAATATGGTGGATTATCCAAAATATTCTTAAAAAGAAGATAAAGTTTACTCCACAATTGTTTTTGTTGGGTATAATCACAGATTGTACGGTTATAGAGACTAAATTGATTTTAAATTTAATAACTGCAGCTAGACTTTTGGTGGCGCAATACTGGAAGAAGGAAGAATTGCCTACTATTGAAAAATGGACATTAAAAGTGGCAAATTTGGCAGAAATGGCGAAAATTTCAGCATACTTGAAAGATCATTCACAAGAAAGATATATATCGGAATGGAGAAGATGGATTGATTACATTCAAAACAAACATCGAACTAAAAAGTATCAAATAGCTTATGAATGAATAGAAAAGTTAAGAGTATGTATATTTAGTTAAGTAAAAGGTGAGTTAAAGTGTCGAGGGGGGGATAGGAATCTGTAGTTAGTTAGCTTAGCATATGATTGTTAATTGTTTTACCCTGTATTTTGTTCTGGGAAGTCTGGGGGGAGGGGTGGGGGGGGGAGGAAGGGAGGGGGGAGAAGGGGAAATATTTGAAAAAAATTTTTTTTTTCTTTTGTGTAAAACTTTTCAATTAAAAAAAAAAAAAAAAGGAAGACCCTCCCTGACTTCATAGCGGAGCCTTTCAGAAACCCGAAGGCCACCATTATAGCTCCCCCCACCTTCCAGTCTTTGGCTTGCTCTACAGACTCTACTGGCAGCCTCTCCAAAGGAGGACCCGCTGTGTCCAAAGGAGTCCAGCCTGGACAGGAGAGATCCGCTCTCCTGGGGCGCAGGGCTTCCGTTCGCGTAGCGCAAGCCTGGAGCAGCCGTATCTGGCCTCTGCCACCCACACCCACCCCGTGGTGGTGCATGAAGATTGGCTCAGGGCGTTTGGCTCGGGTGGGGGGGCACCCCTCCTTTGCAGGCTTCTTCAAATTCAGATAAAAATAAATAAATAAATAAATAAATAAATAAATAAATAAATAAATAAATAAATAAATAAATAAATAAATAAATAAATAAATAAATTTCTATACCGCCCTTCTCCCGAAGGACTCAGGGCGGTGTACAGCCTATTAAAAACACAAAACAACATCAGTTAAAATAGTTTAAAATTATTAAATAAATTCGGCTAAATTTTAAAATCCCCTTCCACTCCTCCCTCGACCCAGGGCGAGAGGCAGGCTCCTTCCAGCTAGGATTGCTGGATCAAAAAGGGGAGCGAGGCCCAGGAAAGGCCCCAGGGCCAAGCCACAGAGCAACCAGCAGCATCCCAAAGCAGGGGTGGGCAGCCCCGCCCTGTCTCATTCCCCCCCCTCAGGAAAGGGGGGCAGATTAAAAGCCCACGGAAAGAGGGAGGCTGGGGTCTCTGGAGCAGAGCAGCCCCCTCCCCAACCGGTTCCCATAGCAACAGAACCTAAATACAGCTCCCCACAGGTCTGGGGCGGCCTTCTCCCCGCTCCCTGAGGTTGGCGTGCCCCTTCCAGAACGTCTCCATGTCCAAAATTAGCTCCGCTTCATAAAAGCCACGGCAGCGGCAGCAACCTCGCTGCCCTGATGACGGATAGTTATATTTAACCGCTGATCCCTACTAAACAACCACTTTGGAGAATCTATGAGCCCTGGGGGTGGGGGGTGGGGGGGCACCAAGGCTGCTTCCACCATGGGCGTAGGAGGCAGCCTGCCTCCAGCAGGGGCCCGTGATGCCTGCGGGCAGGAGCAGAATATCAGAATAAGAGTTGGAAGGGACCCACTACTCAAGCAGGAAACCCTATACCACTTCAGACAAATGGCTGTCCAATCTCCGGCCAAGGAGGGGCCGGGGCAAAGCCGCAAAGGGCCTGAAAGTCAGCCCACCAGGGCAGAGGGTACAGGTACAAACTGAAACTGAGGGCCAGAGATCAAAGCCTACCAGCCCAACCTGCTCTCCCCTGCTCTGTCCCACCAAGCCAGCTGCCCAAAAGGCAGGTGAGGTTTGGCCCACCAGGAGCCTGACTGTTCTCTCGGGGGGCAGAGCCAGGACATTGGCTGCTGGACCCCTGGGTGCAAGCTGAGCCGGCAAGGCAGAGGCCGAGTTGGGGGCCCCAAGGGAGAAGCCAAGGGAAGACCGGTCCCCTCACCTGACCTCTGCCACCTCGCAGGGGCGCTGCCATTCCCTTCCCAGCATCACTCCCCCCCACCCCACCCCCAGAAAGGAAAGGATGCAGGATGTTGGCGGGGGGGGGAGGGGGGCGAGTCCTTTCCAGAATCCCATAATACCAGAATTCAATTACAGAGGTAAAGCCAATTCATACATCTCCACATTCTCACTAATTGTGTAATTAAATTAAAGACTGGGTAGGCCAGAAACCCCATTACACCCAGCAAGCAGCCTCCCCATCCCATCCTGGGACCCACTGCAGGCCCACAGGGGCTCCTCCACTCAGCCCGGCCCCACGTGAGCTTTTCCTCCACGTGTGGCACCTGCCCCCGTGTGGCATCTCTCCCCTCCAACAGGAGTGGGAGTTTTAGCACATTAACATTTTTAAATATCAGAGGCTCTGCAACGAGTCTCATTTTCTTGTCTTGTGCAGCTGACTTTAGGATTAGTTAATTATAAATAAGATTGCAAGTCGAGGTATCTCCGTATCACGCACAGGCAGCACGAAGGAGCCCGTGGGCTCCCCGGCTCTGCGCACAGCCCAGGCGCCTCCTCCGTTGCCTCCATCTGGCCTCTGCCTTTGCCAAGAGGAAGGGGCGCGCGCCAGGAGAGGAGATGGCATCACCCCAATGCCGGGGGGGGGGAGGAGGAAGGACACAACGAAGCCATACGGGCGAAGCTCCTGCAAGAGGATGGGGCTGTGTGGGAGGCTGGTGGGCCAGATCCAAGGACCAGGAGCAGCCCCATCCTGGCCAAGAGGCCTCATCGGAGACCCTGCACCCCAGCCCCGCAGAAGGGAAGGGAGGTAGCAGGTGTCCAGTGCGGGGGACTGGCAGGGGCACGCCCCCAAACAATTAGATGGCTGGCACGTGGCAGATGCCCCTTCCCACCCCAATGAGGCTCAAATGCTGAGTTCTTCAACCAGGCGGAAGGAGACCTGGGGCCGGGCGCACCTCTGCCTGCAATCTGGGCTTGCCCAACCATCAACCCCAGCAAGCCAGCCAGGGAGTGGGTGGGTGGGAGGGGGCAGGGAGGCAGCCCCAAGATCTGGGCGGGGATTCTGGAAAGCAGCTGATGGAGGGACCCCCCCGTGGGCCAGGGAACTCCTCGCCCAGAAAGAGGAAGCTTCAGGCTTTCCGACCGGTTGCTGGGGCTGCACAATGGCCCCTCCCCAAAGGTCCTGGATACAGACTCTCCCCCCTCCCCAGGGAGATGCCAGCAGATATTGTGAACCAAGGAATGACTGCTATCATCCTGCCACGTCCTCACTTTGCCGAGAATTCCTTCCTGGTGCCATCTTGCTGCTTAGAGCCGCATGGCCTCCCCGCCCCTCCTCACTTGTGGGTCTGCAGGAAAAAGCCCACTCCCCATCCCTCTGGTCCCCACCCTGAGGGCCCTGATCCACCAGCCTTGCGCTGGGGGGAGGAGTTTATGCTGCCAGTCCCAGGGTGGCCACTGTTCCTCAGATAGGCAGGTGTGAATCGCTCCTTTTGAAGTGGGACCCTGGAG
Organism: Pituophis catenifer annectens; assembly: GCF_029215685.1. NCBI lineage: Eukaryota > Metazoa > Chordata > Lepidosauria > Squamata > Colubridae > Pituophis > Pituophis catenifer. The sequence goes on from NW_027256887.1 coordinate 90,245,868, forward strand.
TTCAGTCGGGCCTGTTGGTTACGTACCTATCTATCTCCCAGCTGCCTAGCCTCAGCCCTGCCCGCACTACTAGATGTCCTGGCTGAGTTGGCGGTTGAACTCCCCAACCTTTTAGTTGTAGGAGACTTCAACTTGCCATCGGCCAGGGAGACATCTGAGCTAGTTCGGGAGTTCATGACCTCCATGACTGCCATGGACCTAACTCAGGTTGTACAGGGCCCAACTCATAAAGGAGGACACACACTCGACCTGATTTTTCTCTCTGGACAGTGGATAAATGATCGGGGTAGGGGGGACTTATCCATCCACCCCGTCATGGGCCGATCATTCCCTCCTCAGGCTGGACTTTCTCTCCATTATACCCCGCCGCTGGGAGGCGGAACCAGTGAGATGGTTCCGCCCCAGGCGCCTGATGGGCCAGGAAAGGTTCCTGATGGAGCTTGGGCCATTTCCCGCCTCCCACGATTCATCCGAGGTCCTGGTGGTGGCCTGGGAACAGGCTGCAGTGGGGGCCTTGGATTGAATCGCGCCTTTGCGGCCTCTGACCCGACGCAGATCCCGGGTGGCTCCATGGTTTACCGCGGAACTCAGGAAAATGAAGCGTAGAAAAAGATGCCTGGAGGGCGGTTGGAGATCCTCCCGGACCGAATCTGACCGAACACAGTTAAGAACCCATATTAGGTCTTATCTTGTGGCGATGGAAGCGGCGAAATGTCATTATCAACATAATAGTTTTAAATAGTTTTAAATTGGGATATTTTAAATTTCTGGGGTTTTAAATTGAGCCAAATTTATTTAATCATTTTAAATTTTAAATTGTTGTTTTGTCTTGTGTTTTTAAATAGGCTGTACACCGCCCTGAGTCCTTCGGGAGAAAGGCGGTATAGAAATAAAATTATTATGGTAAAATATTATAAAATCTGTTATGTATCAGGTTGTTTTTTTTTGAAGAAGTCAGAGGGGTGGTGGGGTGGTGAGGGGGGGTTAGGGAGGAGGGGGGGAAAGGGGGAAAAATTTGTAATTGAAAACTTTTTCAATAAAAAAGAAAAAGAAATAAAATTATTATTATTATTATTATTTCGCTGCTCTCATTGCATCTGCAGAAAACCACCCAGCTGCCCTGTTTAGAGTGACCCGCTCTCTTCTCAATCATGGAGCGAGGGAGGACCCCTTGCAGGGCAGAGCTGAGGATTTTGTACAGTTTCTGCAAGATAAAAATCGCTCAGATCCGGACTGGGTTGGACTCTGACTGGGCAGAGTCTATCGAGGAGACAAGGGCTTGTCTTGAAGGTAACGTCTGAGTTGAGTTTGAGCCTGTTTCGATGGATGAAGTGGACAGGATTATGGGTCGGCTGGGTGCCTCCACGTGTTTATTGGACCCTTGTCCCTCCTGGCTTGTTTCTGCAGCCAGAGAGGTGACTGGAGGCTGGATTCAAGCGGTTGTCAACGCTTCTCTGAGGGAGGGGGCCTTCCCCGCCACACTTAAAGAGGTGATGGTTCGACCCCTCCTCAAGAAGCCCACCCTTGATCCAGACTCCCTTAACAATTATCGTCCAGTCTCCAACCTTCGCTTTATAGCAAAGGTTGTTGAGTCCATGGTGGCACAGCAGCTCCCTCAGTTACTGGAGAAACTGACTACCTGGACCCGTACCAATCACGTTTCAGGCGTGGTTACAGCACAGAAACGGCATTGGTCGCCCTAGTGAATGATCTCTGGCGGGCCCGGGACGGGGGTTGCTCCTCCATCCTGGTCCTTCTTGACCTCTCAGCGGCTTTTGATACCATCGACCATGGTATCCTACTGCAGCAACTCAGGGGGGTTGGGGATAGGAGGCACCGTTTTACGGTGGTTCTCTCCTACCTCTCGGGCCACTCACAGTTTGTATGGATGGGGGGACAGAGATCCACCCCAAGGCCCCTCACCTGTGGAGTGCCTCAGGGGTCGGTTCTCTCCCCCCTGCTCTTTAACATCTATATGAAGCCGCTGGGTGAGATCATTCGTGGTTTTGGGGTGAAGTACCATCAATATGCTGATGATATTCAGCTTTATATCTCCACCCCGGATCACCTTGGGGATGCCCTTTCTGTGATGTCCCGCTGCCTGGAAGCGGTACGGGCCTGGATGGGAAGAAACAGACTCAGACTCAACGCATCCGAGACTGAGTGGCTGTGGATACCGGCATCTTGTGATCTAGTGGTCCCGTCACTTGTGATAGGAAGGGAGGTACTCACTCCCTCAGAAAGGGTGCACAAACTGGGTGTCCTCCTGGATTCACGGCTATCTTTAGAAGATCATCTGACGGCCATGACCAGGGGGGCCTTTGCACAAGTACGCCTGGTGCGCCAGTTGCGCCCTTTCCTAGACCGGGATGCCTTTGCCACGGTCACTCATGCCCTTGTTACTTCTCGGTTGGACTACTGTAACGCCCTCTACATGGGGCTGCCCTTGGGATGCACCCGGAGGCTACAGCTAGTCCAGAATGCGGGTTGTTATGGGGGCTTCTCATTACTCCCGTGTGACACTTCTCCTGTGCGAGCTGCACTGGCTGCCGGTGGTCCTTCGGGTCCGTTTTAAGGTGCTGGTGCTCACCTATAAAGCCCTACATGGCTTAGGCCTGGGGTACCTGGAGGATCATCTCCTGCCATCCTCCCATCGTCCTGTGTGCTCCTATAGAGTGGGCCTCCTCAGGGTGCCATCAGCCAGACAATATCGGCTGGCGGCCCCCAGGGGGAGAGTATTCTCTGTGGGAGCGCCGACCCTCTGGAATGGGCTGCCCACCGGGCTTAGGACAGCCCCTGACCTCCTCTCCTTCCGCCGCGAACTGAAGACGTGGCTCTTTCATCAAATGGGCTGATCTGCTGGGGTGATTTTTACATTGGAATAATTTTAATCAAACTTTAATTGGATTTTAATTTTTATGTAATTTTTCGTTCTGTTGAATGTTTTCTCTGTAAGCCGCCCTGAGTCCTTCGGGAGAAGGGTGGCATATAAATTACATACATACATACATACATAAAAAAAAAGATGGAGCCATTCAAGGGCACAGGAGGAGCCAAGAAACAACTCTGGCCACGTGGGAACGAGAAACACCCACTCAGTCCCGGGATGGAGGCTCAAAATAACCCCACCTTGATTCTGTCTGGGGGCAAGAGGGGGCAGAGAGAGGCTCTGAGAGGTTCCCAGGGATCTCAGCGGGGTTGCCAGAATCCTGGCCGTGGCTGCCTCTCAACCTGTCCGATCCTCAGGGCCAGCTCAAGGCAGCATTCTTTGGAGTGAGTCCACTTTCCTCACAATGGAGTTGCTGTTTCTCCTCCCTTAATCCATCCTTCCTTCCTTCCTTCCTTCCTTCCTTCCTTCCTTCCTTTTCCTCCCTCCCTCCCTGATAACTAACTGCAATTGTTTGCAGAGCCTCCTGAGGTCGGATGTCAGAGGCCTTTGTTCTTCTGGCAAAGCTGCTCTGATCAAGGCTGGATGAGTCAACAGCTCCAACTTCAGACTCTGACGGGCAGTGACGGCAGCCCAGCCCATCACTGGCGAGTAATCCCTGTCACAACGGCAGGAGTGAAGGAACCGCATCTGGCACATGCCATTAATTGGCTAAATGCCGAGGCAGAGCTGTAGGAAACCCCAACTATTTTGAGAGAAGAACTGACTTCCTTGAAGATCCTCTCTGGACCTGGGGTGGTGCTGGAGGTGGCTGTGCAGGAACACCACGCACACCTCCCCCATGTCCCCAAAAATGGACCCTCCCCTCAGCCAAAGGCCCAGCCTTCCCCCCTCCTCCTCCTCCACAAGAAGAGAAGAGAGGACCCGGGGGATATCTTGAGGGGTCACGTGGGAAGAGGTGGAGCCTTTTGCTCCCCGGGAATGGGGGGGCAACCCTTGATGAGGTCATCCCACCCCCTGGGGGCATGACCCCCACCCTATCTGGGAGGAGGGGTGGGGTACAGGCTCCATTAGTGGGAGGGGGAGATGCCAGAGCCCCTTTTCCAAGGGCTGGCCTTGGGCCCAGCTGCTGCCCAGTGTCCAGCCTCTCCTTTCGGGGAAGGCGGTTGACAACAAAGATGACAAGGAAGGGCCTCGGAAGAGGCAGGGGATCGGGCTCCAGGTTTGGGCTCTGGGTGGAAACCAAGCTGGTGACACTCATAGGTGAAGTTGGCCGAGAGCTGCTTTTTGTGAAGTTGGACGGTTGGCTAAGGTGCTACAGTGACTGACGGCCTCCCCCCTCCATCTTACTCCCAGAGGAGGGCGCCCCCCACCCCCGTTCCTCTTTGGGAGGAGAGCAAAGACAGCAGTCTGGGGAGCCACGAAGGAGGCTGAGGCGCCCAGGCTACCTCCTGTGATTGCTGGGAGACAGACTTAAGGCTGCTGCATTATTAATCTTACATCCTGTCTGGAAGAACTTAGTCCACCCGCGGCTGGCTGGACTCTGCAGCACAGGAATAAACACGGCCCACTGACCCACATACCCAGGCGTGAGAAGGCTCCAGGTGCAGCCGCACCCAGGGCTTCAATGCCAGTTGAAGCTCTCAGATCCCAGGGGAAGGGGCAGCGCCCATCAGCTCAGGATGGGCCCCAAAGGAGCCCCCCCCACCTGGTCTTCCCAGCTTCTGCCCCAAAGTCTCCCTCCCTGCCCCTCTTCTCTCTTGGGCTGCCAGGGAGACTTTTCCAAATGCTCTCCTCTAGCAATCGCTTCAGGAAGTCCTCCTGGAGGAAGCAAGCGTGCATCCCGAGTCCATGGAGGGCCCCACCTGGCCTCCATGGACTCCCATCATCCTGAGCCCTGAAGCGGAATTCAGCCCCCGCCAGAGGGAGTTCCCCCGACGCCTTTCAGCTGCTCCTGCCCAGTTCCTTTTTGCCTCTTCCCCAGCCAGACTGAGTCCACTGTGGGTGCCCCCCTCTCTCACTCACCTGCCAGCAAGAAGGTAATCAGGCAGGTCTCCTTGGGTAGGTAGAGCTTCAGGCGGGAGCCGCTGAAGACGTATTCCACCACGGCTTCCGAGCGGCCGGCCCGCTGCAGGAAGGGCAGGAACTGCTTGGCCTTCTGGGTGTCCTGAGGGGGGAAGAGGCCGGTGAAGGAGGGCCACCTGACCCTCCGGGTGCTTATGATGGGCTCACCCTCCTCCTAGAGCAAGAGAGGGGCTGCTCGATTGGGGAGCCTGTGCCCCCTTCTTCCCCCCTGGCAACGGCCCTGGGAGACGATTCCCCCTCCCAGGGCCAGGAGCTGCTCCCTGGCACAGCTGCCCTGTTGGGAAGCGGCTCTGCTGCCCTCAGCACAAGAGAGCAAAGGAGGAGGGTCTCTGCTGCCAGGCGGGCGAGGGAAGCCCAGCCTGCCCACCAGGCGGGTCCCTCTTCTCACTCTGGGCTGCTGCCATGCCTGGAGGGAGTCTGTTGTGGCCCGCCAGCAGAGCTGGCAGCAGATTCAGACAGTGAGAAGGTGGGGAGGAACATGGGCCAGTCCTGGAGTCTGGGGAAGGTTCTGCGTCAGAGGCAGAGATGGGGCCAGGGCCGTCTGACAGTTGTCAGTTGCCTTTGGAGTCAGACATCAGTGAGGCAGACAAACAGCTGGAGTCTGTTCCCAGTGTGCGCATGTGCAGAGTTGCCAGACGAAGGGAACAGCTGAGGAACAAGGGTCGACTTGGGAGTAAGGCCACAGATGGATGATGAATGGCCCCTCCCATAAGGAATAAAAGAGGAGCAAACAGGGAGAGGAGTTTGCAGGAGTTCGCTTAATTGGTTCGTGACTTCAAGAGAATCCTTTCCAGGTTTTGAAGATATTGGCCAGGCAGCTCTCCAAGGTCTGTGACTGTAAATGCTCTCTTGAAAGACTTTGTTGGATGTGAATGTGAGAAATTCACAGTAACTTAATAAAAAGGGGGTTTTGTTGGCACAAGGAGTTTGTGTTGTGGTTTGGGAACGCCTAGGTCAGAATAGAGACAAAGGGGACCCACTTGAAATAAGATGAAACTGGGCTCTTTGCTCACTTCCTGACATGGGGACGAGGACAGCAGAGCAGCTGCTGTGCCACCCACACAGCCCGGAGAGCCACAGCCCAGGGCCCAAGCTGGCAGAACATGCTGGCCGGGTCCAGGAGGGGCAGGGGGGCCAAGACAGGGAGCCACCCACCCCTCTCCCCTCCTTTGCTGTCGCCTGTCCTGCCCTATCAGTGAGCCAGGCTGGGCACAGCTGAAGGAGGCCAGACCCTTTTCTGGCAAGTGCTATGAACCAGCCTGTCGTCACGCTTAGTGGCCACAGCCTCTGGGGCCTCCCCCAATCTAAGGAGAGCATCCAGGGACTCTGCGGCCGAGAAGTGGACAGAGCTTCCCTGCCATGCCTGCCTGCCCTGGATAGCCGGCCTGCAGGTTGTGCCATGGAGGTCAGGGATGATCCCCCTGCCCCCCCCCCCCCCGCAGCAGGAAGCTTTGCAGGGCAGCTGTTGCCTGGCCGTCCAGCACTTCAGGGCGGGTAGAGGGGGCAGCAGCACAGCTCTGCTTCTGGCCAGGTCTGTCCCGATCAAAGGCCCCTCGGCACAGCCTGACTGCTCAGCAGCCATTTCTGTCTGGAGGGAAAGCAGTCCGGTCCCTACCTGGGTGCCCGTTTGGGTCCTGGACACCAAGGCTCTCCTGAGGCCATCTTCCCAGAGACAAGCCACTCTGAGGTTGAGGGGCTCTCACGCCAGGAGAGAGGCAGCCTTGGAGGGGAGCCCTAGTGGGGGGTGAGTGGCAGGGCACAGGCCCTCTGTTGGCAGCCAGCTCTGTGACCGTGGGGCAGGGCGCAGGAGCAGCCCTTCCCTTCCTTCCTCCCCAGCCCCGTCTTTGTGGGGATGCCCAGCCCAGACATTTATTTTATTTATTTATTTATTTTATTAGTCATATTTCTATGCCGAGGACTCTGGGCGGCTTACACCAAAGACAGTATACTAAATAGCATATTGCCCCCCAAAATCTGGGTCCTCATTTTACCCACCTCGGAAGGATGGAAGGCTGAGTCAACCTTGAGCTGGTGAGATTTGATCCGCTGATCTGCTGAACTAGCAGTCAGCTGAAGTAGCTGCAGTACTGCACCCTAACCACTGCGCCACCTCGTCTTTGGCATGACCCAAAGGTTTACTCTTCTTTTACCTCCCCCTCTTAATTATCTGCAAATAGAAAGGAAATTACGCATCGACCGAATGAAGGAAAATGTAATCGTAACTCCACATTATGTGAACGGCTGCCAGTTATGCATAATTATGTGACATCTCGGCAAGAGGAGGGGACCTGGGGGTCTTGGCTTTACCCCATGCAAACCCACAGAGGGAGGCTCCGCTTTAAAGCTGAGAGGGAGGGAGGGAGAGAGCACACATTGGCCTTACATGATGATTTGAATTACTTGGCCAGTGACTCTGGTCGCACCCCTCCCAGGGAAGGAGAGGCTATGCAAGGCAGGCAAGGAACTCCCTTTAGGTGTGTGGGGGGGGGGGGGGGGGGGGGAGGGCAGGAAAGCCGCTTTCCCACAGAGTTCATCAGCCTCTGTGATCAAGGATGGTGGTGCTTCTCATCAGATGCCTCCAGGCACCGGGCCGAAATTAGATCACCTGCCTACAGAGGTGGCTCCAAATTGCTTAGCTGGCAGAGAGCCCCTCATCTCATGGGCACAAGTGGGCTCTTCCGATGCAATCAAGGTTCCTTCACAAGGAGGAGGGCGGGGGGTTGGGGGACTGTTTTGCCAACCCTGCATTCTGGAAGGGTCGGCTTGGCAGCCCTGAGCCAGCCGAGACCAGGCTCTTTTGCGGGAGGTTGGTCAGCAGGACCTCGGCACCGGCCACCCAACTGCCAGGCCAGTCCCAGGGCTGATCAGGGGCCCTTCCCACTCCGGATCACGCCTTGGGCGACTGCGTCCCCCTGGCTGAGACCTCCGACAGGAATGTCCATTCTCTCCTCCCTAGGGAAGGGAAGCCGGACCCTCTCTGGCCTTGGCAAGCAGGGAAGGGAGAGCTGCAATCCTTCCCCACGCCTGTCCAGGGGTGGCTCTTTCCTCCCTCCCATGAAGCCGAGCGTCAGTGCCTTTGCACAGAGGCTCAGAGAAGCAGCGTCTGCCCAGGCCTGCCCATCCCCTGAGCAGGAGACCCCTCTGGAAGCAAAGAAGCAGCAGCCCGATGCAACAAAGGCCCTCCACCCGGCCATTTTGCTCAGCCACAAGGAGAAACTGGCAAGCAGGGGCCAGGGTCCCGAGGAGAGAGGCTGACCGGCTCAGGCAGCCTTTCCTCTTCTGCCCGCCTGCAGGAAGGACCACTTCCCCTGGACAGGGCCCGGACCACAAGGCAGCTGGTGTGGGGCTCCCTCTGTCTTTTGCAATGGCCTTCACAGCCTGAAGTTCATCCAGCACCCAGCCTGAAGAGCCTTGCTGTCTGACCTAGCGGCTTTCTCCCAAGGAGATGGCTGCTCTTCCTTGCGCCTCCCCTGGGGCCTCTCCCCCTCATCCCTTCCAAGGGACAGGAAGGCTCCGGCCTGCTTGATCGTTGGCCAACCTGGCTACTCAAATTGTGGCTTTTGGGGGACCTGGAATCTGCTCTGGGCAGGACCTGAATAGGAAAGCAGATCAGTTCTCCTGGGTTTGCTGGAGGGTGAAGACTCAGCCCTGTTGCTGTCGTCCCAGCCTCTCCCGAGGCCCTCCAGGAAGGACACGCAGATTACGTCAATTTGATGTCATCTTTGCCCTTCTCAGGAACCCATCACAACATCCAGCTGGACCAATCCTGGTCTGCGGGTCCCACTCACTCCTCAGCCATTCAAAAAACCCAAAGGCACCTGGAGATCCTCCAGTCCAGCTGTCTGCCCAGGGCTACACCGGACAAATGATTGCCCACCTCTACTTGGAAACCTCCAGTGGCTGAGGCCCCACAACACTGGGAGACGGAGGAATTTGTAACCAGCCATACATTAGACCCAACAAGGCCGCTGGCTGGCAAGGGCAGCCTAACCACCTCGGCCAGAGCCAGCCAAAGGCTCTCCTCCACAACCAGATCCCTCATCTGGACTGGAGCTTCTGGCATTTGCAGGATCCAACGGGGAGTTTTGGCACACACCATCTGAGGGGGGGGGGCTGACTTTCTGGCCACAGTTAAGGGGGGAACATCTTCCTGAGGACTCGGTCTCCTTGATCTGCACAGGGACAACCGAGCGCTTCTCCCAGCCAGAATCTGCCCCCAAAAGAGACCTTCTTGGGATCCTCTCAGGATCTGGTTAATCCTTCCAGCAGGGTAGGGAGCAGATTCCTTCCCAGTTTAGGAACTCCATCACTGGACCAGGGAGTTTTCTTCAGGGCCACCGAGCCTAAGGCAGCTCTATGTCCCTTTGTCCCAAGGGGTCCCATCTGAGCATGGCTACTCAGCGGAAGGGGACACCCCAGCAGGACCATTTTCAGAGGCCCAGGTTCCTGGGTCTCCCTTGCTGGACAGAGCAGGAAATTAAAGGGGGTCTTGGGCCCCAAACTCCTGCCAGCAGCCCCACGAGGTAGCCTGGTCCAGGATGTCCATGGGAAGATTGCTGAGACTGGCTCTAATAACAGAAACGTGCCAGTCCAGCGGTGCTGGGCCTCCTGCTCCCGACAGCCGGAGGGAGAAGAGAGGGGGCCCCCGCCTGAGCCGCTCTGCATCCTCTCTGCTTGTCTTGGACGTGTTTCCCCCTCGTCACCTCTGGAACGGCTCCCCAGGATCCAGGTTGTCTCCTTCACTGCCTCCTCCGTGACTCTCCTCTCCAGCCACGCAACACTAAGGACCCCGGGCTTATGGACCCCACCGCCTGTGCCAGCCCACACCTCCAGTGGCCCCCCAGATTCTAGTCAGGAAGGGGAAGCACACACGGGCCGTGGTCCTGCTAAGCATGGGGAAGGCTCCTTTGATGCTCAGGGGCAGCAGGCTGTGTCGCATCATGTTCCTCTCCCCTGGCCAACCAGATTCCCTTATGGTGGTCTCAGGGAGTGGAGGAAGCAGGGCAGGAAGACCCCTCCCCACCAAGGAGTGCCTTGGAAGAGCAGGAAAGAGACCCTTGCCAGGCAGTTGGTTCAGCCGCAAAGGGCCAGGGAGCAAGGCCTGGAACAAGCCAGGAGGGAAGGCGCGGACAGCCAGTTCTGCCAGAGCCGGCTGAGCTCCCCCCCCCCCCCGAGAACACCTGCCTACCACATGCGCTGGCAAAGCGGCTATCAGCATCCCAGGCACACTGCCAGAGTCCTACCAAGAGTGGGCGGGAGGCACCCCTTGGACAAGGGAGGCCACGGTTGCCCCCAGGAGGAGCCCAGAGGCTGCTGCTCCCAGTGACCCACTCAGTCAGGCCAGGAAGGCAACAGCTTCCTCCCCTCTGCCAAGGGGCCGAGCCACAGGCACCGAAGGGGCAACCGGCACGAGCTTGCCAGCTCTTCCACAGCAGGGAGAGCGTCTGCTTCCCCCCAAGATGGACAGTGGAGGAAAAGGAGGAGACCCCCGGACCCCACACCAACCAGCCGGGCCGCAAAGAGGGCTGCTTACCCCAGAGATGTCGGCCACTCGGTGGATTGGCACCTCCTTCTTGCTGTGCAGGCCTTTGCCGTTCTTGACTGCCCTGTTGGGGGCAAGGGAGGGTCAGCCGCACCCAGGAACTGCGCAGCACCTGCCGTGCTCTCTACCTCAGAGCCCCTCCCTTCCCTCTTGGGAGGGGGCACTGAGGACCTACGGAGCCATGGCCCCAGGGGCTCCACCCTCTGGGGGCACAAAAGGGCCCAGGTTTTGGGGGGACAGAAAGGATCAGTGGGGGGCCTCTGAAGACTCTGACTTCTGAGGGGGGCAGACTGAAGGACCCCTGCCTGGCAGGAAGCTCTGGAGGGGGGCAGGGACAGCAATCCTCAAGAACCCGAAGCCCCACTTCTGGTTTGGAGAAGGGGGGACAGGGGGCAGAAGGCCCGCCTGTTTCCACAACCCAGAGCTCGGCCCACCCCCCCACCCCTGCAACTACCCCATCGCTGGAGCTTCTGAGAAGACCGGAGACACCCAAGGATGCTGCTACCCCGGAAGGCAGGGGGGAATGCGGGAGGGCATTCTCTAGAAGCCCACAATACTCCCTTGTGCTCCCAGCAGCCCCCTCCCCAAGGTCCCAGGGACCCTTTCATCGCAGAGCAGCTCCTGCAAACTGCCTGCACGTGTTCACAGTCCCTCCTCCCACTCCAGAAACAGCTCCCTCCATTTCCTCCTCCTCACTCCCCCTTCCCCCAAAAGCCTGGCTCTGCTCTGCTCTGCTCTCTTGGGTGCTGAAAGACCTTGCAGGCCCCTCCCAAGCCGAGGGGGGCCCGAGGACTCTGGGGGCCCCAAGAGCAGCCCCAGCCTGCTCAATGCAGTCCTCCCCTCCTCAGCGTAGCTCTGCGTTAGGGAGACTCAGGGCAGAGGAGAGGTTGGCTGGTCAGCTGGCTGCAGGCTCCCTCGCTTCATCTTCTGACTACTTTCTTCCCAAAGGTTGGGGGGGTGGGAAGTGCCATCGAATCTTTGAAGACATCCAGACAGTTTCGAGTTCCAGAGGAGGGGTGGGAAGAAGCTGCTGGGGTGCCCTTTTCCCCCTTTTCCCCCTGATCCCCAACCCTCCCCTACTGGCCAGTTTCCCCCACCCTCCGTGCTGGTCCTGGGCGAGCCTGGGCCCCTGACCACTAGGAAGTCCCCCCACCCCCACCCACTGGACACCTGGAGAGGGTGCCCCCTCCCACCCTCTTGATGCCAGCCTGCCCCGTGGCAAGAGCTCACACCCCGAGCCCCCGCCCACAGCTCACCGGGCCTCAGCAGCCAGCAGCTCATCATAGTGGGAGGAGCGCTGGTCATCGTCCTGACGGTAGCGAATGACGGTGGCCAGCCCCTTGCTGACCAGTGCTTCGGCAATGTTACTGCAAGAGAGGGAGATCAGCAGTTAGCCAGGAAAGACAGGCGGACGGGAGTCTCGTTCTCTGGGTAGGCAGCTGAGCGTTCCTGAGGCAAGACCTCAGCCCAGGAGAGAAGCAAAGGGCTTCACTAGAAGGGCAGGGCACCAGCTCCCTCCTCCCACCAGGGCTGTGGGACAGAGCAGGGGCAGGGGCCCAGGGGAAGGAGGCACCCACTGGCCTTCCAGCCCATCAGCGCCAGGATGGATTGCTCTACAAAGGGTCCCCCACTAGCCCTTTCCCTGGGTGCCTTTGCCCTCTGCTGTCCAGCAGCTTCTAAGTGGCGAGGGGGCCTCTTGGCCCGGGGCCTGAGGAGGCATCCCTCAGCCGCAGTGGTGGTACCAGGGGGCTGAAGCAAAGGTCCAAGGGAAGCGAGGTCTGCTCAGCTGAGACGGTCCCTTCTGCCTGACCACCTTCACCCTCCGTTCCTGCCGGCTGCCCTCGATGCCCACCATCCCCGACACTCACATGCCGCCAATGGTGACAGTGGCACAGGTGCGTTCTGAGAAGGCGGGAACCGTGTCGGTCGCCCCACTGGCCGGCCGAATGTAGTCCACCGTGACGTTCACCTGAAGGGAAGACAGGAAGGCTCAGGGGCTTCAGTTGGGGGGGATGGCCAGCCGAAGAGCAGCTGGGGCCTGCAGGAGACCTGCGCCCGCACTGAAGCTACCACTTGGAGGCCCCTGCTGAGGAACTCTAACCTCTCCAGAGGGGAGAAGAGGCTCTCGCCCGCCTGGGGAGGGGCGGGAGGCTCTGCTCCTGCCTGGTTGCAGCAGGGGGAGGGGGCTTCCATTTGCTCCCCAGCCCAGAGCGATGCCTTCCCAGGGCAAAGGCAAAGACTGTTCAGTTGCCCGGGGCAGCAACTTCATCCCTTCTGGCTGAATCAGCCAAGGATGCCCTGCCTCCATCCAGCCCAGGAGAATTCTACACATGACGGGCTGGTTCCCCCCCCAGCAGCCCTGCATCCCAGCCCACCCCTCTTCAGCACCGCCTGGGAGGAAACTGTGTTGGTGGCGGTTGCACCAGAGCAGCCGGGGGCCACCACCCCCTCCATGCGTTTATGCCACTGGTTTAGGATCGGCGCTTCATGCAAGCTTCAGAACCAGGAAGGAAGAGAATTGGGCAGGGCTGTGGGCAGGGCAGCCACAGGATTCCAGCATGCGGCCTGGGCATTGAGCCTGGCATCCCCGTGGCCACCTGGAGGGAGGCTTTTGTCTTCTACAGGGCCTGCCCAGAATTGTGGCAGTTATGAGGAAAGCTGAAAATAACCACCCGTGAATGCCCCCTTGTGCACCACTAATGCCAGAGATCTACCAAGCCTTCCTGCCATCAACTGGGAGACAAGCAGCAAGCGGGAGGCCGAACAGGTTCCTGACCAGCCTGGCTGACAACTTTGTCACCCAAAAGGTAGAGGAGGGAAGGAGTGGCTCAGCTTAGCTGCCCTGGACTTAATTCTTACTGACAGAGGTGAAGTGATAAAGGGGGCGCAAGAACTTTGGGGGGGCACGACCGTGTCGTATTGGAATTCATCATAATGCAGGCAAAAGCAATAAAACAAAGTCAAAGTAGTGTTTCAGACTATAAGAGAGCTGACTTCAACAAAGTTAGAGAGAAGTCAGGAAAGATTCCACAGATGGAAATCCTAAAGGGAAAAACAAGACAGTTGTGAAACTCTGAAAAATAAGAGACCCCAGACAAACCAGCATGAATATACTGACAAACTGAAAGGAAAAAGGGACACATATATTAAAAAAAATGAAAAAAGAGGGATACATAACTAAAATAGAATACCAGCAAACAGCCGATACCTGCAAGGACAGAGTCAGGAAAGCTGAGGCTCAGAATAAACTTAAGACTTGCAACAAATTCAAAAAATAACAACAACAACGTTTTTATCAATACGCAAGGAACAAGAGAAAAAAGTCAAGGAAACGATCAGTCCACTAATGGGAGAAGATGGCAAGGGGTTGACGGGCTCAGTCGCCTCTGTCTTCGTGCAAAAGGAAAAAAATTGTCCAACCTACCAAAAGAGGCACCACAGCAGGCAGAACAAGAATGCAGGTCAAAATAGGCAAGAAACTGATTACAAGAACACCTGTCCCCTCAAATCACCAGGATGAGATACGATGAATGGTTGAGGGAATGAGGTATGTCTAGTCTAGCCAAGAGAAGAGCAAGATAGTGACATGATAGCAGCCTTCCGGTATTTGAGGGGCTGCCCCAGAGAAGAGAGGCTCCACCTATTCTCCAAAGCACCAGAAGGCGGGACAAAAAGCAACAGGTGGAAGACCATTCAGGAGAGAGACAGCCCAGAAGGAAGAATTTCCAGACAGGGAGGACAATTAACCTGTGAAGGACTTTCCCTTCAGAAGTTGTGGGTGCTCCACCACGGGGGGAGGGGGGGTTGTTCAAGAAGAGATGGGACAGACAATCTCAAGAAGAGGCATCAGCAGATCTCCTGCTTGAGCGAGAGGCTTGCCATCTGCTCATCGGTGCCCGGATGGCCCCTGGGGAAACAGGCCAGGCCAGGCTAGATAGAGACGCCTTTACCCTGAGCCAGCCAAGGCCTGGGAAGCCACGTCCACCTACGTCCACCGCTTCTCTTGGCTGCCTTGGAGCCTGTTGGTCTGTGCTCTGAGGGCGGCAGACATGCCACCCCGTAAGTCTCCCTCCCATGCCCAGACCGTCACTCAACGCGCTCTGCCCGCCATTGGCTGCTCCCCTAGGTGCCACCTTTTCACCCACCAAGACCCCATAGCACAGAAGCCGTGAAAGGAACTGGGATGGTTTAAGCGAGGGCAAGGCCGGCACATCCATCACGTTCCCCTGGGACTCAGACCACCCATCGGCCAGCCAGCCTGGGGCCAGTAGGAGCTGACTCTTTCGAGAGGCCATGTCACAGTGGATGGATGCAGAGGCAGCAAAGCAGGCGGCTGGCTTGAAGGCCTCACTTTGAAACAGGCCTAAAAACACACAAAGGTGCGATTGAGCCAAAAGCTCCTGTGGGCGGAGCACTGGTACCCACGCACCAGCATCTGATCATGCCCCAGTCCAGGGTACAGGTTAAAATAAGTCCTTGTCCTAATCAGTGTGTGAAGAGAAAAGACAGCCATTGCCCCGACAGACAGGTTAAATTCAAATATTTTGCATGCCCCAAAAAACTGCCAGAATTAAGTGTGGGAAACGGCGTCCTGTGTAGACAGCGAGAGCAGGAATGTCCGTTCTTCTGTGCCCAGCACCACCTGACTGTACAGAAACAGTTTGGGGACCTGCTAATCTCTGGCAAGTGGAGCCATCCCTGGCTGCCCCCCTGTCACAAGGAAGCCCCAGCAAAGGACCGGAAGGGCAGAGGGCTTGCCCACCCAGGGCACACGGACTGACTCCAGGGGTGTACCCCTTGCTCCACACATTCCAGGGACTGCCTCCCCAGCAGGCAGAACAAGCAAGAAGCCCAACTAACAGCCTATGCAGGAACCAAGCAGGTGCCTGGAAAGGAGGGCTTGGAGCAGAAGGAACAACTTGCCTGTCCCCCTGGCCAGAGGCAGAATCGTCCCAGCCTCACAGATCATCCAAGGATCCTGAGCCTGGGATGCCGGCTGCCTGGGAACAACACACAATGCTTCTGAGGTGTCCTAGAAAACCACAGGGTGCCCCTTAGCCTCCAAAGGAGCCCCCACCCCTCCCAAATAAAGAGGGCACGGGATGTCTCCATTGCAGGAATTTGTGGCTCCTCTTTTCCAGAGGCAGTCCTGCTTTAGCTGCACTGGGGGAGGGGGCTTCTGTGTTCCCCTCCCTCCCCCACTGCTGTTGATGGTTTGGGGTCATCAATATGTCAAGAAGCAATTTCGCTTTTTTAACCCCAGGCCAACTAGCCATGCTGTCTCAGTCCTGACCTAAGGCCTGGAGGCTGTGTGGGCCCAGATGGGGTGGAAGAGACTCCAGTGCAATCCCACCCAAGTGAACGGCTATGGAAATTCAGGGCGGGCCCAAATCTGGCGGTCTCCCCTCTTCAATCTCAGTTGGGTTGCACCTCCCTCGGCTCCTGCTGGACTCACAAGAGGCCTGGAGGGCTTTTTCCACCTGTTGGCCATGTGCGTCTCTTTCTGGACAGTCACTTGAGCCTTGACCGCCTCTCAATCAGACACTTGAAATGCCCTCTGTGTGGGGCTGCCCTTGAAGACTAGCCAAAGGACACAACAGATCCAGAACGAGGTGGGGTAGGCAGTGGGGGGTGGATGGCAACATACACACACATGCCCCAAGTTGGCTTCTGGGTGCAATTCAAGGTACTGGCTATGCCTGCAAAGTCCTGCACAGCCGAGGGCCCGTAAAGGGCTGCGTAAAGGGCCACTTCTCTCCTTTTGCTTCTGCCCCTCTGGTCAGACCAGGGTGGGTGGGAATGCTCTGCGCCCCTCAATCCAACAAGGTCGCCTCGGGACAGCTGGGCTTCTTGAGGGCAGCCTCCACACTCTGGACCAACGTTCTCCAGAGCCCTGCCCTGCCACTCCCCTCGCCTTACTGCCTTCCCGTAAACTGCTGGGACTCATTTGGGATGGGGTGGGGATTATGCCCCCCCCCCGATCTCAGTGGGATTTGTGCTGCAGAGTTGCACACTTTTTGTACATATGTTGTTTTCTTTGGGTTGTGGTGTCCTAGAGTTGCTGAGCAGCTGGGTGGAAACCGGATTAACTGAATAAATAGAACCCAAAGGTTGGGGCAGCTGCAGCTGAGTAAAAACGCCCCCCCCCGCACGGATTCAAGGTTCCCCTCCAAGAGCAGCAGCAGCAGCAGCAGCGAAGCCAGAGAGGAGGCTGCTCGGCAGGTAAGGGAGACCGAGGCACAAGGGGGGGCCTTGCAAAGAGAAAGGAGAAGGGTGTGATCCTCAAACTGCAAGCACGGCCTCCCTGCTCCCCCGCCCCATTTGCCAACTGTCAGAGAGTTTGCAGATGGTCCAAGGCAGGAAGAGAAAGGCCCATCAGCGGAAACAAAAATCTGACTACACTCCAGCAGGCAGAGGCAGAGGCAGCTACAGGAAGGAGGGAGGGAGTGGGGGGGGAGAGAAAGTGGCGGGAGAGCGGGGAGGGACCTGTTCCAGGAGGCAGCAGCAGCTGCCCCTTCCCTTGGAGCTAAGCCGTCTTCACAGGAGGGGGGGGACGAGGGTTCCCCATTTGGGAGTTCCCAGAATGGGAAGCCCAGACTTCCTTCGCATGCCAGGGCTGGTTGGCGAGACCGGGGGAAGACCGGGGGGAGGCAGAACTGCACACCCACACCAGCTCTAATGGCTGCCCATCTCTCAGCCTCGCTAGCCAGAGTTGCTAAGCAATATGGGGAAGGGGTCCCACGCTTGCAGCACTGAATTCTGACAAGGGGGACTGTTGGTGGATTCCAGGGTGGAGGAAGGCTCTTGGAGCAGGGAAGGGTGAACTGGCCAGGCTTGTGCCTGCGGCAAAAAGAGGGATTGCCTGCCCCTCTACTATGGGGCGAGAGAGATGCTCTCCCCCCAGGCCAAGGCTGGCAAGGGAACAAAAGAGACCACCTTCTGCCCAGCCAAAGGGCTCCTCTACACGGGAAAGAGGCGGAGGGGACCGGGGCCCTTCTCTCTGCCTGTGGGGGGAGCCCAGCCTAAAGGCAGGAGACAAGTCAAGGTGTCCAAGGCTGATGGCCAGGACTGGATGGTGGGGCCACTGGAACTGCTCTGGCTATTTGATATGGACTCGGGGACAGCCGGAAAGTGAAGATCGGTGGTGGCCCAGGGCCAAGCGAGGCTGTTCTGGTGCCTGGCGAAAGGAGAGAGAGCCCCATCCCCCAGCTCGTGGCTGGAACATGCGACCCTGCAGCCACCAGGCCTGGGGAGGCCACTCGCCTCCCTCCGCGGTCTCTGGGTCCCGTTGCAGGGCAACCTTGATCTCGCTGGGCAGCAAGGAGAGGCGGCTGGCGGCTCAGCCTGTCACTTCCGATCAGGAGGCCCAGGGCCTCTTTCGGTCATTAGCACAAAGGACTTTTTCATCACTGGGCTCAATCAAATTAATCTGAAGTGAAAAACGTGGTGCTGACAAAAGGCATTTAGATAAAGCGACCTTGGCCGGGGAGGGCCCCCGAGCCTCCCCTCCCCCCACAGAGCTAGAGACAAGCAGCTGGCCGGCAGCCCTGGGGCCCGAGGGCCACCGGCCGGCAAGGGCAGTCTCTCCTTTGCCCAGCACTAGATGCACTTCGCAGCCCAGACCCAGACAGCTGCCCCGTGGCGCCAGGGGGTCAGAGCAAAGAGCCCAAAGCAGAGGCCAAGAGGAGCCCGGGATGACCTTGGCCTCACCTGGCCATCAGCCTTGGCTTACCCTCATGTTTAAAGCAGCAGCAGCAGCAGCAGCCTTTCAAGGCAGACGGTCTTGCCAAGAGACCCCCAACTCCCAAAGAGCCTTGGTACTACAGTGGTTTAAAGCACCCTGTTATTAACACAGCTGCCTGCAATTTACTGCTGGTTCAAATCTCTCCAAGGCTCAAGGTTGACTCAGCCTTCCATCCTTTCTAAGGTAGGTTAAATGAGGACCCAGTTTGTGGGGGTAATAAGCTGACTTTGTATAAATATACAAAAGTATGAAGGCTATTGCTTAATGCACTGTAAGCCGCCCTGAGTCTCCGGAGAAGGGCGGCATATAAATCAAATTAAAAAAAAAAAAAAAAAAAAAACTCCTCCCCAGAGAGATGTTTGCATGGAGGAGCACAGACCTCTCCCAGGTCTGAGCCTCTGAGCTGATGGGGAGCGCTGATCCCTTCACAGCCTGTCACTCTGAAGCTGGGGCCTCTGCCTCTCACTGCCCTTGGGTGGCTTCCCTCAGGGCAAAGGCCAAGGAGCAATTACTGGCACATTGAGGTGCTGCTGGGGGGACCTTCCCCACAGAGCTGCCCCATCCAGAAGTCGAGAGTTGCCGAGGATGCTGCCTGGGTGTTGCATGGACAGACAGAGCAGCTTCCCAAGAGGAGACAATTGCCATGGCTAACCCCTGCCCCAGAGAAGAGAGGCTCCACCTATTCTCCAAAGCACCAGAAGGCGGGACAAAAAGCAACAGGTGGAAGACCATTCAGGAGAGAGACAGCCCAGAAGGAAGAATTTCCAGACAGGGAGGACAATTAACCTGTGAAGGACTTTCCCTTCAGAAGTTGTGGGTGCTCCACCACGGGGGGAGGGGGGGTTGTTCAAGAAGAGATGGGACAGACAATCTCAAGAAGAGGCATCAGCAGATCTCCTGCTTGAGCGAGAGGCTTGCCATCTGCTCATCGGTGCCCGGATGGCCCCTGGGGAAACAGGCCAGGCCAGGCTAGATAGAGACGCCTTTACCCTGAGCCAGCCAAGGCCTGGGAAGCCACGTCCACCTACGTCCACCGCTTCTCTTGGCTGCCTTGGAGCCTGTTGGTCTGTGCTCTGAGGGCGGCAGACATGCCACCCCGTAAGTCTCCCTCCCATGCCCAGACCGTCACTCAACGCGCTCTGCCCGCCATTGGCTGCTCCCCTAGGTGCCACCTTTTCACCCACCAAGACCCCATAGCACAGAAGCCGTGAAAGGAACTGGGATGGTTTAAGCGAGGGCAAGGCCGGCACATCCATCACGTTCCCCTGGGACTCAGACCACCCATCGCCCACAAAAGTGCGATCGAGCCAAACGCTCCTGTGGGCGGAGCACTGGCACCTGCACGCCAGTATCTGATCATGCCCCAGTCCAGGGTACGGGCCTTCTCCACCAGCCCAGTCCCTGACCCAGCAGGGTCCCAGAGCTGGTCAGCGAGCTGCTCCGTGGGCTCCCCAGAGGGCAGTCAGAAGCCCCTGCCAGCTGCCCTGAAGGAGCACCTGGGGCGGGAGAAGGCAGGGAAAAGCCGCTGCCCCAGAAGTGCTGCCCTCCGACCTGCCCAGTTTCTCAGCACCAAGCAGCTTCTGCGGGGAGGGAAGTTGGCAGGGAGAGGCAGAAGCCCCAAGGAAGGCCATTCCTTTTCCCCCCACCCCCACCCCAGCAACAGACACCAGGCTTTGAAAACAGGTGACCTCACCTTGCCAGCTTGGGGGGGAGGAGGTCTCTCCTGCAGCGTAAGGAGAGAGATTTCTGGACAAGCCCAAGACAGCCGTACATCTCAGAGCAAAGAGAGGCAGGAAGATGGCCGCCACACAGGGCTCCCCACAGTCCCCACCACCACCACAGCACCCCACCACCTGCCCCCCGGCTGGACAGGCACAGCTCACCTTCTTCCCGATCAGCTTCTTGCGCAGGAACTCCCTGGCCTCGAACATGTAGGGGATGTCATAGAGGGGACGGAGTTTCCGGTTCTTGTCCTAGGAAGGAGAGAAAGGGGTCAGTGGTGCCAGCAGGTCCCTCAGGAGCATGGCATTTCGCCCAGCTGGCCATCTGAGCTCCCAGGCCCGAAACAGGAAACCCCGAGGACCCCACAGGCAGAGTCCTCGGAGAGCAAAGGCAGGACGGAGAGGCCCATAAGGCTGGGGCACAGCGTATCTCCCACCCCAGAAACAGCCTAGAGGAGGGGGCAATTCTAGAATGCCCCACCACCCCCTCAGGGAATACTAGAACCAGGCCATCCTCCCCACAACCCTCTGCAGCCCAAAGCCCGGATTTTCTTCTAGGCAGCCACATTTCTATGTCTCATAAAAATGTTTTTTCTTTTAAATGAGAGGATTGAAACACCTTTCCTCAGGATGGTTGAGGATTATGGGTCATCCTCGTTTAGCGACGGCAACTCAGTTGCTAACTGAAAGCCAAGTACACACCTAGGATCTTATTTCAGCTCTCCTCTGATTTACAGAGCTGCAAAGGTTATGAGCGTGAGGATGGGTCACAAGGTTAATTTTTAATCACTGTTTTAATTGGGAATGGTCACTAAATGAGGAGTAGGTATAGTGAAAACCACTAGGACGGAAAAACACCCAGGAGATGATAACACATTCAGGGGAGGAAGCCCTCGACAGGGTTGAGCGGCCACCTGAAAAAGACCGGAAGCCTCTTCGAATGAAACAACAAGAGGAAACGCAGGCTCACCCTGGGAGAAGGCAGACGGGGCTTTGGAGGAACTCACAAGAAAGCCCATTTTAAGTTATTCAGGAAGGGAGCCCGGGGGTCTCTCAGACAGCCCAGAGGAGCCGAGACGGGGCAGAAGGACGGAGGCTTAGTTTGGGTGGCTCAACCGGACCCTCTGCGGCTCCCTCTCGAGTCCCCCCCCCCGCAGCTGCCCAAAGGCCCCATCATAGCGGGGGGGGCACTCCTGCGAGGTTGCCTTGGAGGGTAGCAGCAGCTCCTCCCCTGAGAGAGAGGGACCTGCTGAGAGGCTCCTTCCATTTTGCTGCATAAGCAGTCTGACTGGAAAGGCTTGTGGCAGCCGGGCAGCTGTCTAGCAAAACTGCACTGCAAGGGACTCTAGTTGCCCAAAGAGGCCTCTGGCTCGGACCCCTTCCAGTGCCCAAGCAGCAAGGCCGGCTGAGCAGGGAGATGCCAGCCCTCCCGCAAGGCCTCCTGCTCCACAGACGAAGGGCTTCCTTTGGGGAGGGAAGCTACCTGCAGAGAGCGATTGATGGGGCTGGGCAGGTAAGGAAGAGGCTGTCCCTTAAGTCTGTGTGGATGGAAACTCACGCACCAATTGATATCTCTGCATGCAAATTGATAAATAATTTCACAGACGATAAAGCCACTCAATTAATCTTCCACCCAAGTCACACCAAATAAAATCAATTAATGTGCATCTTGTTCCTGCTTTATCCCACACCAGTAGCTGCTCTTCAATTACAATTAACCAAGGGGATTGGCTGTGCTAAAGTGACAAAGCGGAGAAAAGGACACCTCTTCTCACACACACATGCCGCAAAAAGAACAAGTTTTGTACCAGGAGGGAGTTCTGGAATCTGACAGGATGTAAATCCCAAAGGAGCCTCCCTGGGAAAGGCTGGGTATAAATCCAGCAAACTCATAATTAAAATAAATATTGGGCTCACCCCAGATTAATTTATGAACAAATCTTGCTCCTATTTCATCGATTCATTCATTACCGTATTTTATTTATTTATTAAGCAGATTTATATGGCCATCCATCTTGGAAATATGATTCTGGGTGGCTAATAAGAGATTAAAAATAATAAAACCCCAGATGAACAAAAGGTGGAAATGTTTCTTGGTTGCTGAGGGTAAACCCAGAGCAAACAAGAAACGCCTTCAGTGTCTTCTTCATCTAGCCTTCCTCCCGACCCCCAGGCCCTGGGGCATACCAAGAGGCTGGCAGGGTTGGGGCCAGACAATAAAAGCCAGCCAATAAAAGAGAAAAGTGGGGGGCCATGCCGTTACACAGTGGGGTGGCTGTGGGATCCCCATCAGGGGGTGGGAGTTGCTGCAATGACCACAGTTACAAGCACCTGCCGTGGGTCCCGTCACTCAGGGCCATCGCCACTGGACTCCCGTTCCTTCATTCGGTCCCAATGCCAGCTGAATGGGGGGAGGAAGAGCCTCTCCTCCCCAAACCCCATGGAGCTGTGGAATACGTGTGTGTGTGTGTGTGTGTGTGTGTCTCCCACATGCCTCCCCTAGGTTGGTCAGCCCTCTCCCCCTCCTTTCTCTTTTGAAGCAGCAGGGAGAAGGGAGGCTTCCAGAGGAAGCCTTGGGTGCCCTACAGAAGGTACCCGCAGGGGCAATGCCCCCTGCACGGAGCCAGCCAGTCCAAGGAAGAGGAGAATCAGCAGCCCAACAGCAAAGCCGGCTCTTTGATCTCTTCTGCAACTCCTGGGTGGGGGGCACCTGGGGCCTGGATCCGAGGGGGGAGGGGGTGGAACATGAACTTCCCGCAGGAAGCAGGACCAGAACCAGCCTGTGGGGAAGCTCAGCTGAGCAGCAGCAGCCGCAGGGGGAACCATGATCCCCTCCCTCCATCCTGGGAGGCGCCAGATGGTTCTGCCCTGATCCAAGGCAGATCAGTGGGGGAAGGTGCCAGGAGCTGCAGGGGACCCCCCACCACCACCATTCTCTTTGGGGAACAGAGACCCACAGCTCTTGGGGCTCCTCCTGGGCTGAAAGACGGGAGACGCAGGGCTGGGGGCAATAGCTGCCATTCTCCCCTCTGACCCAGCCAGGAGCAGGAGGGAGGGGGCAGCCGTGTTCCTCTTCTTGAGCTGCCGCCAGAAGAATTTATGCTGGGCCTCTGAGCGCCTGTCAAGAGAAGCCATCAATCCAGGTTTGCCAGCCACTCTGAGCTATGCGCTGCTGCAGGGTCTGAGGCCTTCCCCTCCAGTGCATCTCCTGGGCCTGTCAACTGCTGTGGCTCCCCACCCCATCCCGGCTTCAACCAGGCGACCGGTCCACATTGATCCCCAGGCCAAGAGGGATGGTGGGCCGGGCTTACAAGTAGCCGCCTTCCCTCCCTCCTTCCCTTCCTGGCCGGGCGGAGCAGAGGCAGCAGCCCCAAAGGCTGGAGAACAGCGGGACCACCGACTACTCGACCACCCTCTTGCCCCCCCACTCCAGCCTCTCCCCCCCAAAGGCCCCCCTGGCACTCGGGATGCTAGAGGGCCAGCCCCTTTCCCCAAGAGCCTCAAGCCTGTCCTGCCCCCAGGAAGCCAGGGGTGGGGTGGAGTGGAGCTCATTGCCCCGTGAGAATTGTGTCTGTGGGAATGAAATGCCTCTTGGACCCCCTTGTTACATCCAGATGACCTCACCAGACCAAGGAAACGCCCGGCTGCCCTTCCCAATCTCCTGGGCATTGCAATCCGCCCCCTTCAGCCTTGGCAGGATCCAGTTCGTGCTTCCAGTTTATGGATCCTGGTCTCTCCGGCTCAAACAAACCCCTTGCAACTTCTCTCTTCCCCGCCTTTAACACACACACACACCAAGCAGGCCTTGGCCACTGGGCCTCGAATGCTGTTTGGGGGGGGGCATTTCCGCAGGGTCTTTGCCCGGGCTATCTGGCCCCAAGTCCTGGGCAGAGTCCTAATTTCTGCCTCCATCCGTTCAGGAGGGCCTGGCTGAGGGAAACCTGGACCTGAAGCCCTCCCTGCCATCTATTTCACAGGTGACGCCTTCCGCATCAATCAGCACATAAATAAACCCAGTTAAAACTCCTGCCCCATCAATTATTTGCTTCTTTTCAGCCAACCCCTTTTAACCGATCAAGCTAAGCCAAGCAGCGGCCGGCAAGCAGACCGGAAATCCTCCCAGCCCAATTCGGAAAACCTTGACAAAACCCTTGAGGTTCAGATGACATTGGATTCTGGGGTGAGCCAAGAGGAATTTCAGTCTGATTTAAGGCAACAATGCTGAGTCCCCAAAGTCCTTGGGGGTCCTCAGACACCGCCAGGTACAGGGGCACCACGGAGGGCATCAGGGCAGGCACCGCTGCCGTGGGAGCTTAAGTCCCAGATGGACAAGAGCTTCCCGGGCAAAGGGAGGGCATGTTATTCCTGAAAGCAAGGCGCAGCAGGTGAGGCCAGAGCAGCTCCCCACTGCAGACCCTCTGCCCCCCTTAACAGAACAGTCAGGTGTCCTGCTGTGGGGTGAGCCTCACAAGGCATGGAAGGTCCAAGGGCTTCAACCGCCCGCCCTCCCGAGACTCTGTGCCTCCCGTTACGCTTGTATCACTCAGACATGCTGAGGGGCTGCTTCCCCCATGATCTCCTTCTCCAGCCCAGCCCCACAAGCCCCTGCCCCCCATGCTCCTCACTTGAGAGTCAGGCAAACTGAATGGAGGAGGAGGAGAAGGAGGAGGCAGCCATGATCTGCCAGCGCTTTCTCCTTGAAGAGCCGAGCAGCGCCTGTGCCCCCCCTCAGCCCAAGACCTGCATCCACCTGGCCAGGGACCCCCACTATGCAAGATAGAACTTCTCAAAAACCCCCAGATAAGAGGCTGGTTGGCTTTGCTTAACACCCTCCGAAGATGGAGCCCCACAACTCAGGAGGGGGAGGCAAGGTCATTTCCTCCTCGCTCCCCTTCCTACTAGGAGGCTCCCTCACCCCCACGCTTGGTCCTGATGGGCATCTCTGGGGCAAGCTGCTCGCCTTCCTTCCTGCAAGGAGCAGCAGCACAAGGGGGGGGAGCAGGGTCTTGCCTCCCTGACACCCCCACTCCCGTGGTCTCAGCGGCCTCAGAAGGATGTAGGCGCAGCCTTGCTGGGAGACAGAGTTTTCTTCCAAGGGGAGAGCAAAAGGAACGGGGTGGGGGGTGCCAGAAGCAACTCTGTCCTTCCCGAGGGTCTGCAATGCAGTTGCTGCCCTGGAGCAGCAGGACACCAAGAAGACCCCCTCCAGGAGGCAGAGATGCCAGCCTGCCACCAAGAAGAGGGGCTCCTGTGCCTTTATTTGTTTGTTTGTTTGTTTGTTTGTTTGTTTGTTTGTTTATTTATTGGTTCGATTTATATGCCACCCTTCTCCAGAGACTCAGGGCGGCTTACAATGCGTTAAGCAATAGCCTTCATACTTTTGTATATACCTGCTTAGTAGGGCTTTCGGCCCCCTGTAAGCAGTGTTCTTTTTTATACAAAGTCAGCTTATTAACCCCACAATCCGGGTCCTCATTTTACCTACCTCGGAAGGATGGAAGGCTGAGTCAACCTTGAGCCTGGTGAGATTTGGACTTGCAGTAATTGCAGGCAGCTGGTGCTACTTGCAGCAGAGGAGCCTGCCAAGGGCAGCGCAAGAGGTCTGCTGCTGCCTCTCCTTGTCCAGAGGACCCTGCTGTAGCCATGGCGGGCTCAGAGGGGGAGCAGAGAGAAGCTCCAGCACGAGTCTCGAGGGTCCCTCCCTGAGCCACCTCGGGAAGCCAGGCTGCTAAGGGCAACACCTGAAGCAGCCGGGGGCCTCCCTGCAGCAGAATCCATGCAGCAGCCTAGTTGGAGGCCGGGCCTTGGCTGGCGGGGGAGAGCCCAGCACCAGCCCCCCACTCCACCCCCGTCAGCTCTCCGGCAACCCAAACGAGCCTTCTCTCCCAAGAGAGTAAATGCAAAGATAATAAAACCAAAACAACCCACAGTACTGGGCAGCCTCTGATGGCAGGGGCCAAACAGGAAAACCGTCACTTCCTTTTCTCTCTGTGAACCTGAGAAGTCATGGGACACAATTGCCACAATACACCAACCTCTTCATGGCTGACCCAGAGCAACTCCCCCTCGGAAGCCCCCTCCCCACTTGAGAGTTATTTATGGCCTTCCCATCGTCTGCACCTACGGAAATGAGCCTCTCAGCAGGTGCCGTGACCTCTTCAACCTCTTCCCACCCCATCATTCAGCTCAGCTTCAAGCAGGACCATTTCCTGGAAATCACAACAAAACGCCTGTGGACAGATAAGCCCCTCCCCCTCATTATGCGGGAAAGCTTCCATCCACCCTGCAGGCCGACAGGCTTCCAGGACACATGCACATACCCCACCCCCCATCTATCACCTACTGTCAGGCCTGGGCTGCCCCTCTTGTGATTCTGACCCACTTGACCGAGAGGCCGGATTGATGGAATTATTAGAGTGGATGGGCAGCGGCTGAACTGCCCACCCAGCACGACCGAAGGACCAACCGAGAGGGCCAGCTCAATGGCCGGAGATGACTTACCGAAGGCCGACCTCAGAACGGGGCACGCACCACCGTGTGTCACTTACAGCTCAAACCACTCAACTGCGCTGGTAATGAGACGCAGCCCATTCTGGGCAGCCACCCTGCACGGGGGTAGGGGGGGGGTGTCCGTGTCCCCGGCTTGTATTCAGGCAGCCACACAACCGCAGCAGATCCTCCCAAGCAACACAAGGACAACCAGGCCAGGGTGGAAGCAGAACCTTTGCCCCCATGTCCGCCTCAGTAGCACCTTCACACCCACACCCACACACACAACTAGAGGCGTGTGTGGCATTCTTCTCCTCCGGTGTGATTCTCCCACGGGACAAACGGGGCACCTGTGCGGGCATGCAGCCCGCTTGGCATCCAGGCTCCAAAGAAGAACATTGACACTCCAAACTGTCAGGGTATTTCTGCCTCCAGAACACTTTTATAGATCGAGAGCTCAAAAATGCCTCCCTTGGGAAAAAAAAGGCCCTTTTAAGTGGACCGTCCAGGGGAGGACGCTGAGCCTGCACCCAGCCTGAGGTTTCAGGCCACCTCAGGAGGCCTCAGGCAACACAACGGGGTCTTAATGCATCACAGCTCTCAATTGGGAAGATGCTGACAATCTGTTGCACACATACACACACACACACACACACACGTCCTCTGCGTCTACACAGCCACCTTCTCTTCCCCTCCCCCCTCCAAGCCTCCCCCTCACATTTAAATTCCCCGTTGGTCTGCAGAGGAGACCCATGAAAGCCGATGCCTCTGAATGAAAGGTCTCGGCTGAAAAGGCAAATGCCTTCTGATTTGGGGCTGGCACAAATTAGCAATCCTCGGGCACTCTCTTCCGGGAAGATCAGAAGAGAAGACCCAGAGCTCTGTAGTGCATCCCAAGGAGCTGCGGAGCACACCAAGAAACCTGAAGCTGAGGAGGGGTGTCAAGAAAACCAGACTCACTCAAGGATGCCCAGAGGGAGCCACACGTCAACCCTGTGCCTAAAAAGGATACGCTACAGGGACAGTCCTCCATAATTGGCTGGAAACTCCCCAGTCGGTAAATGGAAAATCACATGGACTTCCGTTGCTTCCCAGCCGATTGTTAAGGGAGTCACTGCGGTCGTGGAGCTGCCACAAAATGCACTTTTATTCCGTGCCCTGCATTAACTCTGCCTGTCTCAAGCGTGCTAATTGCACTCACATGATAAGTGAGATGCTGCAACGTTTACAAATGGGAGGATCCATCACCAAGCTGTTTTTTGCACCGTCCTAACAAGCAGCAGTCACCGTACAAGGCAGTGAGGACTCTGAATAGACCTTGGGTGACAACCACTCATTCAGCAACCTTTCACATCTGTGAAGGCCCTGAACCAGGTGGCCATATGACTGCGGGGCTGCAGCCATCACTGCAACCACCGAGGTCCTGTGATCGCGATTCGGATGCTTGGCAATGGGCTCACAATTGTGACAGCTGCAGCGTCCCGCAGTCACGTGATCGCCCTTTGCAACCTTCCCAGCCGGCTTCCCACAAGCAAAGTCAATAGGAAAGCTCCCGCACCCACAGCCTTTTCTCCCAAGGAGCCCCCCGGCAGCATGGGGACCTGGTATGCTGGAGTGGAGTGCCCGCCCACAGCCCCTGTCCACCCCCCTGGGCTCTGTGGCCCCTGCAGCACCAGCCCACCCACTGCCAGGGATGCAGTTTCAGCACTTTTCCCATGTTGCATTCATGCTTATGACCCACGTGGGGCACTTAAAAGACGGCAACGGGACTGCCAGGATTGCGACTGCTAAGCGATGCAGTCATGCAACATTGTGGATGGTGACTGCTCCCTCAGCAACAGAAACTCCCGCCCCAATTGCCCTCATAACTTGAGGACTGCCAGTAGCTGCCCCTTCCTCTGGATCCGGGTTTGGGGGCTTCATTTGTTTTCCGGAAACAGCCAGTTATTTTCAGAGAGGCTGAGAGGCTTCCCTCCTTTGGGAGCAGTTTGTCATCTCTGGGGACTTTTATTATTTATTCTATTATGAGGCCATCCAGCTCCATAATGACTCTGGGAGACTTAAGGGTGAAAATGAAAAGTAAATAAATGTATCGGAAAGAAAAAGGAGGCAGCTGATCAGAACCGGCCCTCCAGAACCAAGGACCCCTCCGAGCCTGGGCTGGGCCTCGCAGAACCACCAGGTCTCCCACAGCCCCCAGAGGCCGGAAGGACGTGATGGGCAGGACCCTCCAGGGAGCCTTATTCCATGGGGCAGGAGCCAGCCCCAAGAGGTCCCAGCTGACATTGCTTAATTGATGAGACCCAGAGCGTGCCACTCTCCCCAACCTCACCAGATGGGCCAAGACTTCCGGTGAGGGTAGGGGTGTTTGTGGACCCTAAGCTGGGCAACAGCACTGGAAGGGAAACCGGCCCTCTGAATTGTCAACTGGCAACCAGTGCCAGTTGTGTACATACCACCACACACCCCTACTGCGCCCCCCCCCCATCCTGGGTCTAGATAATCCTGAAGCAAATACATCAAGCCGGCAAGAAGAGTTACCCAAGCCAAAGGGGTCCAAGTATTTCTGAAGTGCAGAGAAATGGGGGAGCATAAGGAGGGGAGGAGGGGCAGCACAATCAGATTCTCTTGTCAGGTTCTTTTATGGTAGCCCCTCTCTGCAGTTCTAGCTTTCCTGGCCTGGCCTACCTAGCAGGGCCGACAGAGGTGGCCTCTCAAGAAGGATATACATTAAAGAGAAAGTAATTATAGTTCTCAGAATATAAACAAATTATTTTATTGGTTCCTGAAGTTGCTGTAAAATGGATTTCTAATGAAATAAGAGAATTTCAAAGATATACATCTCGGATTATAGTTCCAAGGAGGCTTTTTTCCATGTCGATGTCTGGAATGAAAGCAGCAGCTTTCCCTCTGACAGGAAGGCTGCCAAAATGCAGGAACCGCCTCCACACACTCTCTGCAAGACCTTGTTCACGGGCCAGAGGAGGCCGGCAGCATCGCACACTTCCCACAGCGCACCAAGTGCCAGAGGGTGCAGCCACTTCTGCACTTCTTTCAGCGCAATCCCAGCAATTCAACCCTGATCTGTGGAAATGGGGTTTTTCTCCACAGGACGGTCCTTCGAGAACCACCACCACCTTTCTGGCAAGTGATCTCGACAAGGTGAGTGGATCCCTTCAAAACACACCCAGGAAAGAGAGGCGATGTGCAGATCAATGCTCACCTGGTCCAGGTGTGAGGATCCCCACAGCCTCCCACATGAGGCGGCTTCTCAGCCCAGAGACGCATATGAAATCTGAATTCTGCTTGAAGCCTCTGGAGAAAGGATCTGGTGGCAAATTCCTTCTGCTTCAGCCATTCTGGGATTGAGTGACCTATATTCCTTCAAGCTTCTGCTCTTGGATGGATACTCTGACATTCTTCCGCACAATTTGCCGATACAATTGAGAAGTCGTTGCTCCACTGATGTCTGCAACCTGCCAGGTCCTGAGGCTGCCAAAGCGGACCCCTATTGCTTAATGCATTGTAAGCCGCCCTGAGTCTCCGGAGAAGGGCGGCATATAAATCAAATTTAAAAAAAAATAAAATAAAATCGTGTTACTCCCCTTACTTTTCACAGCTGGGCTGAGACTCTCATGCTGGAAGGTCGCCTTGCGTTTTCTTCCGTTTCTCATGAAACCCATGAAGTCCTGCTTTCCTCCGGATTGGCCAGATGCTCCTGGGAAAGTCTAAGTGGTGGCGATGGCTTCTCTGGACAGCAGCACTCTCTTCCTTGGCCTTGCCTCCCACAGACCCTGCTCCTTCCGTGCCTTCCTCGAGGCCCCCAGACTGCTTCCCACTGTCCAGGTGAGTCTTTGCAGGACGATGTGCTGCTGGGGGCAGAAAGTCTGGGTGGCATTTTTTCCCTCTGCACCTGCCCACCCAAGGATCACTGTGGGCCCCAGCCCTGACCTCAGCATGCTGGACACCGATTCGGCTCCTCAACAGCGGACTCTACCTGGCAAGCGAAAAACGTGGCTTCTTATACGGGGCGAGCCTCAACCATGAAACCTGACTGGCTCCTCATTGACTGACCCAGTTAAGAGAAGTGATTATCCTAAGACTCTGTGTCCTTTTCCAATGAAGGCAGCGAACGCTGGCCTAATATGTTCAATAAATATATGTCACGGCATATCTATTAATAGGCCTTAGATGATCCTCGGATTGCGTTATCAGCCAGAAGGGGGCTTCA
The DNA here is from genome assembly GCF_029215685.1 of Pituophis catenifer annectens. NCBI lineage: Eukaryota > Metazoa > Chordata > Lepidosauria > Squamata > Colubridae > Pituophis > Pituophis catenifer. The sequence continues at coordinate 90,276,567 of NW_027256887.1, forward strand.
GGACCCTGGATGATCCTGAAGCTTTCTTTCAGGCCAGCCTTTGGAGGGGAAGAACCGGAGGGCAGAAGCCCCTGAAAGTGGCCACCCTGCAACTGAGGAGAGGAGGGGATGGAGACGCATCCGATTAAAGCTGTTGGCCGAGAATCAAAGAAAGGAGCAGACGGGGCAGCAACCAGAAGCAAGAGATGTACAGGTAGTCCTCAACTTACAACCATTCCTTCAGCATCTGTTCAAAGTTAAGGTAGTGCTGAACAAAGGGACTTGTTCCTGGTCCCCAAAAACCTGGCTGTTGCAGCCCCCCTTGCTGTCATGTGACCAAAACATGGGAGATTACACTTACAGTCCAGACCCCACAACTGCCTGTCTGCACCCCATCTCTGCCCTTCTGGGCCCCTGCGCTCCCTCCACAGCGCCTGCCTTCCTGGCTGAGCTGGATGTCTTTGGTGCCCACTGCTGACCAGGCGTGCCCAGCTGGCCCTTTGCACGCCAGGCTTTCTTCCCCACAGCCATTTCCTCGCAAGGCCTGGGTGTGATGGCCACCGGTGGGTCTAGGCCGGGCACGCCTGGATAGCAAGGGATGGCAGGGGACATTTGGGGTGGTGGAGGAGCAGCAGCAGGACTTTGGGGGCGACTACAGCTGCCAGAAGGGCAGAGAGAAGGGAAATGGCTCTTCCCTTAGGGAGATTCGGGGCTAGGCGGGACGAAGCCTGGAATGGGCTTGGATTGGAGTGGGAGCTCGCTTAATGACCCATGAGTCTTGGGTAACTATGGCAACCGGGAGCGGCAGGATTGCAGTCTCTAAGCGATGACATCGCACCTTGTAACTGCATCATTATTAACCGGAATTTTCGTCCCAATTGTGATCCTATCAAGTGGGATAAAGAACTACAATATCCCACTTTGTGCAGACAATGGGAGTTTTAACTTTTATAGCAAGAGTGTGAATGGACCTGAAATTATGACTTAAACAACAAAACTTACTGAACTCCATTACATATGGGCTGTCAAAAACAACATTTTGTTGGAGATGGCTGTAAGAGGGATGCTTCTTTAAACATGTGGTTCTACCTATAGGTCCTATAGGTACCAAGTTTGGGGAGAAAGTAGTGGATTGTATACCTACGATTGTGCGACAAAAGTTCAGAGGCTAATACTCTTTTGAACTCTATACCTCGTACATGGAATTTGCCAACCAGACAACGTTCATGAATTATCCATGCCAATCTTTCGATGGCCAAGGGAATGATGTTGAAAGATCAGCGCTTGCCCACTCACCCAACGGAGTGAAGACCAGACTGCACCGGCCACCTAGGAGCAGGTGGCTGAGAGATGCAGACTTTGTAGGGACAACTATAAGGGGGCTCAATTATGTGAAGTACATGAGTTTTAAAAAAATGATAATGGTATAATAGAGAAGAAGTGATAGAGATCTAGAATCCAGTGTTACTAATAGAGAAAAAGTGATAGAGGGAGTTGAAGTCCCCGGGACCTTGGGCGAGAGTGACCAGTCATATTGGAATTCAATGCAAACACAAGCAGTAGAAAATTATCTAACCAGTGTCTTAAACTTTAAAAGAGCTGATTTTAACAAACTCAGAAGGAGCCTAAGAAAAATTCCATGGATGAAAATCCTAAAGGGGAAAACAACTCAAGAAGCATGGTAAACTGAAAAATATGATCATAAAAGCCCAGTCCAATATAATACCACTGAAAAAGACAAACAAGTAATCCAAGAAGAAACCAGCATAGTTACACAAAGATCTCTCCGATAAACTGAAAGACAAAAAGGGTAAGTACAAAAAATGGAAAGAGGGATACATAACTAAGGCAGAATTATCAGCAGATAACTCGAATCTGCAAAGATGAAGTCAGGAAAGCAAAGGCCCAGAATGAACAAAGACTTGCAACCAAAGTCAAGATAGTAAAAAAGTTTGTTTCAACATATAAATAACAAGAAAAATGTCAAGGAAACAGTAGGTCCACTAGAAAGAGAAAATGGCAAGGAAGTTATAGGCAGCAGAGAAAAAGCAGAATTGTTTAACTCATTCTTTGCATCAATCTTCACGCAAAAAGATACTATAGCCCAACATAACCATAAATGACAGACTAGAAATAAGCATGGAAATGGTAAAAGAACACATGTCTAAACTTGACAAATATAAATAACCAGGACTTGATGGATTACATCCCAGGATTCTGAAGGCGCTGACAGATGTTATCTCAGAATCATTGTACTATCTTTCAAAAACCCTGAAGTACCAGGGAACTATCAGAAGATTGGAAATAGCTGATGTGGTTTCCATCTTCAAAAAAGGAGAAAGTAACAGACCTAGAAAACTACAGACCAATCAGCATAACATCAATACCTGGGAAGATACTTGGCAAAAAAAAAATTAAAAAACAGATCTACAAACATCTAGAAACAAATAAAAGTTGTAATTAGAAGCCAACACGGGTTTATTAAAAACAGATCATGCCAAACCAATCTTATTTCATTCTTTGACAAAATGACTAAATTAGTAGACCAGCGAAATGCTGTGGACATAGTATACTTAGGCTTCAGCAAGGGAGGGGTGAAATGCTACCGGTTTGGACTGATTCGCCCAAACCGGTAGGAAAAAATCCTTTAAAAAAAGTTTTTAAAAAGTTCCAATGATCATGTGGCATAGCTGTCGGAACTTTTCTTTTTACTTTTTTTTAAGCATTTTTTTTACTATCAGTTCGGGCAAATAGGTAGTAATCAAATGCTAAAAAAAGTTTAAAAAAAGGTTCTGACGATCAGCTGTGACAACTGTGCCGGTCAGAACTTTTTTTTTTACTTTTTAAAGCATTTTTTTACTACCTATTGTCCAAACCTGTATTTTTGTGTAAAGTGTGATAATTTGTTTTTGAGTTCTCCATGACTCTGTGCGGTTCCTGCTTGTTGCAGGGGCCATTTTGTGTGAAGTCCAGCTGCTTTTGCATTGTGTGTGGGTCAGTTGTGTAGCTTTTGTGTAATTTTTGTGTAAAGTGTGACCACCATGACCACGCCCACCTAGTCACATGACTACCAAGCCATGCCCACACAACCGGTATGGAAAATTTTTGAATTTTACCACTGCAGCAAGGCATTTGATAAAGTAGACCACAATCTACAGGCAAAACGGCTGCCTGTGATCAAGAGAAGGTGTGTCACTCGGCTCCTGTTTAGATTCCCACAACGGCACACGTTTTTTCTAATGGGCAGAATTGATATTCTGAAGCTGATGGAAGGGGACAGTACACAAGACCTACTTATGTGGGATTTGCGTTCATGTCCAAGCCTGGGTGACCAGCATCCCAGGGTCCCGAGGAAGCCAGCTGAACCTACGCATCTCGCCAATGGGAACTGCAGAAGTCCGGGCGAAATACCAGATTCCGGAATGAAGTGCTCACCTTCCTTCACAGAAGAGGAAAAGAGGATACTGGAAAGATTCCAAGCAGGAAATAAAGTGGCTGACCGGTGGGCACCTTGAAAACAGGGCAGCAATGGTTCAACAGGCCTTGGTCACCATCCAGTCTGCCACACTCACCTTATCTCGTCTCTGGATCAGGCAATTTCCATAGTGGATGGGGGGAATGCTGGGGATATAATGTATTTCAGCAAGGCATTTGACAAAGTGTTACGTGACAGACTCATTAGCAATCTATCCGGGTGCAGGACAATTAAATGGATACACAGAATGGCCAGCATGAAAACTGTACTCCAGAAGGGCCCAACTGGGAGCAAGATGAATATGAGCCCACCAGCCCTTGGCAGTCCTCTTCGGCCAGCGCATCTTCTCCTCTGCTCTGTAAACAGCCCGTGAGTCCTCACAGAGTTTCCAAGCCTAAATGGTGGCATCAATTGGCAAAGGAGAGTTATCTGTCCAACAGCCAACAGATAAAGGAAAATGGCACTGGACACTGGCAGGTTCGGGGGGGGGGGGGGAAATCCCTGTTTTGCACCCCTGTCCTGCATTATCCGAATAAGAGGAGAACCTCAGGAGCCAGCATTTGGCAGCTCCAAGAGGCCCGGCAGGTCAAGGAGCCTCCTGTCTCCATTGAGGGGAGGGCAGACGTGCTTCAGTCCAGCCTCCCAACTCAGCTGCCCGTCCGCCCTTCAAGCCAGCCAGTGGCTTCACAAAGGCTGCTTCCTCACTGCCTCAGGCATCTAGGCTGGCCCAAAGCAGACTGACACAGGTTCTCCTGTTTTGTCTAAAGGGAGATCATTACTGTACTGGCTACTGCTGAATTCCAGGTGAGCTTGTGGGCAGATGAAGCAGGCCTCCAGCAATCCAGAGCAACTGAACAAAGACAAAGTGCAGGAGGAGGAGGAGGTCCTGGAGTGGCCATCCAGGTTTACTAGTGGGCTCAGCAAGGGCAAAGCGGCCCTCGCCATCGCAGAAAAGAGGGCGTTGTCTCCTGTCACTCATACCGCCTGCCAAGGCAGCAGAGGTAGGTGGCCCTTCCCCAGCAGCCGAAGAGAGAAATGCAGGTGCCCATTCTACCAGAACAATATGATAAAAAGACTACATACTTGACCCTGCAGATACTAACTACAACTAGAACTGTATTTGCGCAACAATGGAAAAATGATGAGATCTCGTCTGAGGGGAATGTAATTAAGAAAATATTAGAATGTGCAGAAATGGACAGACTTAACACTTACTATTAAGGATAAAGAAGAAATTGAATATTTTCTGATATGGGACATATTTTATCAATGGCTAGATAGATAACAGAAACAGAAGTTAGAAAGGAGGAGATAGAAAAAAAAGGAAATGGTAGACAGTTGTTAAAGAAGATGACGTTAAGTATTAATGTTATGTTATTATATTATCAATATGATGGTGATGAATATCACAACAAAGATGTGTAATATGACTGTACCCAGAACGCACACTGCTTGATGAAAATTGAATGTTATATAAATAAAACAAATAAATCATGTAAAACATGCAGCTGCTCAGTTTTTCTGTCAAGGGTCTCTTGAAGCCCCTCCCCCCAGGCTCAATGCCAGCCATGACCATCCAAGAGAAGCAGCATTAGATGGGGGGAGGGAGGGAGACGACGAAGGGGAGAGGCTACTCATTCTTTCTCTCCCAGTAGTTCGCTCGCTTCTCCTTCATTTATTTTTTAATTAAGGAGATGGTACATGGCTGAGTGGTGCAGTGGCCTAGAGGTGGAGCTCTCACCTCACAATCAGGAGGCTGTGAGTTCAATCCTAGGTACCGGTAGCTATTTCTCTCTCTGGGCACCATGAGTAAATATCAGCTGCAAACTCTGCATTGGTGACAAGAAGGGCATCCAGCCAGTAAATACTCAGCTCCATTCAGTTACCCCAACTCCATCCCGATGCAAGGGATTACGGGGTCATTAAAAGAGAGGGGAAAAAAGATGTACATGGCTGCCCATCTTAAGCAATAACTCTGGCTGGATAACCCAAACATAAGAAGACATTATAAGAAGACAAAAATGAACCAATTAAAAAGAATAGGGGTGAAACAGCCTGACTCCAGGCTATTAAAACAGCAAGACACAATAACGTAGTCTCCCCTTATTTATTCAACCTATGTGCGGAATATATACACTAAGGGAAGCAGGTTTAAAAGAAGATGAGCACTGGAGGAGGAGAAACCTGCGCTGTGCTGATGATGCCACCCTGATGTGATGGCTAGACAGGCAAAGGATCTGCCAGTTCCAGGAATAAAAGTCAAGGGGCACAGTGAGAAAAATGGGATTAAAATAAATGGAAGACCAAACTAATGACAACAGGCACAACGATCAGCCTTAGAACAGACAACACAGATAATCAAAGTGTTTCTGCGTTCTAGGATTAAGCCTTAAAAATAACCAGCAGCCAAGAAATGTGCCAGAGACCAGCCCTGGGCAGAGCAGCCACGAAGGCCTTGGAAAAGATTTTCAGATGCCACAAGGTGTCTGTGCCTACAAAGATCAGAATTTTGCAAGCCTTGTTATGAATGACACTGTGGGAAGTAAAAGTTGGACTTTGAAGAAGTGTTGATGCTTCTGAACTTTGTGATGGTGAAGACCCGAGAGCAGATCGTAGACAGCCAAGAAGATCAACCAGTGGATCATTGAACAGATCAACCCAGAGTTTCACTCGAGGCACAAGCTATCCTTCTTCAGACACAGGTTGGGGAGAGCCAGATCTCTGTGGGGAGCTCTAGTGTGCCAGGAAAGAGGGAAGGGAAGGGAAGGGAAGGGAAGGGAAGGGAAGGGAAGGGAAGGGAAGAACTGGCAGCCAGCCGGGTGGACTCAGCTGCAGATGCACCACCAGAAGTCCTGAAGGACCAGGTTGGGAACAGATCCTCACTGCTGAGAGCCCATTGGCACTTAATGACCGATCATCAATCCTGAGATTTTCCTGGCTTTGGCCTCCCTTCTCAGCCCAATTTCCATAGCCTGTTCCTGTGGCTGGCTTCCTGCTCTTCCTTCCTCCCTGGCAGGCTCTTCTCGCGCTCCCCTGGTTCTCTGCCACTGAGGTTGAGGGCTTCCAAGCGATTCTCAAACTTTTCCTCACATGCACGGCTGTACGGCCAAGTTTATCCGGTGGAGCTGGCGGCTCTGTTCTCTTCCACCTCGGCTTGACTTGGATGCGATCCGCAGATGAGCAGTCTGGGGCCTTTTCCACAGGCAGCCTTTGGCCACGTCTTCACTATGAGAACTCAGCTCTTCCAGCTCCTTCAGCCGATGAGGCTGTCAATCCGATTTCCGTGGGATCCATCTGAAGAGGTCCACGCAAGCAGCAGCAGAGGCAATCGGGCTGTTGGGAGACTGTGCTGGCAACCAAGAAATCACTGAACTGGCCTAAACCACAAAGCTCCCTCCTGCTTTACTTCTGCTTCCTAGGCCGTACGGCCCAACTATATTTTCTTCCTTAATACTTCCAAATTTGACACTCCAGTTCCCAACCATAAGTAGTAACCTATCTTGCTTGCACGTTCTGTAGATATTTTTTTTTTAAAAAAAACCTGCTACGGCTGTCCATCTTACATAGCGATTCTAGGCAGCTCGCCACAGCCAAGACGAAACAGAACAACCCGGTTCTCCCGGTTATTTAACAGGGGAAACAATCCAGAAAGGACCAGCTTCTCCAGCTGGAATGGAGCCTCTTTCGGCCTCTCCTGGAATGGCAAAAGTGCCCAGGGGCCGGCCATAGGACCAGGGAGGCAGCAAGGAAGGGCTCTTTAGCAAAGCAGCGGAAAGACCATTAGCCACAGCCCTGGGAACCTGCCCTGCCCTGCCCTGGCCAGAAGAAACAAGTCCCCATTTTTTACAAAGGGACAACTGAGGAAGCTCCGGCTCAGCTGAGCCTTCTGGGCATTTAGAAGGCAAGGCTCAGCCCAGCGCTCGGTCCACAAAACGTGGCATCCCAGGACCCACTGAAAAGATGCTGTGGGTAAACACAAATCACAGACTCAGAATCTCTCACACAAACCATCCAGAAAATGCATAATTACACCTTATCGCCTGCATCTCCCTGTCTGATGAGTCAGTATAGCTAAGGAGGGATGGGCATACCATCACCCTCAAGCTGGCATCACCAGAAAGAACCCATCAAACCAGCACTTTTTAGTCACAGCCCCAAAGGAAGAGGTGGGGGTCAGCCAGAGGGATCCTTGCTGGCCAGAGCACCATCCCCCTCCGCCCCCCCCAAGCTCAAAGCGGAGTGCCGAGGGGTGAGCCCAAAAGCCACCCAGTGAGACCCCACAGTCCAGGCTTGCCTGACACCAGCAGGACAGGAGAGCCAAGCTGCCCCCAGGGGCCCGTTAGCCAGGGGGGCCAAGGGGGAGCCCCCAAATATGTTGGAGCCCCCCCCCCGCATCACACAGACCCCCGCCAGGAGATCGACTCCCCTGCTCCATGCTGCTGCCGCTGCCACCACCCAGAGCAGGTGAGAAGGGGAGTCCATGACCGGATGATGACAGGCCACCCAGAGCCTCCCAGACCCCCGTGGCCCTTCCTGCCCCACCAGGCAGGGGAGTCCAGCAGACACAGGAACTGAACTCTGCTGGGTCAAAGGAGAGAGAAGGGTGCCACACAGCTGTGTCTGGCAGACCGCCCCCCCCCCGGCCATTCTCTGGCTCAAGAAGTGCAACTAGTGGGCAAAGAGTGGGCAGAGGGACCTTCCGGCTCCCCCAGACCACCAAAGGCCTCTCTTCCATGGCAGACCACCCCAGGCATGGCTAATCACAAGTGGCAATCACAACATCCTTTCAGAAGCCAGGGTGGAGCCTGCTGGGGAGCAGGGTGACCATTCCCATCCTGCCCCGTCACTTGGCCTGGCCAACCAACACGGGAAGCCCCCCAACCCCCACCCCCACCCCCACTGGGAAATAGTCCAGCGGAGAAAGCCCTTCGGGGCACTTGGCCCCAAGCAACCCCGAAGGGAGGTTTTCACCTGCCATCGCTCTGCCACTGGGCAGCTGGCGGCAGTGTCTCGACCAGCTCGGCTGCCCTCGTGCTCTAACAGTCCCACTCCGCTGAGAAACGAGCCCCCCATGCCTGGATCGCTGGGGGGAAGCGGCTGGTTTGGGAGTCTTTGCTAGGACTTTTCAGGAAAATAACTGCTCCCTTCAGAAATTGTAGCTCTTACTGCATATTTGTGCGCGCACATGTAAAAATGCATAGACTTGAGCCAGCCTGGTGCAAAGGTGCCAGAGTAGGCCTGGGAGGTCCAGCCCCAGAAGCAGGCTGGGGGCCCGGGCAGCACCGCCCTCTCAGCCAGGGAGCTGCAAGCCCCCATTCGCCCTGCAGTCGGGAGCAGATTATGGCCATCGCCTGACATCTGCAGGGAGCCACTTGGACTAAGGACAACGTGCAGCTGAGGAGCTGAACGAATGGCTGGCAGAAGGATTTAATTCTGAAAGTTATTAACAGCCAGCACAACTTGCAGAGGAACGAAACTAATCCCAGACGGTCAAGATCTAGGAAGCCACAAGATCGGCCACCAGCCAGATGTCTTCCTGCGGCCTGAACCAGATTAAGCAGGACTGATCAGGCATCAGCTCCTGTCCCTGACCCTCGTTTGCCCCAGGAGAAAGCCCACCCACTGAGCCCACCTCTCCTGCCTCTCAGCAGAAAGGCTGCCAGCAGCCAGGGGCCCGCAGACCAAATGCTGCTTCCTATCAGACATAGACCTGCCTGATCCCACAACAAGGGGGGGGGCTACAGCTAGGCCAGCAGGAGGGGCTTGGCTTTGCCTTCAGCCCACAAACAGTGGGGGAGCTGCACCACTTCTTCGTTCTGGGTGCAACACATCCCACGAAGGATGCTTGCCACCAGCACGCAAAGTCAGCACCGACAGACAGCTATTCCCAGCATCCTGGGCCCAATTTGGAGCATGGAAATGGGCTGCCCCAATCCTGCCAGAGATGTCCTTTTGGGGGGACAGGGGGGCTGCAAGACAGCCATTTCAGGCTCTGCCTCAGACACACTGGGGTGGGGGGGGGAGAGCCCCAGCTGCCAGCAGACGGCCCAGTTCAAAAGCTGGAACGCTGGCTGGGAAGCTGCCGCTTGCGTTTTTATTTCCGAGATAGACTGATGAATGACCCGAAGTGCTCTCATGCTCAAACAAGGTAACAGGAACAATTTCTTTGGATCATTAAACTGAGATGCTCAGCTTTAAATTTTCATGTTCCCTGCTCTACTACAGAAAACGAACGTGTGTCACTGTTCCCATGGCCTTGTTTGCAACGTGGTTGTAGCCTTTCCGCCTTGCTTGTAGCACAAATACGCAGCGGCATCTCCAGAGCTGGGAGCTGATGGGGAAAGACAGGAGCTGAGGCCAGGTCACAGGAGGCTCCATAGAGCGGCCGGGGTGGAGTGCAAACATGGGGGTGCCACCACAAAGCCTCCCAGACGCCAGGCTAATCTAAGACACCAGAAAGGCAGGAGGGGGCCGTGATGAGCCAAGCTGGGGGTGGGGGACCTCTAAAGCAACCAGAAGGCGCCTGGTCCTCCATCCTCTGAAGGGGGCCAGGCTGCCTCTTTTCCCAGCTGAGGCCTCCAGCCTCTTGGCCCCTTCCCATGCGGCTGCAGCGCTAGGGGAAATCCACACCTCCTCCCATCATCCCCTGCCACCCCTCCCTTATTATTGCTATCTTTGGAAATGTGAGCATTCCCACGTAATGATCTTCTTCGCTAGGAGTCTAAGGCTTAAATAAAATGAAGTGAACAAGTGAGATCTATTCCAGGGAAGTCTGAGAGGCTAAAATGAGTCCTTTGCTGGCCTCTCACCCCAAGGGGCTTCCGAGCAAAGCAGAGGGCCCAGCCCAGGCGCCCCAAACACCGGCTCTGCCCCCCCCCAAATGGTGGAAATAAGCTAAGATCAGCTAAGGAGGTTGAGCAGAACTCCCTCCCCTTGCAATGAGCAAGCCCTGGAGGGGGACCCCCTGGAAGAGGGACCCTCTGAGAGAGCAGAAGGGGAAAGTGGGGCTGCTCCCAGCTGGGTGCATCACCTCCTCCTCAAGGTGCATCCTGTGAGGTGCAAATGGGCCACCAGCAGTTTTAACAGAAAGATGCCTCCAGATCCCAACTTCCCAAATCGAAAAAGGGAAAGCATAATCAAGAAAACAGACAGGGGGAGGTTCTCTCAGTTTCCAGTCTTTGCTTCCAGGCATCAAAATATAATCCATTTTTTAAACATGGGGCAGAGGCTGCCACGAGTTTCATCGTGCCGAGAAACCTCAGCAGAAGTTTCGGGCCCAAATACAATTCCTTCTCTTACCTCCCAAAAGGAGCAAAATATTGGGGCAAGCAGACCCCACTGGAAGACGGCCCCACTCCCAAGGCCACACGCATCTGTCTACAACCATCTTCAATTTCCTCCTCCTCGCCAGGTAAGAAAAGCCATTACTGCAGGCCCCGCCTCCCCCACTCAAGGCCAAAGACAAGTGAGCTAGGAGGATCCCAGGCCAGAGAGAGGTTCTGCCTCCAGTTTCTTGGGGGAGGAGGGAGATTCCAGGTGTTGGTCCTCACCCTTCATGCCCCAGAGCCAGCCTAAGCCCATCTGCCTGCCCCACCATGGGCATGCTGCTGGTCTCCCAAAAGGGCCACCTGACGGGCGCTTGGGCCTTTTCCGTGGCAGCCTCTGCCCCGTGGAAGACCTGGCTTTCCCCCCAGCACTGGGAGATGATTAGATAGTAACCCATCGGAACTGATTTGGCACCAGGTTTTGCCGTTTTTGTGCCATTTTAACTTTTGATTGGGAGACAGCCAGAGTTGATTAGAAGAGAGGCGGCTAGATAAATATTTTAAAGAAATAAACCCTCCTCAGTCCTTCCTACCGACTATAATCCTACCATCATCCCCTGGGGGCATTCCACCCAGGCAGCCGGATGCCCACTAGAGATCGGGACAGTGACTTCATGCCGGGGGGCTCGTTTCTGCCTTTAAACATGCACCGAAGGGTGGGTAGAGGTTGGGGGGTGCTGAACACACCACGCTGGCTGCCTTGCAAGGGAGTAATTTATTCTGTGGCCAAGGAGATCTGCACAAGCCAGGTCCCTCTCTCCACACACTGCCATGACTTCCTACTCCTGCGTGAAATAGCAAACTTGCCCCACTGCGGTCAAAAGCTTTGGACCGCATGAGTTAAGGGGCGCATCAGCCACCTGCCCAGGTCTGCTGAAGCCCACCTGACTCACGAGAGGGAAGTTCTCTCCCCAGTCTCCTCCGCTTCACCCTCAACCCAGCCTCCCCCCTCCCCAGCTCCTGGCTGCTCTCTGCCTCGAGGGACCGGGTGCCTCTCCCCATAAAGCCGGCCAGGCCTGCCAGCCTCCCCAGGCGAGAGAGCAGATCCCAGGGCCCCCACGGCTGGGCCACCGCAGCCCTGGGGGAGTACCAGTCATCTGGGAGACTCCGCGAATCTTAAGGAGGGAGCCACACAGGGGGCTTAATTGCTCAACGGCTGGAAGAGAATCAGAGGCTGCCAAGGCTGTGCCACCCACGGAGCCAAGAGGGGAAGATGCCACTGGACACCCTCAGGGCTCTCCGTGAAATGGGGCGGTTACTGGAGGAGTCTTGGCTCGAGTCCCTCCAACCTGCTAGGCTTTATCCCCGAAAGGAGATCACACGCACAGCTCCTGAAGCCGCCCATCAGGCCTTCCTTCCTTCGGCTCTCTGCTCCCTTCCCAGGTGTCAGCCATAGAGGCTCTTCCCCATGGCCCTGCCAAGAGGGGGCAAGCTGTCCAGAACTCCGCTTTCCAGCCCCTCCCCAGATGTGGCCGTGTGCGTCTACTGGAAGAAGCTCCCGATTTAGAAGCGCCCATAAATATCTTCCTAATCCGCAGGTGGCAGAACAGGGAAGAGACCGCAGCCGTGGCAGCTCAGCAGAGCGCAGGTAACAGAATGGCTTGAACGTAGCAGCCTCCATGGGTGGTCAAAGGTGGCATCTCCTCTGGGCTGCCGGCAGGGTGACCAGCGCAGCCCCCCCCCCCAATCTGAGCAGGAGCCAGCTGCATCTCCTCACATCTCGGGATGCTGAATAAGGCTGCCCCGAGCTGCCACTTCCCCAGCCTGGGGAGACATCTGCCCATCGGTTCTGCCACCTGGCTGCAAGACAGGCCAAGGGATGAGCCGCAGACGGAGCAGCTGGCTGAGAAGCTACTCTGGGAGGCTGCTCCATCCCCACGGCCAGCAGACCATGCCGCTGGAGGGCAATATTCGCCAACGCAGCATCCGCTCAAGGAGCCCTGCTTTGGGGGCAGAAGTCCCAGTGGGTCACCCGGCAAAGGCGATGAGGCACCTGGGGGTCAAGACCCAGTGAGGAGGGCAAAGGGACAGCCAGGCCAACCTGGGGCAGAGGCGCATGCCAGCACCCAGGATCTCCAGCCAGAGACTCTGCTGCCAACTGGCTGCCCCCCACAGAGACCCGCTCGGGCCGCAGCTGCACTCCCAGCACTGTCTGCACATGCTCCAGATGGGAGAGTCGCGGTGTGGGGATTTCTGGATCGGGGCTGCTGCTTCCATGGGTCAGAAGCCTCGTGAGGCAAGAGGGCCCCAAGGATCTTACCAGGCGATCCTCTTTTTTACTGGAAAGCATTCAAAGTGGCTTTGACAGCCCTTCCGCCTGTCGCAGCCCAAAGTCTGGCAGCTTTCATTACCACCGGGGGGGGGGGGGGGGAAGAAACACATCTACATCCAGCCTTTCTATAACTGAACCGGTCCAAACTACAACCAACGACTCCTGTCGCCCCTTTGCCACAGGATGCCAGGCTGGCCGTCCCGCCGCAGCCAGGCCCCTCCTGTCTCGGACTGAAGAGCAGCTCAAGAGCGCCAGCGCTAGAGGCAGCTCCTCCTTCGCCTGCTAAGTGCGCCCAGAAGGAAGAAAAGGAGCAGGCCTGGAAAGGGGCCCTTTCTTCGGAGCCCAAAGCTGAAGCCCTCCCAAGGAACCAGACGCTCCTCCAAGGCCTGCCTGGCTCCAAACAGCCCCCCAACAGCAGCCCCTCCTCCTTGGATAGGCGGAGAGAAGCCTCAGCTTCCAGCCAAGAAAGCGAATGCCAGAGAGGGCAGCAGAACAGAGGCCCAGAGGGAGACCCCAACGGAGACAGAGAGGGGGGCTCAGCTGTTCCTCTCTTAAAAACCAGAATTTTACATTGAGCTGCAGCTGCCAGGCTGATCTCTGTGTGGCAATACCGGTATTAGGATCTTTGACGGGACTGAAGCCCAAACCCAGGTCATCCTGAATCAGCCGGCGCCGTGTCCCCCGTCCTCCCCTCCCCAAAAGCTGTGCCCTACCTGAGGGCCTTCCCCTTCCAGTCTGGGAGGCCGGATGCTGGAGAGGTGGATGGTTTTGTAGTCCCCAGAATTCAGCTTCATCACAATGGCATCTGCATTGAGCACCTGCACCACCTGCGAAAGGAAGGGAGCAGAGACTGAGCCGGGGCATCCTGAGCCACTGAAGCCCCACCATCACCAGCCCTTTCCCAGCACTGCCAAGAAGATCAGGGGATCAGGGGAGGGTCAGCCTCACCACGCTCAGAAAGCTGCGCCCCTTCCCTTGAGAGCCCCCCACCAGGCAAAAGGAGCAGCCATGCTCGGCAGTTCCATCGCCAGCCACCCAGGCCTACCTCAGAGGCAGGCTGACCCCAGAGCAGCTGTGGCAGGGCTGGGCACACGGGAGCTCAGGGACAGGAGAGGCCAGCCATCAGCGTCTTGTGCACCATAAAGGCCTCGGGGTCAGCCTTTGTGGGGGGGAGGGGGGGGGGCCTCAGCTAAAAATGGGCCACACTTACATATTCCCTGCCGAGTGCTCTGGGCATCCCCCCCGCTTCCCTGAACTGCCCCGTATTTTCTTCTAAACGGTCTATGGCTTCTTTTTCAGAAATGCCCCAACTTTCTCACTGAGGCCTGAGGAATTCTGTGGATGAGATCCCACCTGGCACTTTTTGGAAGGACCTGGGGTGCCAGCACACTTAGTGAGCCTTTCCGAATCCCACGTGGTCACCTCCTCTTCTGCCCCCGTCCCCTGCAACCAGGGTGGGAGCCGGGAGAGCCCATCTCTCGGTTCCTCCTTCGGGATGGATCCCACAAAGGAATCCCTGGGCTCTTGCTACCTCGGCCCATTTGCACTCCAACGGATGGCAGGACCACCCCCGGCATCAGATGGAGGGCAGGCCTTGTGCCCCAGCTAAAGATTATCACTGCCTTCAGGCATCGGCAGAGATACGGGAAGACCTCAGGCTCCGTCTCCTCCCCTAAACCAGGGGCCATTGAGGGTAAACCAGGTGAAGGGAGAGCTCAGGAAGAAGCGGCCTCAGAACCAAGCCTGCCATTGTTTGGTATAAATGCCCGTTGCTGGGCTTTTCGGTTGCAGCTGACCAGCAGAAGGCATCCCAGATGGACACTCATGACCCACAACAAGCCTTCTTGAAGCCCATCACAGTCTTGCTACAGAAGCCAAAAAGATTTTACTAATTCGTTCATTCAATTCGTATACTGTTCACCTCATACATATGTGAGACTCTGGGTGACACTGTAGGACCTAGCTAAAAATACGCACCGATGATGGAATATACTTAACTCTCAGCTTCAATTGTTTTTGGCTGAAGGTCTGCTCTACTTCTAAAACTCCCCAGGGACCCTCTGACAACCGTGGGGCTGGAGGAGGAGGAGCGGGGGGGGGGGGTGGCTCCCTCCAGACATAATTGGCCCAACCGAGTAGCACAAGGCAACCAAGAGGTGGAAACCACCCTGCTGACAGCTGCATTAAACTCACCCCCTTTTCCAGAGAGGTTATGGGGGTGGGAGGGAGGGGCAGGAGGAGGATCCAGCCTTATTTGAAAGCTGCGCTTGGAAAGTTGACCTTGGAAATTTTGTTAAGTAAGATACGTGGGTCGGACAAAATAAATGGAATTAAAATTAGGCAGTATGACTACAGATTACAAGCATTCACAGACGACTTGGTTGTTACTTTAACCCAACCATTACAGTCGGCTGTAGGTTTAATGGATATAATTAATCAATATGGACAAGTATCTGGATTTAAAATAAATGCAGGTAAAACGAAGATAATAACTAAAAATATGACTATAAATCAAAAAGATGAATTAGAAATTTCGGCATACTTGAAGGACCATTCAAATGAAAGATATATATCGGAATGGGGAAGATGGATTGACTATATTCAAAACAAATATCGGACTAAAAAGTTTCAAATAGCTTATGAATGAAACCAATATTTTCTTTTTGAATTATGTTTTGTTAGTTGAAAGGAGAGTTAAAGAGCAAGAGGGAGTTTGGAGACTACAGAAAGTTAGCATATTTTAGAATGTATGTTAAATGTTATACCCTGTATTTGCTCTGGGAAGTCCGGGGGTGGGTGGGGTGGAGGAGGGAAGGGGGGGAGGAGGGATGGGAAAAAATTGTTGTAATACTTGTTAAAACTTTTTAATAAAAAAAAAAAAGAAAGCTGCGCGCAAAGTGGAGGCCTTGGGGGGCTCCTTGCAGGCAGGAAGCCCCAGTCGGTCAGCCAAATTTACTGTGAACCAAACTGCCCGCCCCCACTTTTACCTGTTTGATTCATCAGGCTTCTTCTTCCTCTAATCGGTGGGACAGCGCCCCCCCCCTTCCCCAAGGCCTACATTCCCTCCTCTTGATTTCTCCCCCCACAGAGAACTGTCTTTTCTCAAGGTCAGATTGACTGAGAACAGCCAAGGCTTTTCTTCCCCACCAAGGGGGTTTAACACCTTCACTTTTGGCCAGGTGGCGCATTGGCTGCTGGCAGAGGCCCCCAAGCACAGGAAAGCACCTTCCCAGGCATCTAGAGGCAGCTGGAAAAGGGCTCCGGAGGGAGAGGCCCAATGGGGACCAAGGTGACTATGCCACCTTCCTTCTGCCCCCCCCACCCACCCCCCAGCCAGGAGTGCCCAAGCAGAAGCCCCAGAGTCTTCGAGGGGAAGACGGTGCTGAGCTCTGGAAGGGTCCCTGGACAGCAGAGCAGGGGGGCCAAGGGGCTTTCCAGGAAGTCCAGCCACGCTGCCTCTTAGCCCTGACAGACACAGCAATGGCGCCACCTGGTGGCCATTTCCAAGCTCCACAGTACCAGATTTTCCCGACAGGGCTGCAACACCCCTAGTGTGTGGGGCATAAGCCAAGCTGCCCCACACGTCTATCGAACAGGGATCTGCAAGCCAGGAGAGGCTTCCCACAGAAGCAGTTCTGGGCTGCCTGGCCCCACTGCTTCCTCAGGCAGCCTTGGGTTCCTGGGCAGGGCACCCAAGTACTCAAAGCCGCCTGAGAAAGCAGGGGGGCCAGGCAGCCTCAGGGGCGAGAGCATTGCCCGGGTGGGGGCCCGTCCTGCTTGCTGCCTTTGCCTGTTTTCAGCTAAAGCAAGCTACGGACCGGATCGGCCCTGCTACTGGAGTCTCAAAAGCCCTCCCCTTCAGCCCCCAGGGCCCAATTCCAGGGAGCAGCCCAGTCCACCAGTCGAGAGCAGCAGGCAGCCCAGGCGATTGGTCCCAGAGCTCTTCAGGAAGGCCTCACCTACCTTGGCCTGAAATTGCTTCTCCTTCTGGTCCAGGTTGGCTGTGGGCGCCACGTAGTCCCTCCAAATCCTCAGCTTGTGTTCTTTGGCGTACCTGGGCCGACAGGGACAGGGCAGGAGGTTTGACTGGGGAGCCGCTGCCCAGCTCCAGGGCTCATCCAGCTAACCCGGCTGCCCTGACTGGCAGAGGAAGAGCTGAGCATTTATGCAGGTGGGTTCTAACCACCTTTGGCACACGGCCGAACGGGGGCCATGGGAAGCGCACTGCACATCACCCGCAGCAGCGCATCACACATTCACACCTTCCCCCTCCCCAGGGTGTGCTGCCTAAAAAGTCCCAGAGCCAAAGTGTCCGTCGTCCTCCTGTTCCCCCTGGAGGTGCTATCTGAACCCCCAGCAGCGCCTGGAGTCCAAACTAGGTGCCACGTGGTCACTCCCAAGTTCAAAAACCTCTGTTACAACTGGTTGAAAGTGTTGCAGCAGACACAAAAGCATTTCTAACCCAAACAATTTTGCGTACATCCGCGAGAGACCCCAACACTTCTGCCAAAGCAGCAGAGCAACCACAGCAGGTTCTGTGCATTTAACAGCTTCCCCCTGAAAGAGCCAGGGATGCAGAAGGGAAGCCAGATCAGGCAAGCAGCAGCTTAAGGCAGGGCCTGATCACAACCCACGTGCCTGGGCAGAAGGGCAGGCAGCCCAGGGGTGCCACCACAGACCCTCCCTGCCTCCAATTTCAGCCCCAAAGCTGCTTTGCTGCTCTGGAGCTTGCTCAGAGGCCGCCAAGGAGGAGCTGAGCGCAGCCGCCCCTTCAGAAGAGCCCCAGGCAGGACAGCCTGTATTACCGTTCCGCAGCCCGCAGCTTCTCTGCCCCCCGGGTATAGACAGCCATGGACCAGTCAACGCAGCGCGCAAAGCCTTCCTTCAGCAGCAGCTCCGTGATGTTTCCGTTCTGGGTGGGAGAAGACGGCCGTCAGCAACACACGGCAATCACTCCCTCTCCCCCATTCCCAAGGCAGCCCCAGCTGCCAGACTGGGACTGCCTCCCCCAGCCCCCTGCAGGCAGAAAGCCCTTCTCTGGCTGCCCCCCACAGAATAGGGCCGGTCCAGTCCGAGGGAGGGAAAAGGGGCAACGAGGTGGGAACCAGGGGAGGACCTGCCCCGGCTGCTTCCGGGCCCAGACGCAGCCTCGAGCTCAGTGGGCTCCTGGGTGGGAGTCCATGGCAGAGGGGCTGCCCATCAGAGTAACCACCCCTCCCGTTTTTATCCCAAGGACCCAAGAGAACTCTGGATGCCAACTGTCAAGCGGTGCCATTTGAGGACGCCGTGCCTTCTCTGCCATGGCATCTGCCCATTCGAAGATCAAAGCGCCCCGACCCTCCAGCCTTGGGAGCAGCGCTACAGGCCCTGGTTTTTTTTTTAACCATGCTCTGCATCTGGCTGGCTGGCTTTTAACCTGTATGCTACCCATTATGAGACATTATGGGCTGGGCACCTTCATAATATGACCAACAAATAAACAAAGTCACTCTTCTGCTCAGGATCCCCTCCTCACTCCAGTCCCTTTCCTCAGCATGAAATCTTTGAATCTCTTGGTGGCCCAAGGACGCTAGAGATCACAGAGACACCACCACCCTGTCACCAGCACCCCCTGCCCCCACTTGCCGGGTGCAGGATAGTGCCCAGGATGTTCTGGTTATGGCAGCTCTCAAGGACAATCTGCACATCTCTCTGCAGTAGCCGCGACTCTGTGAAAAACTTGGCTTCTGCTGCAAAGGGCTCAGGGGTCTCCGTGCCATCTGCTTCCCGCTTGAACGTGGGGCACTGGAAGGAGAGAGCCAGTCAGGGCAGGGCCCCATGGCAGGGAAGGGAGGGGAACCCACAACGGCCTATGCCACAAGGTTGATGCCAAGCATGTGTTACACTCACTCACTCACTCACACGCACACACTCAAGGCTACACTCCATCCCCCTCTCCACCCGGGACAGAGGGGGCTATCTGGAAGAGAATGCCCCACTAGCCTCCATTACGGTGGTGGGAAATTCTAGCCTTTGGCCTCCTAACTGCACGGAGGCTGCATTGTGGCCGGAAGAAGGGAGCTCCGCTTAACAGGGGTCCAGCGATGTCCAACCTCACCCAGCCCTCCTAACTCCACGCCCAGAAGGAAGGAAGCAGCAGCCTGTAGCAAACTCAACCAGGTCTTGGGGGGCTAGTGGGCAGTTCAGTACACAGGTGAGCTGCATGTGGGGCAGCAGTCCTTGATACCATTGGCCAAGGTGCCCTTTTGGGTCAGCTCTGGGGATCGGGGCTGGGTGGGGCACTCCTGCAGCGGTTTGGCTCCGTTCTCCAAGGCTGGTACCAACTGGTGTGGGCAAGGAATGAGGTGCAGCCCTTAGCTGTCCTTTTGTGGCCTTCCACAGGGCCCGTGCTCTCTCGGCTCCTTTTCAACATCCACATGAAGCCCTGACGGATCCAGTTCAAGGTGTTGGGTTATCTCACTGAAACCCCTTCATGGCCAGGCTGAGGAACCATCTGGCCCTGACCCAACCCGTTCCAGCAGAAAGGGCCTGCTGCAGGGCCCCTCAGCCAAGGAATCCCACCTTTTCTGCTATGGGCACACACGTTTAATACATGCATAAACAAACATGCATACATGCAGCCAAGCTGGAACAGACACCAGGATAAACCGGGGGTTCAGATGGTCTCCTTACATGACATAAAACCTGGCAAGCCAGAGTGGACAGGAGAAGTCCTGTCTCTCAGGGCTCCAGAGCCAATAATGGGGACCCCCCCCCCTCCAGGATGAGAAACGGTTCGGAGAGAGAGGCTCAGAAGAGGTCACAGGAAGCTCTTCTCTGGGCTGGGATTTGTTCCAGCAGATTTGGTAGTGGCCAGTAACGGGGATGCCTTTAAAGGAGGACTAGCTCTCTTCTCTCCTGGCCGGGGGGGAGGGGGGTGGTGTTTGCAGCACTGTGGCACCTCCTGTCAGACCACCAGAGGCTGGACTCGAGGGGGCCGCGTCTCTTCTTCCAATGACCCCTGGGAGTGGCTGACCTTGATGCCGGACAACATGACAGTGACCAGGTAGTATTCTGGCAGGAGCAAGGCCCGGACGACACTCCCATCCCGGACGTGTTCGATGATGGCTGCAGAGAAAGACCACTCAGCACCTGGTCCAGCTCCTCCCTGCCCCCAAGACGAACACCCCCCAAACCAGCCCCCCCCACCTGCAAAAGAGGGCTCACCGTTCACTGGCTTCTGGTGCATGGAGTCCACAAAGTGCCGGGGGTTCTCAATGGTGTACTTGAGGTCTCGGAGCGTGTGTGAGCCTGTCCCTTCGCTCCACATCCCCTTCTTGGCAGTCTTGGCCTGCTCCTCCAGCTCAGCCAGTCTGCTCTGCTCAGGACTAGGAGGAAGAGGAAAGTCCTCCGTGAAGTGGGGGCAGAAGACCCCACCAAGTCTGGCCTGGGCAGCCCCACTCCCCGCCCTCCTCTCCTTCCTCTCCGCAGACTAGCGACGTTCCCAAGGAGCCTCCCTGGGTGCGCTGCCTGAAGGCCCTCCCTTCCTACGCAGCAGCTATGATGAAGTCCCCAGTGTCCCGATTCCCCCCAACTCTTCTCCTGCTCCTGTCCCACAGCCTTTGGGGCCTGGAGTCCCAAGAGAAGGGAGGTGCTGTGGAATTACACCTTGGGTTTCAGCTTGTCCTCCACACAAAAAGACACACATTTTGCACCCTGGAAGCAACAGGGGTCATCATGACTGAATGGACATGCAGATTTTGTGCCTAGACCAGAGATGGGACAGGACCCTGGAGCCAGTCTGGATGATCCTGGGAACTCCTGACTGGATTTGCACCCGGGATGCTCAGAGGCTCACCAGCCGCCTCCTTGGGGTGGAGACCTTCCCCACCGGAAGCCCCATTTCCTTCCAGCCACTGGGAAGACCCACCCTGGATTGTGGCTCTCCTCCTTGAAAGCAGCGGCTGCTGCCGCTTCCCAAGTGCCCCCACTTCCACAGTACCTACAGCCTGCTAGCCCACCAGGGACCCCAAGACTCTCTCAACTGGGGGGGGGGGCAGAAGCAGCCAGCCAGCTATTGCGCCACAGACCCCCGTCCATGTGAAGAGGGTTGTCGTTCCTTTGGAGAACCACAGCTGCTCCTACTCCAGCCTGTCTCCATTTGTATGTTGGCCTCGTACCCACCTCAGAGTGGCCTTCAGGGGGCTGCAGCAGGTCACTATGGGCCCCTGTTGTAATGGCAGGGGGAGATGGGATGCGAACCACACTTCTGCCATGGGCCCCCCTCCTTCTCTGACCATTCCGGGGCAGCAGCTGCTGCGATCCATCCAGAACATGGGGGCAAATCACCTATAGACAGTCCTGCCTTCTCAGGGGGTGTTCCCCCTCGAGGGCCCGCGCTGCCTTGTGACCTTCCAGGCTTTGGGTTCCTCTGACCCTTTTGTGGATCAGCAGCCCAATGGAGGGCAGGTAGTGCTGACAGTCCAGCTGCCCAGAGCCCTGATTCGCCCAGCACCCCTCAGCTGGCTCTGGCATTCCTGGCACCCAGCCTGACAGGAGGCCCCTTTTCTTAGGGGACCCTGTGTGGGGCAGCTGCCCTAGAGGTGTCCTTCTGGAACTGCAGGGACAGCCACATAGGGCCGGATTCTTCCTTTACTGGGCAGCAAAGTAGCAAGACCCTGCCCCCCAACACCAGAGGCTCTGGTCAGACTTACTTATTGGCTCGGATCCCTTCCCGGCGACAGGCCAGCCCCTCGGCCACCAGGGATTCAGCAATGTTCTCCCCAGCTGTGTCTGCAATCAAGAGAGTGGCGTTAAGGAAACAGAGGGGACCCAGGAGTCAAGCCACACCGGAAGCTCCCATCAGCGCCACCAAAGCTTGGCTAGCACCCACCACCAGGCGTCCCAGAGGGCACCTGGCCTGAGGGAAACCGATGCCCGAGTCACCTCAGGCCGCATTTGCCGATTGGGGGGGGGGGGGAGCTGCTTTTGCTGAGCCCTCCGGAGTGGCTGAAGCCACAGGCCCTCCCTGCCGCCCTCTCAGCCACTAGAGTCTGGCAGGCAGATGGAGCCCCCTCTTGAGCTTGGCTTGGCTGCCCCTCAGACGCTCAATGCCCAGTGCTTGAAGGATCAACTATCAATTGACTGATCTAGGGCTCTGGGGGATGCACAAGAGTTAACCAGACCAGAAATAAAACAAAATTAAATTAATAATTTTTAAAAGCCCTTTTAAAAAAAAGGCATTCGTGTTCCTCGGGACAGGAGGAGGGGGCCATCCAGGGGATCATATATTCTTGACCTAAGGGCCACCCTAGAGGTTGTCTCCAATGCCTTATACGGTCTGCGGGGATACCCAAACCAAATAGGCAGGACTGGCTGGGACAAGACGGTGCCCGGTGGGCTCCACAAGAAACAACCCACGCTCCCAGCACAGCAACCGCAGGACTGCTCCACCACAAGTGAGGCCATCGCATCCTCCTGGCTCATTGGAGCCTCCAGGCCACCTCCCACAGAGCAGGCTAACCACACCCCGATCCGGTTGAGGCACGGCTGGCTGAGGACCCCCAGCTCCCACCTCTTTTTAGCAGGAGCGACGAGAGCGGAAGTAGCAAGCCGAATAATCCCTGGGGAGAGCACGTTCCTGCCCAGTACAAATACTGAGGTCTGGGCCACTGGTTGCCGTGGGGTTTACCGACAGGGAGCAAGCGGCTTTCCCCTGTGCTGGCTGCAACAGCCTCTAGAGCCTGGCTCAGCCCAAGGGAGGAACGCCATCAGACCGGGACGGCCCTCAACCCCCGACTGGAGGATGACCTCACCCAATGCTTTCCTAATCCTGCTGCTCTAGGATTAGTGGCTAGACCTGTCCAGTCCCCAGGAGCCCCGGCAAAAAGGCAACCCCACCCCAAACCCTGGCAAGCAATCCAAGCCACAGAAGGGCTAGCCCAAGTAGAGAAGGCCTCTCACCTTTGCCCAGGTACACCATGCCGTACTCCCGCCGGGGAGAAGTCTTGTACTCCACGGAGAAGCAAACATCTTTGCCAATCAGCTTCTTCCTCAGAAACTCACGAGCCGGAAACGCCCAAGGCTGGCAAAGCAAGAAGTTAGCCAGAGTGGCCCAGGCAAAGCTGACTCTCCCTCCTGGTCCTCACCACACCCCAGTGAGCAATCTCCCACTCTCACGCCCAGATCCCCCTCCTCCTGCTCCATTGCCCATGACAATGGCCTCCTCAGAAAGCCTCCCTCAGCCCCAACACCAGAGCAGGCGAGCCTGGGTGAGGGTGGCAAGGTTCACCCTCTCAGAGACCTGCCCCCTTCACAGGTTCTGGGTCTCTCACCCAGTGCAATATGGGAGGGGGCTCTACACCCAACCCAGGCTTCTGTTTGTTAAGGACTGCCCGGCTGTTGGTGGGCAAGGGGGGCCCTAGGGGCAGCAGATGGTCCAAGCTCCTGTCCTCTGGGGGGGGCACATCCCCAGCACCCACGGGATTGTTCTGGGCACTTGCTGGCCCACTGCATAAATCTCCAGATTTACCATCCAGGGCTTCTGCTCAGTCCATGAAACAGAGACCATGCTCATTTCCTAACAAGACTAATTTTCTACACTTCTCAGCATCAGCGTGCCTACATCATACTTATTACAAAAACCCATAAGCGGCTCCACCCCCTGCCCAATCCTAACCTCACCCCAATTCCATGTGTTTTTGAAAGGAAAACTCACCCAGCAGCTTAGAATAAAAAGCAACGAAGAGATGGCTTCTCTGGCACCCGAGCAAAAGCCACCCCTTCCCCAAGGAGCCCAGGGCACAGAAGCCTGCCAGAGTGGCCAGGGGGGGCTGCCTGGAGTTTCCCACCAAGGCTCAGCCAGAAACAGCTTTGACGGCAGGAGCCTCGGGGGCAGCAGCAGCCACAGCAACCCCTGAAAGACACCCAGCCAGGTAAGGACCTGGAACTGCGGGGCTCAGAAAGCATGCCAAGTGGGGAAGAAACATCCTTTGGCTCCCAGGACAGGGCAGCTGGCCATGACTGATGGTGACCCACACTGGAAGCTACCAAGGACTACCTGGGGGGGGGAGACACAGCAGCTTAGGTGCTGGCATCTGAAGCCTAGGGATCGGGACCCTACCTCATCAGGAGTATCCTTGCCATCGGGCTGCCCTGCAGCTGCTCGGCGTGCCAGAGTCCCAGCACGGATGTTGCTGAGATTGATCTGTCTCTCAGGAGGCGGGCCTCCCCGGGGCTGGCCCCGGACAATGATGGCACAGCCGGAAAGGACCTGGCGAGGAAAGAAGACAGGCAGGCATTAGGAAGGGCAGGTAAGACCCACCCCACAGCCCCCACTTACACAGGAAGCACCCAGAGAAATCTCTCCCACAAGCCACTGCAAAACAGCGGGGGGGGGGGAATGCTCCCCATCCCACCCAGCCCTCTGGGAAAGCTGCCTTTCAGAAAGGAGCCGGCTTTCCGGGGCGTCTGCACAACGTT
The DNA here is from genome assembly GCF_029215685.1 of Pituophis catenifer annectens. Classification (NCBI taxonomy): domain Eukaryota; kingdom Metazoa; phylum Chordata; class Lepidosauria; order Squamata; family Colubridae; genus Pituophis; species Pituophis catenifer. The sequence goes on from NW_027256887.1 coordinate 90,301,078, forward strand.
GCTCCGGGTCAGATCCAGATCCTTAGACGGAGCCATTTGACACCACCTCCTTTCTGCCCTGGGTTCAAGGCCACCAGCACCCCACCCCCAATAGCACCCATCGGCTACCAGCCGTCTACCTGCCGCTCTGCCAATCCTGGCAGAGCCAGCCCCCCCCTCCCCGCCGGCAGAGCCAAAGGGCACTAAAGGGCACCCTGCAGGCTTTCCGTGCCAGCCCAGCCCTGCCCACTGAGCAGCCCATGTGGCTGAAACCTGCCCCGGAGGAGCCAGCAGGACGTTCAGCGCTGAGGCAAAGACGCTCCGTGGGGAAACATTCCCGGGGAGTTCTCCGTCCCCGTCCTCCGCTCTCCCCCGCCCGCGACCCCTGCCTGCCGCGCAGCCTTTGCCAGGGGGAAGCCCGGAGCAGGCAGGACACCGGCACGCCCGGCGCAGCCCACCGGGGGGAAGAGGAGAAGCGGCCGCCAGAGCCCCAGGAGCCCCCTCCCGCCCGGACTCCTGGCGGGCGGGCTGGCTGGCTGGCGGGCGGCGGCGGCTGATTCAATCCGGGGTCGGGCAGCTCGTCCTCCCGGCGGCACCGAGAGCGAAGCGCCCGGCGAGACCCGCGCAGGGACCGAGCCGTCGGCTGCTTCCCCCGCCGGCGCTCTGCACGCGCTCAGGAGCCGCCTTTACCATCTTGACGATGCCGCGCTGGAGGGCGGGCGCCTGGGCGGAGCCGGCTGCAGAGGCGGAGGCGGCGGCGGCGGGTCCGGCGGAGGAAGCCATGACGCCGGGGGTCGCGCTGGAGGTCTCCGCGGGAGGAAGCGGGAGCCGAGGCGGCGGCGGCGGCGTCCGAGGAGCGGAGGGAGGGAGGGGGCGGAGCAGCGGCTGGGTATTTAGCTGGGCCCGCCCCCCGGCGCACGCGCAGCACACCCAGCGGGCCCGCCCCCTCTCGCGGGAAAGCCAATCGGCCGGCGCGATCCGGCGCCCTACCCCACGGGCGCCCGGCCAACCAATCGGCACGCCTGGAGACGGCCAGCGAGGGAACGGAGCGTGTTCAAACCGAAGCGTCGCGGCAGCGGAGGCAGGACTTCCGGGTCACTCTGCCAGAAGGACACGTAGGCAGAGAGCAGCACGCGCGGCGGGCCACGTGGGAGGTGCGCGTGCGCCAAAGCCGGCCCGAGGAGGGAGGGAGGGGAAGTCCTGGCGGTGCACGTGGCCAGCCCGGGGGGCGGGGTGTTTCTCTCGCTTCCCTTTCGGCCGCCGAGGCGGGGGCTCCTCTCGGGGCGCGGCGAGGAGGGCGTGCGTGTCGACCCCCGCCCCGGCTGCCCCTTCCCGGGCCTCGTTGGCGGCTCTGCCCGCCCTTGGCTGGTTGTGCCGCCTCCTGCTTTTGTGTCACTGCGAGGGATCCTCGGAGGACCCCAAATCCCATCCGTGATGGATCCCCCTACTGTCGCCGCGGGAGGGGCGGTTGCATTGCTTTTATAGCTGTAATGGGGGGGGGGTACTTTTTGTAAACCGCCCAGAGTCACCGAGAGTTCAGTATAAATGCAAATTTCCTAAATAAATACTCCAGATCGTACCAATTGTAGCTACCGATACGCATTTCAAACTAGTTATTAAGTCTCCACTACTATTTATCTTCTCATCGTTCCCATCACCCATCTCCTCCCACTTATGACTGTATGACCGTAACTGTGTTGCTGGTATCCTTAAGATTTATATTGACTGTTTCCTAATATGATTTGATTGCTTATTTGTTCCCTATGACTATCATTAAGTGTTGTACCTTATGATTCTTGACGAACGTATCTTCTCTTTTATGTACGCCGAAAGCTTATGCACCAAAGACAAATTCCTTGTGTGTCCAATCACACTTGGCCAATAAACTTATTCTATTCTATTCTATTCTATTCTATTCTATTCTATTCTATTCTATTCTATTCTATTATTCTATTCATTCACCCCTTGCGAGCTTCTCCTGTGTTGTTGCCGTGGCTGCTGCCCCTGTGACGCCCAGAAAAAGGAGATGGCTAAATAAATCATTGGGGAGGGAAGGCAAGGAAGGTCTTCGGGGTCCCATATTGCTCCTCAACCCTCACCCGCCGCCGGTTTCCGAACCAGAGGGCAGCTCAAGGTGTCGCCTTTGACCTTGAAAGCCCTGAACGGCACAACTCCAGGCTAGCCGATGAACCGCCTGGTCCCGCTAGGACGGGGGGCGTCCTACTCCCGCGGATCCCGTCTTCCAAAGAAGTCCGAGTGTGGGGATCCTCTCTTGGGAACATCCTGTCCGGGAGGGGGTGGTGGCTTTGCTCTGCCGGTTGGCCTGGGGACCGAATTGGGGCGGGGGGGGTATTCCACCCTGGAGGTGGCTGCTGAATTGACAGGAGACTCCCCCTCCCCCTCTTGCTCTCTGTTCCACCCACCCATCTTTTTGTCCTCTTATTGATATTTGCTTGCTTTCTCATTGTTTATTCTATTATTTTACTTATGTTTTTGTCTTTTAATTTATTCCTTTATTGTTGTAAGCCATATAGAGTAGCCCTACCTTGAAATAGGCACAAATAAATTTAAGGAATAAATGAACCTCTTGGCTGAAGTGACTTCTCTTGTATAGAGACATGCTGAGTTCAAAGGCTCTTCCCCAGTTCTTGAGCCAATGCAAACTGGGACCAGGATTGCTACAACAGGCAGTCCATCCCCCTAAAGCAGTCTAGGACCGCAGTTTGGGACCGGCCTGATGGTCTTGTTCCCAACAGCAAATCTCTCTAGCCCAAGTTGACATGTGAAATCCTGGGTGCTCTCTGAACTTCAGGGCATTTCCCTACCAACTAGGTAACATCATCAGTGTCCTGCAAGCCACTAGCAGCATCGAGGGGCACCACCTGCCCCTCCTTTCAAATGCCACCAGCCTGCAGAAACTTCTTCAAGGGGGGGGAGAGGAGGGACTGGTGCATGGAGTGAGTTTAGCCTACTTTTCACTGGAGCCTGATTATTGGCTTTCTGGCTCGGTTGGGGCAAGGTTGGCACCATTCGTTCATCTGGGGATCATCTCAGAGAACTGGCTGGACTTTCTGGCATCAGCCCCACAAAGTTTTCGGGAAGTCCCTTTCCTGCTCCCAGCTCCCAAAGACCGATTCATAATCTACCGCAGTCTCCTAAACGCTCTGATGGCAGGGCTGGGAAAGGCTGCTGGCCAAGGAGCCAAAGCTGTGCCCCAGGGTGCAAGAGGTCTGCTGCTCTGGCCTTCTCTCGCCGGACACGGGAAGGGCAACAGTTGGGATGTCCTCTCCGTTCATCGGGCTTCCCACCGCCCTCACTCCTCGCTGAGGCCACGGAAGCGATTGGGGGCCCGCGCGCTCCTTCAGCTCTCTTCCTTCGCGCCAAAGCGCCCATCGGGAACAATCCCGAACGCCTCCTCAAAACAAGCCTGCTGCCTTCGGGGACGGAGAGTGGGGCGCTAGCCGAGAGCATCGGGAGGGAGCCGAAGTACAGGAGGCTTTGCCCCGACTCTCCTCCTTTCTTGGAATGCAACCGCCTCCGTGGTTGCTGGGCTGCGGGATCAAGACCGGCGCCCACGGCAAGGTCCTGCCGGGGGAGCTGGAATCCGGCGACGCCAAATCCAAACGCTGATGGTCCTCAGAACCGCGTGCTAGGCTGGGAAACCTGACAGGCTTCTCTGGTTTCTTGTCCAGTTCAGCGGGCCCCTCGGGGCCAGGGATGGCCGGCCGGGGAAGCTGATGGCTCGAACTTGCCTTCGACACACACACCTCCTTGCTGGAGGACAACTTGGAGCGGACTGAAAGGGGGGCCGGCTTAGAAGCCCCACCTCCAAAGTTGTGGTTCCTAAGAGAACTAGTCGGGTGTGGGGGAACAGCTGTGGAGCACCCGTTCTGAAAAGGCGCAAGGCGATCCCGAGCCAACAGAAAGGAGTGTTTAAATAGGCAGCGCAAGTGGGTCTGCCAGGATATTTTTTCCCCGCAGCCGGTTTTGATGGCGCGGTAAGAGGAAGGCTGAGGAGGGTCTCGATACCTCTGAAAGCAGCGCTGTTTCCCCTCTCCTGGATCCAGGGCAACAACAGGACCAGAGGAAGAAGGGGACCTGTTCCCGCAGCTCCACTGAGAAAATTGGGAATTCTTCCATTCTAGCTTTCGGGCGGCCAAGGGGCAGCGCTCGGGTGAGACTCTGCCCAGAACTGGGAGCAGCCATTCCCCACTCCCCAGCACAGAGCCCCGAACCAAATCAACCAGAGCGCAGCTCCTCTTCCACTCTTCTTTGCGAAGCTCCAGCGCTTTATAGTAGAACGCAAGCCACCACCCCCTACTCCCCCATCTGGCGCCCAAAGAGCTTCCAAGGACGCTAGGAGGGAGGAGGGCTTAGTTGTGCTGCAACGGTATTCTCCAGGCAAGTTTCTTCTCTCCCAGCGGCCAGGAAGCGCCTCCAAGTAGGGCAAGCGAGCCACCCGCTGCTTCACTGGGGTACCGGCTGCTGACGCTGGAGGGGGAGGCTCGTCTGCCTGTTGCAGGGAAGAGCAACAGCATCTGGACCAGATTTGCAGACTAAGGAAAAGTCTTCCCGCTAGTAAGATCTGCCCAACGATGCAACTTCTCTCTGGGGAGGTGATGGGTCCTCTGTCCTGGGAAACTTTTAAGGAGGGCTAGACAATCCCCCTCCAGGGTGGTGTGATTTTTTTATTTTTATTTTTTTTTTGCTTTAATTTATGTGCCACCCTTCTCCGGAGACTCAGGGCGGCTTACAATGCGTTAAGCAATAGCCTCCATACTTTTGTATATTTATACAAAGTCAGCTTATTGCCCCCACAAACCAGGTCCTCATTTTACCTACCTTAAAAAGGATGGAAGGCTGAGTCAACCTTGAGCCTGGTGAGATTTGAACTTGCAGTAATTGCAAGCAGCAGATGTTAATCTGTTAATAACAGTGCTTTAGTCCACTGTACTACAGGCTCTTCCTGCATACTGCAAATTAAATGACCTTTGCGGTGATTTCAAGTGTACCCATTGGATGAAACTAAGAGAGTTACAGCTGGATCAGGGGTTCCTTCTGATTCAGTGTCCCCTGGAAGCCCAAAAGCAGGGGATTCCTGTTGTTGATGAACCAGTCAATGGCAAGTCTCCACAGAGAGTGAATCACTTGGAGGGTAGCTTTCCCCCCTCCCCCAGCTTGCTAGCCATTCCTACCGCTTATGGAGGCAAATGTGAGTCTCCACCAGGATGAGAGAATCCGCAGGCCTTCCTAGTATCTGCCCTTGATCTCCCCGCGGGAATCCCTCCACTCCCCGACAGCACAGGCTCCATTTCCTCAGGAAGACCCCAAAGCGCAGAATTGCAGCTGTACACACTGTGCCAAGGAGAAGAGGGGGGCTCTTCTTTCCTCAATCAGAGTGTATCCCTTGGGTCTCCGCTTGCCCTGCTCTCTCCCTTCCCAAAAGCCTGGATTCAGTCCCCCACCTCTTCCTCCTGCTGCTCCCAGCCCTCTTCTTTCTTTCGGCTCCCAGGCTCCCCCTCACTTCTCTGCTGGTTTCCGAAGTCCTGTGCTTCACTCCTCTCTGCCTGCCAGATTCCACCCACTTTTCCCTGACAGGAATCCTCCAGGAGAGCCATTCTGAATTTCAGAATTTGCTTAGTGAGTGCACATCTTTCCCCCCACTGCCAGCTAAAGAGGCTGGCAGAAGGAGAGCTGAGCTGCCCTCAGGTCTGAGCTATAGCCCAACGGGGAAAGGTTGCCTGAGGCGGGAGCATTATCTTCTAGGTGTGGGTTTCACTGGTAAGCTTTGCTCAGCCCGCCGCCCAGAGAGAGAGAAGCAGGGAGGAGCCTTCTGCTGTGCGCCCTAGAGAAGCCTCAACGCCGGCCCGGAATTTCAGATCCCACCCTGGGAGAGGGGATCCTGCCATCCTCATCTCGGGCTTGGATCCGGTGCAGGCTCAGGTCCTCTGAGGGAGGCCACGGGGGCTGAAGGCCATAGCAACTTGGTCCTCCGACAGGCGAGGGAGAAATCGGTCCCAGCGATTGCCAACTGCCCTGAGCATCCTTGCACGCGCACGGCTCCCACGCTGTGCGGCTCCTCCATTGCCCCCTCGACAAAGGAAGTGTGGGAGGCTCCGAAGCTCGAGGGTCGTTGGGCCTACAACCTCCCCTCCGCACTCTTGTGGGTCCAAGGCGAGACAGAGACTGGGAGGTGCTGCGACTCTCAGCGGCCGTCGAGGATGGCGAGGCGGGAGGGCTCCCTGGTTAATGTGTAATTGGGGCCAGATGGTCGCCTGGGAGGCAGCCTGTTCGGTGGAGAACCCTGGCGGGAGAGGCGGTTGGGGGGGCAGTAATGAGGGTCAATTGCTGGGCACCCGGGGCCTCAGGAGAGACTCCTGGCCCCACTATTTGCTTATCAAATATTTTCTCGGCCGGCTTGGCAGCGAGTTGATCCGTCGGCCGAGCCCGAAGCCATCTGGGCAAGTTCAACGGGGGCATGACGCCCCCGCCCCCGAGCCAAATCAAAATTACCTCTGTTTGCACAAAGCAACTGCGGATAGAGCGCAACAATAAAGGAACCTCGTCTTTACTCTCCTGGGCCGCCGCCGCGTTGATGTTTCTGCGACGGTGCGGGGAGGCGCGGGTGAGTGTAAAGGGGGAGCCTTCCCGCTGGGTCGCCCCAAGGGAGAACTGCGAGCGAGCGCCGGAAGGTGGGTAAGGGCCAAAGGGCTGGCAGCTGGTGGATTGTCTGGGTCTTTGGCAGACAAGGGGAGGCCGGAGGAAGGCCGTCTCCAGAAGCGGGTACTCCTGGCCAGTTGAGGCCCTCGGCCCTCGGAGGAAGGAAAGTAGCTGCGGGCGCCGCGCCTCAAAGGGCCGCGGGTAAAGATGCCGGGGGGCCGGGAAGGCGAAGACTCCGGGGTTGCTGTCCGCGCCGCGCTGGTGCTGAAATGCCAACTGCCGCTCGCCCGGCGGAGCACCTCTTGGTGGCAGCAGGAGAGCAGCCTGGAGGCTTGGCGCAGAGCGGGAGAGAGGGAGGGAGGGAGGGAGGGAGGGGGCGCCTGGGGGCTTTAGGAGGCGGAGGCGCTCCCGCTCAGGTACCAAATTCCCAGGATCTCATCCTGTGAGGTGGGGAGGTTTAAACTTTGCTGAGGATGGTGCCTCTCCACGTCCCCGTTTCCCCCTCGCAGCCTGGCTTCTCCAGATTTCAGAGTCTCCCATCCCATCCGCGCTGCTGTTGGCCTGAAAGGCTTCCTTGGCTGCAGAGCAGGAGCTCCTCTAAGAAGGTGAGCGTCTCCCTTAGCTCTGTGGGAAGAAAGGGGGTTTAGAAAGGACCAGCACAGGTCAGTAGGCACAAAGGTGGGGGGGAGGAGATAAAAGTACAAAGCTGGTGGAGTCTATGGGCGACAGTGGTGCCCGACTATCCAGGTGCCACATCAGAAGGCAAGAGGGACAACAGGTTTGTGGCGCCCTCACCCTCACTCCCGGCATCCCTTAGCCTGTGGGGACATGGGGTGGGGTGGGGGTGTTGCTGATTCACCCTTCCTCTTGAAGGCCCAGCACCGATGGCCCTGTGGTGTCCAGATGCCGTCCTACCCTGTGGTAAGCAATGCTTTTCTGATCAGTTGAAGCCCTCTGCTGTGCAGAAGAATCGGGGAGGCTGCTTTGGTCTCTGGCAGGAGCAGCGGGGCTGTTGGTCATTGCAGCCAGGAGGCAGCCCTGGGAGGGGGGCTTTGGGGTGTCACCCAGGACAGGTAGCTTCTCCCATCATTTCTCCACCCAGCAGTGAGTTTACTTTCTGGAGGAAGGATAGAGCAAGCGAGGCAGATAAATATCAAGGATTGGTAGAGGCAACACCTGTCCAAGGTCTAAGGGCCTTCCCAAACCTGCCCAGACACATGGAGAGGAGCAGCTTGTCACCACAGGTGTGGCATCAGAGGGGACCAATTCAACTGCAGCTTGCCCTGGCAGTTGGGGACAGGTTCAATGCTGACCCCACAGCAATGTGGCTTCATTCTCCAGTGGAAAAGCAAAGAAACCAGCCTCAATTACAATGCTTCAGTGGACACAGGAGAGTGTGGGAGCGGCCTGTATTTGGCTCTGAGTGATCTGAGCTGAGCAGGATCTTTGGCCCAAGTGGGCTGGTGGTCTGATCTGGCTCTCCTGCTCCTTGCAGAGCTCAGGAGAGTGAATCAGTTGGGTGGTCTCTTTGTGACCGGCTGCCCTCTGCCCGATGCCAAGAGGAGGAAGATTGTGGAACTGGCCCTGTGTGGGCTGCGGGCTGCTGACATCTCACACCAGCTGAAGGTAGCAGCATGTGAGGGTGGGTGAGGAGGTCTGGGGTCCTCATGGTGGGAGGCAGTGCAGACTTAAAAGGAGAGACTGCCTGGTCCAAGTCTTCCTCTTCATTTCCCCCCCTCTGACCTTCCCAACATGCCTCCAGGCAAAGGAACACCCAGGCCTGCCCTCTTCTCTTTACATGATCCAGGTCTCCAATGGGTGTGTCAGCAAGATTCTCACCCGGTACTACAAGGTGGGCATTGTCCAACCAAAGACAAAGGGGGGCAGCCGGCCCCAGATCACCACTCCTCAGCTGGTAGCTGGGATTGCCCAGCTGAAGCAAGAGCGGCCATCTCTCTTTGCCCGGGAGATCAGAGAAAAGCTGGAGGCAGCAGGAACCTGCACTGCAAGCGGGATACCCAGTGTGAGTTGTGGAGGGTGCATTGCTAAGACAGGAGCGCTCTCTCTCTCTCTTTGTGTGTGTGTGTGTGTGTGTGTGTGTGTGTGTGTGTGCGTGCCTACCTGCAAGCAAGAGCAAGCACATGCAGTCACGCAATCTATGTTGGGCAAAGAGAGCGAGCTGAACCCAGTCACATTTTCTCCCCAAAAAACTTGTTTCACCTTCTCTCATCAACCACAGGGACTATCCTCCCCTTCCTCCTTCTATGCTGAAGCCAAGTTTGCTCCTGAGTGACAGTTCCTTTTGTCAGCGCTGGCTGGGTGCCATTTTCACTTGTCTTGCTCTCCACTGAAAAGGGAGCTAACCCCTCCCTTTCTGGAACAAGCCAATTGCTTTTAAGGAAAAAGGGGCGAGAGAGCAATGCTGGGCTGGGAATGACAGAGCCTGGCTGGCTTGGCCAGGAAGGGAAAGTGCCCACACAGTGAGGCTCAGTGGCTCTGCCAGTGTCTGCCTGGCTGCCACTTGTCCTCAAGTAGGGTCTTTGCCAGGTGTCTAATCCCTGTGAGGCTTCCTGAGCCCCAGAGAATTCAGAGAGTGGTTGCAGCCAAGAAGTGAGCAGGGATAGGCTGAGCAGTGAAAATCCTTTGGGGCAGAATTCTCTCCCTGGAGACCCAACACACTCTGTAACCCAGAGGGTTACAAAGAAATGCCTCAAGAGAGTTGCAATCATTTATGGCAATTTCCTTCCTTCCTTCTTTCCTTCCCCCTTTCTTTTCTTTTCTTTTCTCTTTCACTCACTCACTGACTCGCTCGCTCACTCAATCTCCATCCTTCCTGTCCATCCCCCAATCCACATTCATTTCCAGATATTCATTGCTTTTAAAATCCACCAATGTACTGGTAGACACACATGCACACATGCACACACACATACACAAACACCCACACCCACACATGCACACAATATCCTCCCACCCTTATTGCCAAAATCTCTTCCTTCCCCAGAAGGAAACTGGACTTTGGGGGCAGTTTAGGACACTAGGCTGGATGAGAGTGACACTACAACCCCCACCCCAGCATTTCCCCAGAGGCTCCTCCTTTCACTCCATGCCCCCCCCCACCCATCAGAGGGATCTGCCTGGGGGCCCCGCCTTTCTGGGCTCTGTGTCCAGGCCTTCTGTTCCTGCTGCTTCCGGGAGTGGAGCCCCATCACTCTGGGTGCAGCCTCATTCTGCCAGCTTCTGCTAAACGTTGAGGGGCTCAGAAGTAAATTCCAGCAGCCAACAGCACCCCCCTTAACAGAATCTGGGCTTGTTATCCACTCCTTTTCTTCTGCTCCTCCAGGTCTCTTCCATCAACCGCATTCTGAGACGCCTGGAAACCCCAGGTGAGTCCCTCTTCCTGAGGAAGCTCCCACAGCCAAGTAAGAGGGGGGGAGGCTTTGTTTGGGGGAGGAATCTTCTTTATCTACCCTATGCAAAGGAAACTGTGCCTCCTCCTTCTCCACCACCATCACCACCATGGCCTTGGTCAGTGGGATGGCCCTGTCTCCTTGTGGGATCTGCTCCACAACCCAATCTGGAGGAGCTCCTGCTGGCCTTGAGGGACAGGAGCACTGGGAGTCCTCCCGCTTCACACAGAAACTGCCCCACTGGCCCTCTTGCTTGACCAAGAAAGGTCCAGGTCTCGGTTCCGGGTCCGACCATGTAAAACCTCTTGAGCCTCTTATTTGGAATGGCAAGGAAATGTGGGTCCCAGTTCATGAGTCACTGGGCGGGCACAAAGGCAATAAGGACCTAAATGATGGAGGCAGGTCTTGAGAATGTTATCTGGGAAGAGTTTGACCCTGTGACTCCCGAAGACGTGGACAGGATTCTGGGTAGACTGAGCACGGCCACATGTTTATTGGACCCGTGTCCCTCCTGGTTGGTGCTGGCTTCTCGGGAGGTTACACTAGGCTGGCTCCAGGAGATTATTAATGCTTCATTGAGTGAGGGTGACTTTCCCGCCGTCTTGAAAGAGGCGGTGGTGAGGCCTCTCCTCAAGAAGCCTTCCCTGGACCTGGCAGTGTTAGCAAATTATTGTCCAGTCTCCAACCTTCGCTTTGTGGTGAAGGTTGTTGAGAGTGTGGTGGTGCGACAGCTTCCTCAGTACCTGGATGAAACGGTTTATCTACATCCATTCCAGTCGGGCTTCAGGCCTGGGTACAGCACGGAAACGGCATTGGTCACGTTGGTTGATGATCTCTGGAGGGCTCGGGACAGGGGTTGTTCCTCTGTCCTGGTCCTATTAGACCTCTCAGCGGCTTTTGATACCATCGACCATGGTATCATGCTGCACCGGTTGGAAGAGTTGGGGGTGGGGGGCACCATGTTGCGGTGGTTCTCCTCCTTTCTCTCCGACCAGTCACAGTCTGTGTTGGCAGGGGGGCAGAGGTCGACCCCAAGGCGCCTTATATGTGGGGTGCCACAGGGGTCGGTCCTCTCGCCCCTTCTGTTCAACATTTATGTGAAGCCACTGGGTGAGATCATCTGTGGTTTCGGGGTGAAGTATCATCAGTATGCTGATGACACTCAGCTGTACATCTCCACCCCGGACCACCCCAATGATGCCCTTGAAGTGATGTCCCGGTGCCTGAAGGCCGTGCGGATCTGGATGGGGAGAAACAGACTCAGGCTCAACCCATCCAAGACCGATTGGCTGTGGTTTCCGGCGTCCCGATATAGTCAGTTGGTGCCATCACTGACTATTGGGGGCGAGTCGTTGCCCCCACGGAGAGGGCTCACAACTTGGGTGTCCTCCTGGATTCACGGCTGTCTTTAGAAGAGCATTTGACGTCTGTGGCCAGGAGGACTTTCTATCAGGTTTGCCTGATTCGCCAGTTGCGTCCCTTTCTGGATCGGGACTCCTTACGCACGGTCACTCATGCCCTCGTCACTTCCCACCTGGACTACTGTAATGCTCTCTACATGGGGCTTCCCTTGAGGAGCACCCGAAGGCTCCAACTGGTCCAGAATGCGGCCGCGCAGGTGGTTATGGGAGCGACATGGCGTTCCCATGTAACACTCTCCTGAGTGAGCTGCACTGGCTCCCGATGGTCTTCCGGGTGCACTTCAAATTCTTGGTTACCACCTTTAGAGCGCTCCATGGCTTAGGACCTGGGTACTTACGAGACCGCCTTCTGCCACCAGTAGCCTCTCACCGGCCAGTACGCTCCCATAGAGAGGGGCTCCTCAGGGTGCCGTCGGTCAAACAGTGTCGACTGGCGGCCCCCAGGGGGAAAGCCTTCTCTGTGGGGGCACCTGTCATTTGGAACGAGCTCCCCCCAGAGATATGGAGGATCCCGGATTTATGCACTTTCCGCTGTGCCCTCAAGACCTTTTTATTTCAACAGGCTGGCCTGGCCTAACTTCCTTTTAATTGTTAATTTTAAATTTGTTTTAAAACAATAGGCGTGTTTTAATCTGTATGGGCCAAATTATTTAATGTGCTTTTACATTGTTTTTAAATTTTGTATTATGTGTGTTTTATCTTTTGGCTGTTCGCCACGCTGAGTCCTTCGGGAGTAGGGCGGTATATAAATCCAAAACAAAGTAAAAGTAAAGTAAAGTAAAATAAGGTCCTGGAATGGCTGAGTCCTGAAGGTGCCTATCCCGAGGGCTCAAATCTCCCTTCCAGGAGTCCCCAGTCTGGACTCCCCCTCCCTCCCTCCAGCTTTGGGTGAGCAGCCTGGAGGTCCCGCTGCCATCACTTTCTGCCTGGTCAGTGACAGAAAGAGAGTCTTGGCTCCCTCCTGGCAAGGGAAGGCAGATTTACATTGCAAATTCCTGCCCCTGTGGCTTACAGGTGTGAAATGACTCTTTCTTCCATTCTTGGGCTAATCACACCAGAGATGAGCAAATGCAAACTGTGTCAGAGAAAAACTATTTTTTTAAAACTTGCACATTCAGAGGCAAATTTTCCATGTTGCATTAGACACTAAAATGCAAAACTTCTGAGAATCAGCAATGAAACAACAACAAAATCACCACAAAAAAAAAACAGATTTTTTTTTGCTCCAGACCAGCCACAAGGTGGTACTGATCTGCTATAGATAAGAGGGAAAACTCTTTTTAAAGAAATGGGAATGGAATTCAAGTTATTGCTGGAGAGTACAAGATTCTAGGGAAATATTGTAACTTTATGAATACAGAGAAATATACTGTAAGACAGAGTTGAGCTCAGCAGAATAAACAAAGATAAAACCCAATATTTCTAGCAAGCTGTTTCAGGAAACAATTGTCTATCTCCGGGACTCCGGGTTTTTCCCCATTTGTACCCCATTCTTCCCATTGTGCCTCTAGAGCTCTCCTTTGGCTTTAAAAGGCTCCAACTCCCCCCTCAATGGCTGGAATTCTTCATAGGGGGTGAGACAAGATGCTGAAGAGGCAACTTTGCCAATACTTTGAAAGGTCTGCTGGTCAACCATCCTTCACAGCCACACAACAACCCCTCCCACTGCATCCGGCTGTGTCCTCATCCTATGGAATCCATAGGTGCAACCAGGGCCATGCCCAGGCCCCTGATGCATCATATTGCCTGTGATAAGCGGAGGGTGTGTTTCCTTGGCTGTAAAGGCCCGGGGCACCCACTGTTGCCCTGCCTCTCCCTTCCTTCCCCCCACCATAGGTTCCCCCTTGGCAGGGGAAGGGGAGAGGAAAATTTCGGCAGAGGCTCCTACCTCCCCATCTTCCTCTCGGTCTGGGCTGCCCAGAACTCGGAGCAGGACTGTCTTCTCTAAGGAGCAGCTGGAGGCCCTGGAGAGCGGTAAGTCAGGAGGGCATCGAAGGAGGGGAGGGGGCAAAGGTTTGAGGGGAGCACTTTATAAACTGCCTTCTTTTGCTTGATTTCTAATGTTGCCATAGAAGCTCTCCCGTAATAAGTAACAAAACACAGCAGATTAAAATAAAGAAATTGATTACTGCGAAGCCACAAAATAAAAATCATTAAAATCATGGCTCTAGGCTAGATTAAAAGAAATGTCCTGATGCCCTCTGACACCGCTGCCCCAAAGAACTGGGGCCTCTCACCTGAAGGTAAAGGCTTCTTTGATAAAGGCTCTTCTGCTTCTGAAGACGGGGGAAGAGGATTTGGCAGGGGCTCTCAAACCAGATTAGTTGAATTTTGGGGAAGGGGGGGATTGCACTTCATCATCCAGAAGCATCACAATTTTGGTCCTGTCACCTCAGGAAGAGCTTCATAGACATGTAAAATAGAGGAAGGAACAACTCAAATGATAAAGAGTCAGGGAGCGAGAAAAGGGTAACCGGTTTAGGGGCAAAAGCAGCAGCCCTGAGATCATTTAAGGCAGGGGGTCTCCAAGCTTGGCCACTTTAAGACTTGGGAACTTTGTAGTTGGCTGGGAGGTGAAGTCCACAAGCCTTAAAGTGGCCAAGGTTGGAGACCGCCTGCCTTTAAGACATGGATGATGCAGATGGGAGAGAAGGAAGCTTGCAAGGGATGCCAGCCACAATCACATTTCTGGGGGCAAAGAGTGATGTGCCCCCTGCAAAACTCCAGCCTTTGCCTTTGCAGCCGCTGGGCAGGACAAGGGCTTGCTCTGGCCCCTGGCTGTTCTTTGATCTACTCACTCCCTCTTCCAGCTTTCCAGAGAAGCCAATACCCAGAAGCAGCCACCCGGGCAGAACTGGCTGGGCAGTCTGGACTGCCTGAAGCCACCCTTAGGGTGAGTCGAGGGAGGCCCTCATGCACCGCTGAGCTGGACAAGGCTCTCCTTTGGTTTGGGAGGGGGTGCATTTCCCAAGCAGGAAGAAGCCCCCACCTGATCCTCTTTGTCTTTATTTGGATTAGATTTGGTTCTCCAATCGGAGAGCGAGATGGCGACGGGAAGCCACACGGGCACAGCACACTGGCTCTGGGCTGACACCTGCAACCCCAGGTACTTATTTAGGATTGCAACAGAGACCCACCAATCCTAGAAAGAGGCTGCCCCAGGACCCCTACCCATAGGCCCGTGCCCATCTGGAAAGAGAAAGTGTCCCCATGCCCAACAGCAACTGTTAGGAGCCTTAATGCCAACCCCAGGCTGTTGCCACGGTCTGAGTCAATGCCCAGCCTTGGAGGGCAGCTGGTGGGCTGCCTCTTTTACTCCTTGCTCCATCCCAGCCCTCAGTGGGACAGCGTGGTTCCTCCTCTCTTCCCAGGGGCTGCGTGTGAATGGCGGCTGCCCACCAGGGTACCAAGTCTGCAGCCTCCCTGCAGCCCTCCGTGGCCAAGTAGGTGGGCACCAGCCACGCCTGCCGCTGCTGCTTCCCCTGCTGGGGATTGCTGACCCTGACGGGGCTGTCCTGGCACCCTCCAACCTACGGCCCTGGTCTCTGACGCCCTGGCCGCCCCTCCGGCCGGTGTGAGGAGGTTCGGCCAAAGGAGAGAGAAGCCGCCTCTCTATTGAGTGCCGTTGAAGGGAAGAGCGACGCGGAGCAGCAGAAAGGCCGACCTTCTCAGAGGTTTTGGGGTTGAGGCGGGACAGCGGAGAGAGGGGAAGGGAGTGAAGTTTTGGGGAAGCGAGGTGGGGTTAAAAGCGGGGAAAGCATTTCTACGCCTGCAGCAGACGGAGGCTCCCGGCTTCCACCGTCTGCCAACCGGGATGAAGCGGGCGATCAGCGGCGGCGCACTCCAGTAGAGGGAAGGCCAGCGCGACAGCCGTAACCTCCCGGCGCCCGCCTCAGCTCCGGCTCTCCGTCCGCGGCAAGGAACCAGCCGCCGCCCGAGCACAGGAAGCCCCGCTGCGGGCCCGGCGACGGAAAGCAGCCTCGCCGCCCGAGCGCAGAGCTCCGCCGCCGCCGGCCCAACTCGGCCTTCGGACCTCCTGGCCTGCCGCGCGCAGCCGCTCCCGGCTACCAGGGAAGCCCTCGCACGCGGGACCCCGCAGCATCTCCCGCTTGGGGCGCCTGAGGTGTTGGGATTTGAGCAGCGCGGCTTCCTCCCTTCCAGGAGCGCGTCCCGAGGGCGAGCCTGTGCGCGGCGCGTCCCCCCCATCCCGCCCCCCGGGCTGGGGGAAGTGGCGACCTTGGCCCGCAAGGGCTCTGCGGCCGGCCTCCTCCCTGCAACCGGGCTTCGGTGAGTCCTCCCGGTTTAAATTCCAGAGGAGGGCTGGGTGGGGGGCTCCAGCCCCAATCCAGGCCCGCTGCACCGTAAGGGAGGCGGCCTGAATTGCAGTCTTTTAGGGCCCTGCTTGTGATTCTTTCTAAGCTTGGGATGAAAGCTAATGAGCGAATTTGATTTTTTTGTTCAGGGAGGGGGGAGGGGCAGACTGAGCTGTTCCACCAAGCCTCTTTTCTGCCTCCGGATGGGAGAACCCAAAGATTCCCTTCTCAGGTCTGGGGGTAGCAGGGAAACCAAATCCATCCCAAGACAGCCTCCAGATGATTGGGGACAAAAAACATCAAAATGGTTTGATTTTGAAGACCTGAATGTACATTTGCAGGAAAGTAAAATTGCAGATTAATTTATGAATAAAAGGCTAAACCGACGTTATGCGGGTTGCTGTGGGCGCATACGGAAATGGTGTTTTCTGCTTCCTGCCACTGAACTGTGATAACACAACAGCTTACACTACAGAAAAGGCAATTTGATCACCGGAAGATGCCAGAATTAGTAAGAATGGTGACTCTTGAATGAATGTTCACTTAAAAAAAGGTGTATATGAAGTCTGTTTATGCCCAACTAAAATCCCGGCTGATGGGATTTTCCAGAAGAAGGACTGAGCTCTGCAGCGAAAGACAGAAGGTGGGGCAGGCGGTTGCTGTGCAGCATCAAGAAGGAGATTTGGGGGAAATGAAGAGGAGGAGGAGGAGGAAAGAAAGCAGTACCGTTGGAAGAGAAATACGAGGAGGCCCATGCAAGAGTCCCAGAGGGACAGAGTGTGGGTGAGGCAGCTCAAGAAGAGGCTGATGCATGGAAGAGGCAAGGAAAGAGGTTGGAGGGGCCTGAGGAAAGATAAACATGGGGAAATTACAGCTGCAGCAATGCGGGGAGACTCCCAGAGGGAGCAGAGCAAACCCAGAGGGAATGAAACGCATGGACAGGGCCGCTGGGAAAGCAAAGGCAGGGGGTTTCTTAAGGCATGGAAACTGAGGGTAGGGTGGATCACATTCTGCCAAACAGAAAAAACAAGCTAAGGGCTGGGGAGGGGAATAACTAAGGTTGACAACTGCCCTTGATCCCCTCCCCATGGAAAAAGGGGGAGAAAATTTGCCCTGTCCTTTCCAATAATGTTTGTAGCCCTTGACCCTTCTTCCCAGGCCAGGAGAGAGGCCCACTGGCTTCCTGAGAGGCCTGGGGAAGGCAAACCCTAGGCCTCTGGGCAGAAGACAGGGGGCCCTGCACGCACACAGCCCGGGGCTTTCCAAGGCTCAAATGGAATCTTTCTTTCCTCCTCTGGACAGGCAGCACCCAAGCCCGCTGTAAAGCTGGGCTGGGAAGCGCAAGGACCCTCGGAGCCGCTCAGAGTGGCCCTGCTTTCCAGGCAGAACAAACCGCCTGGTTTGGGTTCATTTACAGCTCCTTGGAAGCCGCTTCCTCCCCTCCATGCGAACCCAGAGCAGAGACCTCTGCCCCACTTCCCAAAGTCAGGAGGCAAAGGAGAAAATGCAACAGGGGCCCAAAAGGGGCAAAGCTACTTCATTGGTGCAAAGAGCTCACAAGTGGCTCCCCACGGGATTTCGGAGGCCAGTGGAGGGACCCCTTTGGCTCATGGGGAGAGCAACAAGCTCCTCCTCAGCCACCGGGCAGCCTCCACTGAAGCATCTGGACAAATAATGGCGGAGCGCCCTAGAGAGTGTGTCCAGACAGCCGCTCGACAGGGGCACTTCTTTCAGACAAGGCCTGTGGACAAGGAGGGAAAGTTAGCAATGCGCCCACGGCAGTCCTCTGACCCACATGGGACCCACGGGTGGGGGCCCCAAGAGCAAGGTGGTTGGGCCATCTCTTCCTCCCCCTGCATCCCCTCCATCCCAGGAACGTTTCTGGCCTTCCTTACCTTTCCTAGGCTAGAACTCCCAAAGACAGTCTTGGGCAATCTCCTCACTGTCAGCCACCAGGCAACCGCCCCGGTCTCCACGCACGTAGTAGCCATTGGGGGCTATGATGGCCAGCAGGTTGTTCCCCTGGATCTCCAGGTAGAAGTTCAAGGCAAACTTCCCCCACGGACTGAAGGTCCTTTCTGGGGTCAGGGACCAAAAGCTCTTTCCTCGGCCTGTGGGACGGAGGGAGGGGAAGGGGAAGGGGTTAGTCTCCCATCAGCAGCCTCTGGCTTCAAGGGAGGGGAGGGGATAGGAAGGAGTGTATTTCTGAGATGTTTGTACTGAAAGTTGTCCAAAACAGACCAAGATGATTTCTGTGTGGATGTGATCACTAGGCGAGCAGCCAGAGAGAGGGAAGCCCCACCTGGCCTGGCTTCTTTGGGGAGGAAGCCCCTGAGGGTTTCCCTGTGAAGCGGAGGGGGGACCCCACCCCCACTTACTTTGAAGGTGGTAGACACCATGCTTGCAAGGCAGGATCTCCACAGGCTCCGGCTCCAGAAGGTTGCCCTGCAGGGTCTCTCGGCAGGGGGAGCTGCCCACGTAGCCGTAGTGCCCACGCAGCACCAGGAAGGAGCGATTGGCAAAGCGCAGCACAAACTCTTCGTTGGGCCCTACAGCAGAAAAGAACTGTGGAGGGCCGGGTGGGGGCTGGCCCAGAGACCAGGAGGCGGAGGGGAAGGGGAAGGGGGACTGGCACACAAAGCCTGGTGGGGCACCCAGAAGCTCCCATCAGCTAACCGCCGGCCTATGCAGAATCCCCTTCTCAGAAGGTGGTTTCAAAAGTTGGTAAATAAATGAAACAACAAATCAGTTGATGGACAGGAAAGTGGGTGGCCTATCAATTTAATAAATACAAACATTGTAAAAAAAAAAACATTTGTGCTGATGTTTGACTATGCTATGCAGACTTTCAAGTTAAAGATACATTTCTTAATGGATACCTGAATTTTTAATATGGGTAGTCCTCGACCTACAACCACAATTGAGCCCAAATTACCATTGTTAAGGAGACAGTCATTCAGTGAGGTTTGTCCCACTTTACGATCTTTTTTGCCACAGTTGTTAAGTGAATCATTGCAGTTGTTAAGTTAGTTACCCGGTTGTTAAGTGAATCTGACTTTCCCCATGGACTTTGCTTGTCAGGTGGTTGCAAAAGGGGATCAGGTGACCGCGGGGACACTGTGGCCATCATAAATGTGAGTGGGTGGCCAAGATTCCCATGAAGAGATTCAAATTCAGCGGCTGGAGGGGCGTGCAGGGAGCCAGAAGGCACAGTGGTGGGTGGTTGATTGATGGCTGCTGTGTGAGGCGATCTGCGCTGTGATTGGCCGCTGCAGGTGTGGAGGTGCGGTTCCCTGTCTTCCCGCCTTTTCCTCCTGTTGCGATTTACCCCAGGATGCTCCGCTTGCCTGGCTCTCTGCCCTGCTCTGCTGCCGTGAGCAGAGGTTGTGTAAAGCCTAGTTCTTGAGGCAAAGCTAGAAGTTCCTGTCAGCGTCTCTGGCTTCATTTGGACGCCTGCCGCCCAAATTCCCTGGCCCGTTTGAATTTTCATCCCGCGACCCCAGGGGTGCAGCAGCGCTTGTGTGTGTGTGTGTGTGTGTGTGTGTGTGTGTGTGTGTGTGGGTCATAAGTCTCTCTTTTCGGTGCTGTTGTAACTTTGAACGGTCACTAAACAAACTGTTGTAAGTTGAGGACTAACTTCCCAAGTCCATTAGAAGCTCGGCCGTTGCTGAAGGCATCTAGTAAGCAGAGACCCCTGAAATGGCAAGCCGAGGGGGGCCCTGCGGGGGGCCCGGGAGGACTTCACTGCTGCCAGGGCTTTGGAGGGCCCCCAGGCAGCCCTCCCCTCACAACGGAAGCAGGAGGGGATTCCTCTCCTCAGTGGCCCCCCCAGCCCCCACCCTTCAACTGAATCCCACCGCGGTTAGGCCAGGCAGGACCCTGCCGGCTCCCCACAACCGGTCAGAGGAGAAGCGCGGGGGAGGACAACAACATGTGGGGGGGCCCTAAGGGTGCCAAGGGCAAGAGGGGTGGAATCTGCTGGGGAGGCTGTGCGAGGAGCAGGCTGGGGAGGGTGGGCGAGGGGGCACCGCAGGGCTGAGGGAGGCGGGTGCAAGGGAGTGGGGCTGGGAGGGAGTTCGGAGGAAAACCTTCCCAGGCCAAATTCTTCCCTCCCCTCCAAGGCCAGGAGGGGCCACAGGAGCAGCTTGCTTCAAGGCGCAGGTCCTTCTTACCTGGGTGCGTGGCTCGAGCTACCAGCAGCCCCACCGGCAGGGTTCCCAGGTAGCGGCCCCCAGGAGCTCTCAGGAAGACCCTCCCATAATGCCAGAGGACCTGGAACCTGGTCTCTGCCTCCTTGGCTGCCCCGTTGGCCAGCACGCACCGGAAGGGTCTCTGGGGAGGAGAAATGCCACGGTCAGGAGGGGCATGCTTACTGAAAGGTTTCCAGGAGCTCTGCCCCAGGGCGGAGGGCGACAGGCAGGATCTGCTCTCCCTCTGAGAGTGAGGGTGGCATCCGCGGACTCATTCCTGGGGCTGGCCTGGGCCAGGCAGGGCAGGTCCCACTGTGTGAGCAGAGGGGGATGGAAGGGGAAATTAACCTCCTCCTAGGGCCAGCAAGAGAAGCGTCTTCCTAGCAGGGAAATCAAGGAAGGGGGAAAAGCCTGGCCAAGGGAGGCTTCTTCACAGATGGGCTAAGTGCTGAATGGGGGACAGAAACAACACCATAGGAGCCATGCAGGCTCTCCCAAAGCTGGCCTCAAAGATCGGGAATGGCTCTTCCCACCTCCCAAGGAGGGGCCGGAAACAGCCTGGATCGTCATCATGTTGCCTTACTCAGAGTCAAGCCCAAGCAGGCCATCCAGCTCTAGTCGAGCTGGGGAGGCCACTCTGCCCTAGGCAGACTATTTCTACTGCTCCGCTATTACTACCCAACCCAGCCCCCCCCCCCCCCCACACACACACCCGAGACTCAGGCTGACTCCCCAGGGCTTCAGCTCGCCCCCTTCAGCCTGTCCTGTCTCAGTTCCAAAGAGTCACTGCTGGCCCGGCATGTATCCCCACTTGCTCGTGTTTGGTGGGTGACTGCCAGGCCGCTGTCCGTCCCTGGCCCAGAGTCCAGTGCTGGATCTCCCTGTGCAGCCCCTTCCCCGGGGGCTTCATCCTGACCTCCCACTTGCTGTGGGGATGAGGCAGCAGCAGTAGGGGACTGACCTGAGCCAGGTACTTGTGATGGACACCTTTTAACTGCACCGTTTGTGTGATGGAGTCCATTTCAAAGAGGAACGTGGACATTGGGCTCAGCTTCTTAGGACCAGCATAGACTTCGGAGTCTGAGGAGAGAGAGTAAGAATGAGAATTGTAAGGGGAAGGAGTTTTGCCAATTGGCTACTCAGTTTGTTCCAAAAGCAGCTGAAAGCCTCTGAATGAAAAGCCCCCTCCCTCACGAAAAACTCTGGGGCCAGTTCAGAGAATGCGGCTTTCAGAATAGCTTTCTTTATTCATTTATTTATTAAATTTCTATGCTGCCCACCTCACTGATACAGCGACACCGGGTGACCTACAATATAATAACTTAAAAAGTACTTAAAAAAACAATTAGGATAGAGAAGTTAAAAGTTAAAAACTAAGATAACGGGCAGCCTTGGGCACGAATCTTCTCTATCCCAAGATAGCAGGCTCCTCGTAGGGCTCAAGGCCAGGTGGCACAGCCAGGTTTTCAGGCTCTTCCAGAAGGATGGGGGTGTGGAGGTGGACCTCCCCTCTGATGGGAGAATATTCCAAAGGATGGGGGCCACAGAAGAAAAAGCTCTTCTCCTGGAACCTGCCAACTGAAATTCTTTGGCCAATGGGATCCAAAGTAGGTCTCTTCTGCTAGTGCAGTAGGTAATCCCACTAGGGTGAGCCAGTTTCTCAGGCAGCCTGGGCTTGTTTAGCAATGGGGTCACATGTGCCATCCTAGAGCCCCTAAGAATTGCCCACCTCGCTGCATTCTCTACCAGCTGCAGCTTCCAAACACTCCTCCCGGGCAGCTCCTTAGGGTGTCTCATTAGAGACACTCTGCATGCAGGGAGGCAGAGATATTTCTGAGGTCCCAGCAGTCAAACTCAAGGCAAACCTTTTGACTTCTTATTGTCACAGGGTGGCAGGAGAGCCCTCCTTCTGTCCCCATCTGAATTCTGAAGTGGCTCAGGTTTGTAGTGACCTGACCAGGTAAGGGTGGGATGAGTCCCTGCTCTCCAGGCAGCTGTTCCTACCATTATTTCCTGGGCTGGAAAAACAGGGATTTACTTGCCAGAAATGATGCTGACGAATCTATTGGCTCTCGTCCTCAGACTGACCCACGGTGGGCACCGCTTGATGACAAACCACTCCTCGTTCTCCTCTGGGTGGTCCCCAAGGCAGAGGAGCCCCCGGCTGCCCTGCGGGTATAAGACGTGACCCTCCATGTCCGTGAGGAAGGCCAGGCAACCGGGCTTCAGGTTCAGGTGAAAGGCCGTCTCCGTGGAGGGCATCGTGGCCAGCTTCTCTGATCTGGAGACAAACTTATGGGTGGAAGTCTCCAAGTGGCAGGTCCCCTTCCTGAACCGCAGGAGGAAGCTGCATTCCTCCAGATAGGGCACGGGAGCATCCACCCAGACCCGATTCAGTTCCGGGTCAGTCCGGGCGTAGAGCTGGCTGCTGGGGTTGAAGAGGACCACGTGCACGTGCTCAGCCAGCTGGGGCATCCACAGGTGGTGAGCGGTCAGGCCTCGGGCCACACAGAACACGTCCTCACCATCAGACTCCAGGAACTTCTGGCTCTCCAGCTGCTGGAGGGTCCAGGCCCCACTCGGATGGACCTCCAGCAGAAACCGGCTTTGCTTCTCAGCCACCGGCCGTCCACAACGCACCGTACCATCTGTTTCCACCAGGAGGTACTGCCCTTGATGCCCAACCAGTGCCACCACGTCCTGCTTCCCTTGCTCTGTGGTCACCCTCAGCTTCCAGGTCTGGGAGAGCAAAAGTGGCCAGTCACCAGCCCAGCTGAGCAGTCAGGCAAAGCCCAATCGCCCTGACGCCCTTCTTTTGTTGGTCTGCTGTTGAGGGTGAGGGTCAACTGGCCAAAGGAGCCTCCCAGAGCAGAATCTCCCAGCTGCCACTCAGCCGAGAGGAGAACCAGGCCTTTCCCAGCCTGGGTGCAGCCTCCCTTGCTTTGGGCTCCAACCCAAGGCTGGAGCTCTGCCTTCTTAGCTGCAGGTAAACTGGCTCCTCCTCCCACCAGCTCAGCCTGGACGCTCCATGGAATCCCAAAGGGAGGGTCCCCTTCCCTGCGCTCGAGGATGCCGGCCTCACATTGGTGCTTGGGTGGGACGCTCCCAGGTCTATGCCCCAAAGGTGGTCCAGGAGCCTCAAGGCTCTTCTGAGGGCCCCTTCTGCCTATTCAGCAAGGCTCTCCCTGTGGGGATGGTGGGTTGTGGGTGGGAGGGGCAAACTTCAAGGCACCCATGGGTGGTTCCTAAGGAATGGAGAGCAGCTGCCTCCTCCCAACTCCCAATTCAAAATAATCAAATTCAATAAACGAAAATAAACACCCCCCTTTTAATTCCTCTAGTGGCTGCGGGAGCAAAAGGGGCCACTGCCTGGTTTGATGCCAGGCAGGGAGCAAGCATTGCTGCCAGGGGGCTGCCTTCCCACTGCCTGAAGGAGCTCAGCCCCTTCCCTCTGCCCCCAGAGCCAGCCATCGGGGCTGGCAGTTCCTTCCCTCCATACCTGTTTCTTTCCCAGCGAGCTCCCCAAGACACTGACATCATCCCCATAGCACTCGCAGGTGAGATACCCCCCCGTCCAGTTGACGAGCCCAATCTGCATGAGGGAGGAGAGCAGAGCGGGAATGGCAGATTCCCCACTTCCACCCCTGGGTCTCACTTGGTCCAGGCTCTGGTGTGTGGGCCCAGGCAAGCCCTCCGGGTGACGCTTCCCAGCGTTCCAGGGCTAGAAGCCCCTGGCAGCTCTGCCCTTTGTGACCCCCTGGTTACCTCACAATGCGGGCACTGAAGAACCGCCTGGCTTTCCACTGCCCTTCAGGCTCCCAAAGGGGATGCCCACCCGCTCTCCCAGTGGAGCCCCTCCCCGTCTCCAGAAGCAGAACATCCACACCTCAAGGCTCATTAGCTGGCTCGCACTCTTGGGGGGCAGCAGCGGGGCCGATGTGGCAGGGCAGTATCCTTAGGTAATTCTACTATGGGTCAGGGGGTGAAATCGGCGGCAGCTGTGACCAGGCGGCCCTGGGGGTCCCTCATACCTCCTGGTGGCCTGGGATGGAATTGAACCCAAGGACCCTTGATGCCTGCAGAGAAGACCTGAGCTCTTCCAAGGGAGCCGACTGCCCAACTGACTTCACTCAGACTGGAAATTCAGTAAATGGGCAAATTCAGCAACTGGACGGTATTGAGCGGACATGAGCGATTGCGCCCAGGAGGCTTCTGAGGAGAGAGAGTTTCTTGCTGGAATGCATACTTCCACAGCTATTCCGCCCGGTGGCCCTTCGGGTACCTTCAGATGGACACCTGGGCCTCGGAAGGCTCTTCAGCGCAGCCTCAGCCAGCCCTGCGCCTCCAGCCGAGTTCCTCCCAAGCTTTCATTCCTGGTCTCTGATCATCAGGGCTGCCGTCCTCCAGCCTGTCACGGCCCTTCCCGGCTCTCCACCGCAGCAGATGGGGAACAAGGCGGCCTCTCCCTCTTGGCGCTCTGCGAGGCGGCCAAGGACCCCGCCGGCTTCTTTGGCAGCTGCCCCATTTCCACTGTGGGATCCCCCACGTCGACTTCCCCCCTCCTGCCGCCTAGGGCAGCAGCCTCCGTACGGGGCGAGCCCCGGAATCCCGGCCCCTTCGGGCCTTGCGGACGAAGGCGGGCAGCGCCGGGCAGGGAGCCCGCTGCGCCCCGCGGGCCGGGATGGCGCCGCCCCGCCTCCTCCCTGCTCGGGCTGCCCGAACGCGCCGCGTCCCGAGGGCCTGAGAGCCGGAACCGGCGGAGGGGCGGGGCGAGGGGCGGCGTCCCGGCTCCCCGGTTACGTCGCTGCCCCGCCCCTTTCGCTCCCGGCGCCCACCGCGCCTGGGGGCGGGCCCGCGCAGGCGCGTGAGGGCGCGTCTTCCGGGCCGCGCGGCGGGGCGATGGAGGCGGCGGAGGCGGCGGCGGCGGCGGGAGGGCCGGGCCGGCGGGAGCTGCTGGCGACGGTGGCGGCGCAGGAGGAGCAGCTGCGCGAGTACCGGGCGCGCCTGCGGGACCTGGTCCGCGCGCACAAGGGGCTGCTGGCGGAGCGGGCGGCGCTGGAGGCCGGCCTGGGCGCGCTGGCGGGGTCGGCGGCCGAGGGCCCGGCGGAAGCGGCGGCGGCGGCCGAGGCGGCGGCGGCGGGCGGCCCCGAGGCCCGGCTGGGCGCGGCGCTGGCCACGCTGGCGCGGGAGAAGGCGCGGCTGGAGGCGAGCTGGCAGGCGGAGCGGCGCGAGGCGCGGGCCGAGCGGGAGCGGCTGGAGGGCGAAGCGCGGGAGGCGCGGGCGCGGCTGGCGGCGCAGCAGCGGGACCGGGCGCAGGAGCAGGCCGACCACGCCGACATGCTGCGCGAGCTCCAGCGGCTGCTGCAAGACGAGCGGGCGCGGCGGCGCGAGGCGGAGCTGGGCCTGGAGGAGGCGCGCCGGGAGGAGCCGCGAGAGCTGCGGGCCGAGCTGGAGCGCCTGCGGGGCCACTTCCAGGCGCAGCTGCTGCAGGAGGCCGGCAAGGTGGGCGCGGGGGGACCCCCTCCCCTCCCCTCCCCCCCCCGCGGGCGAGAGTGACCGCCTCTCCTCCTTGCCCCCCCAGGCCGCCCAAGCCGACGAGCACCTCCGGATGGGAGAGCAGCGCGGCGCCGCCCTGGAGGCCCGGATTTCCGAGATGTCGGAGCTGCTGGGTGCCTACGAGAAGGCCAGGCAGAAGGACCAGGCCGCCATCCGGAAGCTGAAGGACCGCGCTGTCCAGCTGGACCTCGAAAACAAGACCCTCGCTGTCGCCGCCTCTGGCCACGCCGCCGTGGGCCTCACCCTGGAGGACGGCCACCTGGACACCAACGTGTTGAGAGACAAGGTGGAGAAGCTGACGAAGCTGGCACGAGTGGCTGCCGAGCATGCCCCGTCTCTCGTGGGGGATGTCGAGGCCCTCTGCCCGGCTGAGCCCCCGAAGGACACAGAGTCTGGAGACTGCGAGAAGGCCACCATGGCCTATTATCAACAAGAGCTCAAGCAGCTGAAGGAGGAGTTTGAGAGGTACAAAGTGAGGGCGCAGGTGGTCCTGAAAAGCAAATCGGCCAAGGATGGGAATTTGGCCAAGGAGCTGGAGGAGAGCCAGGAGCAGCTGACGGAGCTGAAGGAGAAGTATGTTTCCCTTCGGCTGTCCTGCGAAGCGGAGGCCAAGCAACACCAGGAGCAGCTGGAGGCCAAGAGGCGAGAAGTGGCTCTCCTCCAGCAGCTCCACCGCCAGGAGCTGGAGCGATGCCTGTCGGAGGGCCAGGAGAAGGTCCTCCGACTGGAGGAGGAGATGCACAAGCAGCGCAATCGGGCCCTGGCCGTTCTGGCTGAAAAGGACCAGGAGCTGCAGCAACTGAGGGTCCTGGCCGTGCCCTTTGGGCTGCAGGCCCCCAAAGCAGCCACAGGGCCAGGTAGTGGTGGCAGCAGCAGTGCCCATAGCGACAGTGGGGTGGGTGACGATGCTTTGGAGCACCTGACCCTGCCTCTCCCTGCCCCCAATGAGCCTACCTTCCTGCTGTACACAGAGCAGCTGGCTCGGAAAGAGGTGGAAATCTTGGCCCTGAAGAAGCAGAAGCACCAGCTGGAGATGGAGGCTCACCAGTTGCAAGAGAAGCTGCTGGAGGAAGGAGAGAAGCACCGAGAGGAGGTCTCTCTGCTCCAGGGCCACATTCAGAAGACCTTCAGGGACCGGAGCAGAGAGGGAGCTAACCTGGAGTACCTCAAGAACATTTTCTACAGGTTCCTGACTTTGACAGATTTGTTGGGACGCCAGCAAACCCTGACAGCCATATTGACTATTTTGCATTTTAGCCCAGAAGAGAGACAGGCTGTCCTGAGCCACGTGGGCAGAAGCAGCAGCTGGTGGCTTTCGGGGAAGAGATGAAAGCCCCGCCAGCTCTGCTTGCGGGGGTTGGTGGGGTTGGGTTCATAATGAGGCTGGCTTCCCCTTTCTGGCTTCAAGGCAAGCAGTAGCCATTCCTAGCCATTGGGTGGGGAGGCCACAGGACCAGCCAGGGTTCCCAGTTCAGACTCCAGCCGGAGTGTAATGCCTCGCTGGGGCTGCAGGGATTCATTTTGGGGTCTTTGTTCTTTTTAAAGGGCTCCTTTCAGGAGTCTGGCCAGTGTTTGTTCCAATATTTGTGCCAAATGTGGACTGGGGAAATCCTCCGGACTCTCAAGCCGGCAGTTGAGGCCAGCCAATAAAGCATCAGCAGTTGAAGCCTGTCCTGTGAGTGCCTGGGCTTGAAGCAGATCCTGGCCTTTAGATGAAGTCCCAGGGCGTTCCCTCAAGCACTGCTGTCCATCTCGGGGCATGGAGATGCAACAGTCCCTGGAGGTTGGTGAGCTGCTTCCGGCCACTCTGGGCCAGAAGATGCTAAGATTTCCCCCTCCTGATCTGTACGCTCCTTGCATGCCTTCTCCCAGCCAAGAATTGGAAGGCAGGCCAAGGGCCATGGTTCCCTCCTCTCCGTTTCTTTGTGGAAGTCAATCTATATAGCCTCCAATCTGACAAGGGTAACTCTAGGTGGCCATATAGGGGTGGGGGGTTATAGGGCAGGGGTCCTTGACTCCCTTCACAGCTCAGAAAAGACAGCAGCCCAGGGTTTGATACCTCCAGGGTCATCAGGCAGTTTCAGTTTGCCTGCTGGGTCTAATATGCACTTTAGTATCGTGTGTGAAAGGCTGGATCATTACTGGCCACCTCACAGCAGTCTTTGGCATGGGAACTCGGCCGTCGTCTTA
Organism: Pituophis catenifer annectens; assembly: GCF_029215685.1. Lineage (NCBI taxonomy): Eukaryota > Metazoa > Chordata > Lepidosauria > Squamata > Colubridae > Pituophis > Pituophis catenifer. Next base: position 90,328,797 of record NW_027256887.1, read on the forward strand.
GCCTCTTGGAGATTAGTCCATTATAGCACTAGCACTTATTTATTTATTGGTTCGATTTATATGCCGCCCTTCTCTGGAGACTCAGGGCGGCTTACAATGCGTTAAGCAATAGCCTTCATAATTTTGTATATACTTGCTTAGTAGGGCTTTCGCCCCCCCCCACCCTCCCAGCGGGGGTTTTTTTTTTTTCCCCCTCTAATACAAAGTCAGCTTATTGCCCCCACAATCCGGGTCCTCATTTTACCTACTTCGAAAGGATGGAAGGCTGAGTCAACCTTGAGCCTGGTGAGATTTGAACTTGAAGTAATTGCAGGCAGCTGGTGTTACTTAACAGTGCTTTAGTCTACTGTACCACCAAGGCTCTTCCACTTAGACTTCTATACCACTTCACAGTGCTTTTACTGCCCTCTCTGAGCAGTTTACAGAGTCAGCCTCTTGCCCCCAACTGGATCCTCATTTCACCAACCTCAGAAGGATGGAAGGCTGACTTAACCTTGAGCCGGTGAGGGCTGAACTGCTGGCAGTCAGCAGAGTCAGCCTGCAATCCTGCATTCTAACCGCTGTGCCACCATGGCTAAACTCTGTGATTTCTTGGGGCAACGTAAACATAGTTATATTTTGTCTAGATGGGGTTAGGATTGCATGTCTTGTGTATTTGGATATGCAGACATGAAGGTTTTCTGAAAAAGGTAACGGTGCAGGTTAGAGCAACTGTGAGGTCAGAAGATAGCCAGGCGCTCTCATTGCTGGGAATCTTGACCAAGAACTGAATAGCTCATGTGAGTGATTCTGTCTGTCTCGGAAGCACCCTCACTGGGGTGCATCACCCATCACGCACCTTCAGGGTAAAGCTTTGCCCTTCTGCTCCTGATCTGCCTCCTCCCTTTCAAAGGCCAGCCAGTTGGCGGCTGTTCAGGGCACTTGAGCTGGTCAGTTCTGAAGGTGCTGCTGCAAGTCCTCTTAGCCAGTGCTTGTCCACTCCTGTGGCAGCAGAGAACCTCTGGGCTATAGTTACCGTTTTGTGCTCCTTTCTTTAATGTTTGGGCTCCCGGTGCAGAAGCCTTAGCCATCCGTCCTTCCGCCTCTTGCCTGCCTTTCTGGGGAGGGAAGAAGGAGGGCCCAGAGCAGCTGCAGCTTATTGGGCTCCTTAAAGAGTTCTGCATCTGGGTGCCAAGCCAGAATATGGCAGGTTTTATAGGCCTGTGTAGCTGGTCTTTTCATTCTTTCCAGCCCAGAAGTGGAAACAGAGGCTTGAAATTCTCCCTGTACAGCCATGCAAACAGAGAATGGAATGGGACTGAGCCTGCAGCAAGGGAGAAGCCTCGGGTGGGATGGGGCGGGGATGAGTTGGAAAATCAGTTATGGGCTGTGGAAAGAGAATAGAAGTGAGCCCCCAGGGCATCCCTGTGGGCAGGGCAGCAGCCTGGACCCCTCTATTTTAAGGCCCATCACATGACCTCAAGTGGAGTTAGGAGCAGGGGGGGAAACTATCCAGAATCCCAGCTCTTCTCCATGCTCTCCCACCACCAGGCAGAGGTTTCCAGCATGAAATCCCCACACGTCCCCCTGTGAGCAGCTTGTCCTTGGGCAGCCCTTCCCAATGTTGCAGCCTGCCCTGTTGTCATCCCTCCCGGTCAACCCCCAGAGTGGAGCTGCTGCTAAGGCACTGGGACAAACCAGAGCTGCTGCTCTGCTGGTAGGCCTGTGTTGAGGGAGCTCGCAACAGGTGCCCTTGTGGTTCAGAGGCAGAGAGGGGTTCCTTGGGAAAGGGGCCTCCTGGCTCCTGAGGGAGGAGGGTTGGGCTTAGGCTACTCTGCCCCACCATGTTCACTCCACAGATCTCCAGCCCCTGAGCTGCAGGGCCCCTTCTGATTGGCTCAGTTCACATCAGGTATTTTCCTTCAATCACCAGTTCCTAGGTTTGCTCCATGCTGGCCACGTCTGCCAAAAGGCCCAGCGGTGAATGTGCTTGAATGGTCCCGTGAAAGACCTGAGAGCTGGTCACACTGCGGCAAGCCAGCCTATGGCTGGATTTAAGAAGCGACCCATTGAGAGAGGTTGGCAGACTCCCATCCAAATCTGGGCACCATTTCGGTCTCCCTCCCATTGTGCAGCTTTTTAACTGGATGGCTTAGTGCCAACGGTGGGCTGGGCTGCAGCCTGGATCCAGATGGTAGCTTGCTGGGCACGTTCTCCTTCATGGGAGCCCAGAGCCTCTGCTGGAAAGAGGATGGGGAGCCAGAAGTTCAGCAGGGCAAGGGAGCTGAATGCCCCAGGGAAGGCTTGAGAAGCATGCCCCTCCCCTTGCATTTGCTCAGGGTTGTGGCCAGGTGAGGCCTCAGGGAAGGGGAGCGGCAGGCTGTCATCAGATGCCCTTGGGGCAGTCTCCAGCCAGGCCCCCTTGCGCAAAACAGCTCAGCTGAGAGGACAGGGCGAGGCCAGTAGCTGAAGCTGCAGCAGCCCCATGGCTGAAGAAAGCAAGCGGGGCTCAGCCCTGCCAGCTGACAAGGTATGCCCTCCAGGGGCTGAGTGCATTCCTAGGGAGAGGCAGTGGTTTTGGGGAGGGTAGAGGTTGCACATTTTGCCAAACCTGGATGGTGCTGGCTTGGCAAAAGATCCTTCAGAGCCAGCAAGAGTTTGGTGCCGGGCTATGCTCCCTCCCTCTGTCTGCATCTGGCCTTGTGCAACAGTCTGTGGGGCTGCAGATGCCTGCAAAGCAGGCAGTGTGGACGTGTGTGTTGCCCAGGTCGCCAAACAGTAGTACGGATTTGAGTGTGGAGGCCAATGCGGAAAGATACTTTCACCTGAATTTATGACTCTGGCAGCCTGCCTCAACAGTGGCCTCCACTTTTTCCGGGGAGGCTTTGCAACTGCAAACAGGCTGTTCCCACAATGGCTGCCAATTCCAGATGCCCTGCCCCGCCTAGAGAAGCTGTGCTAGGAGCGGCGGTGGTAGCAACAAGATGGGTGGGACGTCCCAGACCGTGGGTACAGACCCACCCAAGAACAGTGTGGATCTGTACATTTAGGATGTCTAGGATGGAGGTTACTCCACCCACCCATCCCAGAATTGAATGGCTAGCCTAGGCAGGACAAACCAGGGCATCCCTCACCTTGCTGGGCTCCAAGACTTCCCCCCATCACCTACAGACAGGCAGAGCTCCTTCCTTTCATTCACACAGCCTTTTCTCAGGCCAAGTTGCTGCAAGACCTGGGCACTCGCCCTGCAGCACCTTCTGCCAAGGTGGGCCAGGAGCCCACATCTGCGCTGGCACTGCACGGGGGTGGGCAGTTCTTCCAAGCCCATCACTTGCTTTCCAGGGCAGTCAGCTGGCCTCGCTGATTTGCTGTACCCAAGAGTTGGGGGGGGATCTGGGAAAGGCAGGCCCACATTTCCAAAACTGCTGCTGCCTGCTGTGCCCTGCTCTCCACCAGCTTCCGTGCCTCCAAAAGAACTTGGGACAATAAGAACCAGGCAGCCATGGGCCTTGAAAACAAGGCAGGTTTTATTGCAGATCAGCTTGGCTTTGTCAGCAACACATTTTTGCAAATTAAGGACTCGGAGGGAAGGGCAGTGAAATGCTTTCTAGACTTGCTGATGATGCAGAATGAGCATCATTGAGTGAGAGTGAGCACCCTAAAATACAATACTCAAAATGATGTTAACAGGTTGGAGATATTAACCTAATGCCAGATTTAGTTGAGAAAATGCAATTTTTCAGTAACAATCCAGTGCGCAGGAAATACTGGTGCTGGCATTTCACAAGCTATGATTCCTCGTGCACATCTGAATTCTTTACCAAGAGTCAGAAATGGGAAGAAATGTGTGCGGCCTTGGGAAAGGCTTGCCAGGGTCAGTGGAGCTGGCCAGCAGACTTTAGGAAGACATTAACCGGATGATCCCAGCCTGTCCTCTGCTCTGGGCAAAGAAAGGTAGCCCTTCCTGAAGGGAGGGAGAAGAAGGTGCTGAGGGGGGCACCCCTGGCCCAGTTCTGGTGGGCCTTTTCTTCTGGGGTGCTTTGGTTTCGACTGGATGGCCCCTCCCTGAACTTTCTGCTTCTTCTCTAGATCCTGGTCTTGGTGTGTATCTACCTGGTGACCCTCTCCCTCAGGTGAGCGGAGGGGCTGGCTAAGCTCCACTGCCGGACTCCCAGGGGATAGGGGAGTCTTGCTCACTTCCCCGTCTCCAGCAGCCTCGGGAATGTGGGTGACAAACCACTGGGTCTGAATCTGGTCTTGTCCTGCCTTCTGGGTGGGAAGCATGAGACCAATTAACTCTGGGGCAGGGCGGTAATTCTCTACATCTGGCTCCCCTGCTAAGGAGGGTGGGTGCCTGTGCCTGACCCAGCCAGTAGGGGCTTGCTTGTGGGCCTGCTGGGGAAGGGGGAGGAGAGCCCGGTAAGGTCTAAGGACCAAGGCATGGGCTGCAGGGCAGGTGTGGGAAGGAGGAAGGGTCTTTCTCTCCTCGCTTGTGAGTGACCCCCCCCTTCCTGCAGGGTCTATGAATGAGTACGAATGAGTATGATTGATGGTTGCTAAGTGGGGTGGGAGGTGGGGGTGTAGAGGAAAGTCCTGGGACTTCTGCCTGCTCCCAAGCCAAACTTGACTGGGGAGCAGAGGGAGGGAAAAGCCCAGCCCTGGGTGGATCTGTGGGGGCAGCTGGGCCTGCTTGATCCCGCTGGGTTTCTCTTTCAGCCTGCTGGGCAGTGGCTCCATTCTGGCCATGGCCGTCCGCCGAAGACAATGCTGCTGTGACCAGGTTTGATGGGTGACTCCCAATGGCCTCCCGGTGTTTGGCAACCTGCTTTATACCTCACTCTTTCTCTGGGTCTTCACAGGGCACTGAATTATAACACAAGCTGGCCTGGGTTTGTGCAAGAACACACACCAACTTCAATGAACACAGGTTTGGCAGGTGATAGATCTTTAACCAGGCTGGTGAAATGAGTTGTCCCGATAGCCTGTTACAGTCGGACTGAGGCCTGAAAGTTTGGCAGGGCATCCTTGATGCCAAGATGCCAATCCCTGCCATGGGCTCAATTGAAGTGCTTCAGAAGGAAGCCGCCTATCCCTGAGGACTGCTGCCAAGGGCAGAGTGCGGTGCAGCCTGTTTTCCCTTTGCAGTCTTTCTATCCTCCTGCTTCCTATCCTCCTACACAACTCTGATGCTGTGTGGTAAAACACCATAGAGAACCGAAAATGGAGGTCAAAGCGCTGCGATTAAAGCACAAGCAATTCCACCTGGAGACCTAATTTCTAGGGAAGGCCGTCTGCAAAAATGCCTAAAAGGGCAACAGTGGCCACTGTCCCCCTGAAGATGGACAGCCCCTATTCACTGCCAGGTGTAGGGCACAGGAACCAGCCGCGTGCCCAGGGCCTCTTTTGGAAACGGGTCCATTTTTATTAACCATGGGGCAATTCTGCCTCCCATGACTGAGCCAGCACCAACCCTGACAGGCTGAGGCTGCTGCCCCAAGCTGAGCCGCATGGCAGCCCTGCTAAAAGCCTAGCACAACTGGCTAGTTCAGATTGCCAGGGACAGACACGGGTGTCTTGAAAAAATGGGGAGGTATCTTCGCTTGAGAAAGGCATAAGGTGTAAGGACTCCTGCCTTGAGCATGGGGGGGGGATTAGAAGACCTCCAAGGTCCCTTCCAGCCCTAAGGTAGTAGGTTAGGCTCCCCTGCGGATGTTTATCTTGTCCAAATGTGGCTGCATTCAGCTGACATCCCGCCCGCCCCCGAGTGATTAGGGTTCTGCAGAGATTGAAATTGAAGTCCTGGCCATCCAGACCTGGGAGGCTGCCTCCACCTGGGCTATGGGAAAAGGTTGGAGCAGCCAGAGAAGCACCGCTTTGGGTGCCAAGAGGGACCACCGCTGGACAAAAGCTGTGCTGCAAGGGGCACAGAAAGGAGGGTGGCTCTGCCTGCTGGGTGGCTAGCGGCGGCTTCTCACCTGTTGCTTGTCCACAGCTCCGGCCTCTCGTCCTCCTCTCACTCGCGGACTTCCTGGGCGCTGCGGTGCTGATCCCCACCATGGCCCTCCACCTCCTTCCCACCCAGCACTTTGGGGCGGCCCACGGCTTCTGCCTGTATGGGCGGATGTTTGGCATGGTAACTCAGCCCCTCCTGGGGTGACACTGGAGGGGTGGCAGGTCTATAGGTGGGGGGGGGCGATTCACTGCTGGCCCAGCCCAGTCCGTGTCGGAGAGGGTGGCTGGTGGGTCAGTCCTGAGTCCTCCAGCCGGGGAGAGGGAAGTCTCATCCGCAGGGGAAGAGCCCCGCAGGGGAAGAGCCCCACCTAAGAGCCAGAATGGAAGGGACAGGCCGTCCAGAAGCCTAGGGAAGAGATGGTTCTGCAGGGAGAGCTGCCTCTGTTGCAGCCCATGTGTGCCTCCCCTCCTGTCCCTCAGATGTTCTATGCCATCTCTCTGCTGATGGTGCTCGTCTATGCATGTGAAGTGAACCAGGCAGTCAGAGGCTGGAGAGTGACTCAGGTATGGAGGTCTTTGACAATGGTGGGATTCAAATTATTTTACTACTGGTTATGTGGGCGTGGCTTGGTGGGGCGTGGCTTGGTGCACATGGCAGGGGAAGGATACTGCAAAATCTCCATTCTCACCCCACTCTGGGGCCAGCCAGAGGTAGTATTTGCCAGTTCTCCGAACTACTCAAAATTTCCACTACCAGTTGTCCAGAACCTGCTGGATTTCACCCCTGGTCTCTGGGGTGTGGCCCCAGTTCCCCACACACACACTTCATTCGCCCTGCTGCTGCTGCTGGAGCCATGTGCAGGCTTGCCTGACTGAGTGTGTGGATGGGCAGAGGCTGGAGGGGGAGTTTGAGAGCAGCTCTCCCCCCCGCAACCTCATACTCCCAACCTCATACCATCATGCCCAGGCGGGAGGAGGGCTCAGCCAGTCGGCCCTAATCTTGGCCAAAAGCCCTTGTGGCACCTGGGCTCCCTGCACCTCCAGTTCTGAAGTCCCCATTAAGGATGTCTGTGTGTGTGTGTGTGTGTGTGTGTACGCGCAATCACGCACGTCCCCCTGAGGAACTGCTTGACCACCATGGGGTGGGATTGTACCTGGCATTCCAGTTTAGATGGGAGCTAGGCTGCCTCCGCTGCCTTTTCCCAAGGCCAACGCTCTTCTTCGCCATGCCCACAAGGTCATCCTTCTGTTGGTGCTCCAAATCTCTCTCTCTTTCCCAGGAGGACAGCTCCTACTGCCCCAGGTTCCAGCTGGCTCTGCCCTATACCCTGGCTTGGTAGGTAGAGTGCAAGGGAGCCTGTGAATGGCCGGAGGGGGGTCTCTGGCCCTCCAGGACCCCTCCCCAGAGATTTCCCTTTGCTTCCCAGGTTGCTCCCTTGCCTGGTAGTTCTGGCTCTGATAGTCCTAAGCAGCAGGCCCCTGAGTAGCGAGGCCTTCCTCCAGCCTTTGCCCCAGGCGGGCACGGATTCCTCAGGGGCCTCCAACCTCTCCTGCTCCAGGTGGGCATCTTCCCCTCCCCTGGGTCCCAGAGGAATCGGGTGGGGCCTGGGCTGGAGATCCTTCTCACCTTCTTCCTTCCCCTTGCAGCTGCCTGATTCTCATCCACCTTTCCCACAACTCCTGCTATAAGGTATGGCAGTCTTGGCCCAGCGGTATCCTCCACTCTCCCTCTTTGTTGGGCAGATAATGGTGGTTCAAAGCATCCCTGACCATTGATGGCCCACCCTCTCTCTGAAGAGGTCAGTGAAGGGCAGCCTCCATTGCCCCAGGCAGTTGGCGTCACTGGTTGGTTGCTCTTATGAGTTGGAAATGCCTCCTCCTCCTCCTCCTCGGACTTCTAAGTAAAGCGGAGGCTGGGACTGACCGCAGGGGAATGAGCAGCTGGCAAGTAGACCTGCATTTTGTAATTCCTCTCCGAGATCCCCCTCAGGAGGTCCAGGCAGTTGCAAGACCAGAGTCTCCAAGGGATTCTGAGGAAGCGGCCATTGTGCTCAAATTGTGGTCGGTGCCTTTAAAAGGATGCTGGGTTTCCTTGCTTGTTTTTCTACTCCTTTTTGGAAATTGTTCACTGCTTTTTAGCCATTACAAACCTTTGCAGCAACAAATTCTACACCACTGGGTAAATTTCCTTCAATACTTAGCAAAAGGAGGTTTAAAGACAGTTTTGAGGAATTAAAATGTATAGGTTAACATAGGTGGGTTGTTATCTCCCGTTACCCTGGTTTTCGCGGGTGTTTGTATGTAGGTGTTTGGTTATTCGGGTCTTCTCCCACGTAAAATTGGAAGTGTCTTGGCGACGTTTCGACGAAGTCTCATTCGTCATCTTCAGGCTGGTGTTCTCGGCTTCGTGCTTCCATTTGCTCCTGGAAGCACGAAGCCGAGAACACCAGCCTGAAGATGACGAATGAGACTTCGTCGAAACATCGCCAAGACACTTCCAATTTTACGTGGGAGAAGACCCGAATAACCAAAGACCTACACACACACACACACACACACACACACACACACATATAAAAAAGATACAACAGGAAAGCCATTTCTTAATATATGCTTTTCTTTACTGTATTCCAATGCTGCTGCCCAGGCTCCCAGGCAGCCAAGCCCCCCTCTTGCCTCCCAGCACTCGCGCAAGGACAGCAGCATCTTCTTCCTGGTGTTTCTGGCCTTGGTTGTGTCCGCTTGCGTGGTAAGTGATGCGTGTGGCCGTCCTGTTCTGTGGACTTCTGGGGGTGGGAGAAACAAGACGACCCTGGCAGATACTTTGGGGAGGGGGCTTGCTTACCAACGAAGACAATGAAGGGCACAAGAGCGAAGAAAACAGAAGGGTTTGCTTTTTCTGAAGCTCCAGGGGCTGACCCGAAGGGGCTGGTTCCAGCGCTAGATCTAGGGGCTGGGCTGAAACATCTGGCTGAGGCAGGGGCTTTTTTTCCTTTTAAAGGGCTGCTGAGGCCAGGCCAGCTCGCCCGCCTGCCCACACTCCCTGCCTGAGCCCAAACCAAGCCAGTGGCAGAAGAGCCGCCATCTTGTCCCTGGCTTTTGCCCCTCCGGCTTTATTTCATGGCCAACGAAGCCATCTCTGGTGCCAAGAAAAGAAACTCTTGGTCTATCACGCTTACCACGCCTGGACTTAAATTTTGAGAGTTTCTTTTAGGGTGGAGCTTTACAATCAGTGGCAGAACTCTGTCGGCGAGGCAGGTGGTTTTGTGGGGGACGTCCGCCCTCTCCCCATTGGCTGCCAGGGTGGGCGTGGAGCCTCTGGCTCCCCCAAGACCCCACGGAGGTTGCCCTCTGTCTCCCCCAGGATTGGATGTGGCCTTCCTGATGCCACTGCCCTCCTTGGGCAGGTTCTCTACTGCAGGGTGAAGAGATGGCAATGCCAGGACCGCCACGGGCTGCGGAGTGAGGGTTTTGCCAGCAGAAGCCATGTCACCCGCAGCTTCCAGCTGGTCCTCGTGTTCTGCTGGATGCCAGGTCAGTGGCCTGTACCCGTTTCCCAGCTGGCCTTCTGAGTCTGGCCTGCCTGCTGCCAAGCGCTTCACCCACCATGCAGACTAGGCCAGCAGGCTGAGCAGAGGCAGTGATCGGCCGGCTTTCTTGTCTACAGCTTGCCTCCTTGTGGTGCTATCATTCACCCGCCTGCAGCTCTCCACCCTTTTTCCTCTCTTGGTGGCCACGGTGAGTTGAGGGGGAGGAGAGGGACCACCTTTGGTGGTCAGCAGACACCTGCAAGAGAATCACGGCCAGCTTCTCTGCCCTGCCCAGGCCCTGACTGCCCCCCTCCAGGGCTTCCTGCACAGCCTGGTCTATGGCTGGTTGAGGAGCAGCTTCCGCCAGGAGGTTGCGGGTGAGCGGCTCCCGCTGTATTGCTCACCAGACCTGAAGGCCTCCTTCGATGACTCCTTGGCTGCGTCTGGCTAGCTCCGAAAGCCTTTCTGGGTCCAGATGCGCATGAGAGGCAGCAAGTACCCCTTGAATAAAACAATAGAATAGAGCTAGAAGGGACCTCGGAGGCCTTCTACTCCAACCCCCTGCTTCAGCAGGAGACCCTGTATCATTTCAGACAAATGGCTGTTCTGCTAAATAAAATGTGCAGGGAGCTTCACCCCACGGCCTCTCTTCAATGGGGGTGGTGGGCAGCCCTCTAGTTATGGATCATTGCCGCAAAGTCTCGGAGCCTGCTTGGCTCCAGCCAGCTAGCAAGGCCTCCCTTTGAAGTGGGGGAGGGTGGGGGACAAGGAATCCCACCCTCTGAACTGTCAGTGCAAGAGAAGCAAATGCTGCCTGTTTGGGCTCTGAATGTGTGTTCCGTCTGGCACCACCCAGATCCCAAGGCCAGAGACAGGGCTGCCCTGGTAGGGTCGCTGAAGCTCCGGTTCTCCAGTAACCTCAGACCTGTGGGCACAGCCAAGCCTCCCCCCCACCTTGAGGGGTATCCTGCTGCCTCCGAGACTCCTAAAAGGGTGAGGAGGTGGGAGAGCATCGACACAGCCCCCCTGTCCACCCTTGTTTGTTTATTATTCATATTTCTATGCCGCCCATTCTCCGAGGACTCTGGGCGGCTTGCACCGAAGACAGTATACTAAATAGCATATTGCCCCCAACAATCTGTGTCCTCATTTTACCCACCTCGGAAGGATGGAAGGCTGAGTCAACCTTGAGCTGGTGAGATTTAATCCACTGATCTGCTGAACTAGCAGTCAGCTGAAGTAGCTGCAGTACTGCACCCTAACCACTGCGCCACCTCGGCTCATAGCCCCCGCTTCCTCCTCACCTCTTGGGGGCCAGAACGAGTCTTTCTAGTCAAGGCTGAGGGGGAGCTTTTCCTCCCCTGGCAGCTCAGCCAAGCAATTGAAACACAGGGTGGGGGGCACTCTGCGCAGTTCCTCCCATGTCGGTCCTGGTGCCTTCCAGTAACCCACTTGGGCTGGACACAGGGAGAAGGAAAAACCCTTCCTATCGCACAAGCATCCACTCTAGGCTTAAATTTGGTGAGCTTTTTATTAGCCATCTTTCTGCTGACCAAGAGGCTTGTCCAGGATGCTTTGAAGAGACGACGGCTTCTGCTGCCCTTCTCTGAACAGATGGATTCCGGAACTGTGAACTGTGGTGGGATAAAAAGTGTAACAAATCTCCAAAGGAAGCTCAGTTGAGGGCCCTTCTGATAATTCAACTTTATTAGCCTCTCTCGAGAACACACAACCACTGTACATCACACAGCAACATGTCATCTGCACCATTCCACTTCCACCCAGGCTTGGCACCTTCTCCATTCGCCTCCCAGGACCACTCCTGTGCTATAAAGAGCTCAAAGAGCCCCCACCCCCTTAAATTGGCCCCCAGTGAGCTGCCCCCTTCAGCTGGCACTGGCTGTTTCCTGGCCACACAGAATGGCTCGGAGGTCTTTGGGCAGCGACCGGACCACAAGAGTGATGTGCTGACACACTCGCTGGAGCGTCTCCTCTCTGGCAGGGAAGCCTCGGCTCCTGGCTTGGACCTGCATGGAGGAATCAACCAGACAGCGAGCCCCCTCCTCCCAGTCAGCGATCCTGGCAGGAGCCCTCTGAACAAGCACCTGGAGCTGGAGGTCGACCAAAAAGACTTCCCAATACACTTGCCCCCCCCCCCAACAGGGGAATCCCCACCGGGCTGCTTTCCATGCAACGGCTGTATTTGCCTAGGGGTGGGGGTGGGCAGTCATCATAGGTGGAGCCAGTATGTCTATTCCTGGAATGGCTGAGATGCTACAGGCTATCTTGTGCTGACCCCCCCCCCTTTTCTGGCTCCCCTGCACAATGACCACGGGCTGTTGGTGGTGGTGGGGTAGCTGGGTAGGGCTGAGGGAAAGCCGCTTACCAGCTTCTCTTGGAGCTTCAGTACCAGGTCCACGGCCTCTGCCTCGGACTTGTCCACCATCCAGGCCCTGATATTCTAAAGGAAGAGGAGCAGAGGAGGGCCCCCTCCTGCTCTCGCTCTGCCCAGGAGCGCCCAAGCAGGAGCACCTGGCCTGGACCCCGAGCCTGCTGAGACTGGGTTGCTTCACCTCCCTCCCCACCCTGTTCTAGAGCCTTGCCCTACAGAGAGTGGATAGACTGAGACTGGGGGGCTCACCCATTCAAAGGTGCTCCCCCCCCAAGCAGTCTTCCCACCCACCGCTTCAGCGATGGCCTCCAGGTGCAGAGCTTCCAGCTTATGCCTCATCTCTTGGTGCCTCTGACGAAACCAGCCGTCGAAGTTGGGAGACTTAAAGAATCGCCTGTTGTGGGGGAGGAGAGGAGGCGGTGTCAGTCCAGAGGAGCCTCACACTGGATGGGCTTGGCCAGATTTCAGTGGCATGAGCCGATTTAGGCCAGTTTTAAAGAGCGTCATCATGCAACCTGCTTGGTGACTCCGTTGTGCAGTGTCTGGCTCTTCCCTTGCGCAAGACCTTCACTTAAGAAAGATGAATCCTGCCAACAGGGCCTCTGTTTTTGTCCCAGGAGGAGGTGGGATTAGGGAGCAAGACAGGGGTGTCTTGTCTCTGGGATAATTTCCCGGATGGAGCGGGGTGGGTGGGTTGCCCTGTGCCCACAGGTCAGGCTCTTTGACCCAGAGGAAGGGCTATGTGGGGGGCTCAGTGTACCTGTAAAGGGCCAGCCAGTCACCCTTGAGCGCACAGGTGAGCTGGGGGCCGGCCTGTTCCAAGCTCTTCAGGAAGTCTTCCTGATGGAAAGGGCGGATCCGAGGGGGAGTCTGAGAGTAGATAGAAAGGGAGAGAGAAGCAGTCATGCTGGGCAGCCAGAGAGCGAGGCCCACCCTAGCACAGGCAACCGGGAAAGGCTGTACCTTCCACGGGGTGATGGTCCTTTGCAGAGGCATCAGGCTTGCCATGTAGTGCTCCTAGGGAGGAGGAGGAGGCGGCAGATGGGAGTCGGGCGGGGGTGGGGAGGGGAGTTTCTCACAGGGGACAGTGGGGAGCCGGTCCTCTCTATTGCCATGGCTCCTCTCCCAGCCACAGACAGCCCCTTTCCTCCCTCCCCCCCACTTACCAGGGGGATGATGAAGCTCTGGGTGAGCTCCAAGAGCTGGCGTCTCAGCAGGGCGCTCTGGGCCTCGGACGGGCGCTTCTTCTGGATGCCCTGTGGAGCACGGCAGGGATCAGCCAAGATCCACCGGCCCTGCGCTGCCCAACAGCGAGGCCCCAAAGGGGGCACCCAGGGTGGCTTCTCTTGCTCATCGGTTCAGGAAACACCAGGGAGGGGGAAACCAACCAGGCCCCACCTGCCAGGGAAGGGAGGGAATGGCCTCAGGAGAGGATGCCACAGGGCAGGGAGGTGAGGTCTGCTGAGGCTGAAGCCTCCTTTCAGGCCAGGCCTCCTTTCAGGAAAGGCTCTGCTGGAACCTTCCGCCTAGCAAGCCTACCAGGACCGTCCCTCCCCCACCGCCTGTGTTCCTGCTGAACTGCTCGGGGTGGGGTGGGGGGCTCAGGAGCCCAAGCAGCTTTGGCCAGTGGCCCACTTTGTGCCTAGAGGAAGGGGGAGCAGGTGTCCCCTCCCCACCCCCGTGCCTCTGGTAGGGCAGCCTCCCCCCGCCCTTTATTCTTTTCTTCCGACTCTGCAAAGGGAGGAGGCCCAGGAGAGCCTGCAGCCCATTGCAGAATTTTGGCTCTGACTCACTTTCAGGAGTGTCTTGATCAGTATCTTGTCCTTGTGCAAAAATGCTTTGTATGACGTGTAAAGTCCTGAGACGGGGCCAGAAGAGCCAATCAGAGAAGAGAAAAGGAGAATGGGGTGGGGGTGGGGGTGCACCCTCCAAGCCAGCTGCAGAACAGGCTCTGCTTGGCTGAGGTTCCCGCCTGGGCCTCCCTATCCAGCAGCAGGAGCTGGGAAGAAAGAGGGTCAGCGGGAGGCTCACCTGGCTTGGTGTCCAAGGTTTTCAGCTTGGCAAGTTTCTTCAGCTTGACCTGCTTGGGCAAGTCCCCTGCATGGTAGGATCAACACATGGGAGTATCAGGCTGGGCTGCCATTGCCAGACCCCTGCCCAGGCTCCAGGCCCAATGTGGCAGCTTCCTGCCTGGCAGTGGAGAATGCCGGGCTGCCCCCCGGGAGCCAACCCTCCTCTCGCCTCTGGTCTCAGGCTTGGCTGCCTCTCATGCCCACACTACGGGCAAGTTCTCTTAGTCATCCCCACAGCTGCACCAAGAGGGCCCAGCCCTGCCTTACCAGCCATCCGGAGCTCCCCGAGGCGAAGGATGTGGGGCCAGTGCTGCAGCACCTTGATAAAGAAGGGGTTCGTGACGCCCAAGAGCACGCTGGGGCTGAGGGGAGCAAGCAGAGGGGTGAGGAAGGGCTTCCTCCCTGGAGCCCCAACAGGCACCCTGTGCGGGAGGAGACTCACGGGCCCTGCGTACGCGTCGTGTACTCTTTGAACTCGCTGTCGTGAATAGTAAAGTATGGGCGGAAATCGCAGCAGTACTTCAAGGGCGCCAGGCAGCTGGGGGGTGGGGGGTGGGGGTTTGAAGAAAACAATTCCTGTTTGAGAGCAGCCAGAGCTGGGCTGGACTATGGGGAGGCGGGGCTGCCTGGAGAGGTCCCTTGGCCAGGGCCTCCCTATCGGCCACCAGCAGCTTTGCAGGGGACTGGGTGTGAGTCTGGTACCTGGCTAGGGCAAGGACCACCTCGGAGGACATGGCGGGGGAAGGGGCCACCACCACCAGAGGCTCCCCGAGCAGAACGAGCTCCCACAGCAGCTGAATGTGGACCAGCACCGACTGGAAGCACCTGTTCCAAGAGCAGAAAAGGGAAAATGGCACAGCTGGGCATCGAATGCGGATACACCAAAAGCCGCTCTCCAGCACTGTGCTGAACCCTGCAGCCCCCAGCCCCATCTTTGGCCAGGTTCTAGGAACTTAACAAGCGTTCAGTCCCTCAGGGTGTGGTGTGAACCCTGTCTTGAGCGCTCACAGTCTCCTCCTCCGTGTTTCTGTGGCCGAGGCTTTGCCCCAGGCTCGTCTGAGGGTTTGGCCAGGCAGGTTTCCTCCCCAACCTGGCCAGGAGCTGTTTTTGCAAGGAGCAGGGAGAGCCCTCCTCACCTGAAGAGGTCCAGTTCAGCAACACTGGGGAGGACGAGGGGAGCTGGCAGGAGGTTCTGAGCGAGGAAAGAAAGGCAAGGGGAAAAGGAGGAACACATTGCTTCTCTGTCACACCACGCTTGGGAGGAGAAGCAGCCAAGGTCTCCGAAGGAAAAGGCTCAACGCTCCGCCTGGGAAGAGCCCAATCCGGCCTCTTCGTGTGGCCTGGACGGAGAGGAGCATCCAGAAGTAGGTAAGCCCCAGAGAAACCAGACCCAATTCAGAGCGGAAGGGGTGACTGCCAGAGAGGGACGTTGTGGCTATGTTTAAGCAAAAGCAAGGATGCACTAAACCCTCCCCCCCCCCCCCGGCAGAACATCATCACCGCACCACAGGACACACAGACCAGGGTTTGTGGGCTGTCTGGACAATGGACTTCCTAGAGGCCACAACCTTAAAACCAGACAGATGACACCTCCAGCACAGGGACCCCCGGAAAGGGAGTCCAGAGGGCTTGATCAGCCATCTGGGAAGTCTTTCCAAAGGCCCGTCTGGTCCATGGGCAAGCCCAGGGGGCACACACCCCCCCAGCCCCTGCAGGCTCAGCCTTTACAGCCGCTCACGTCAGGTGGGTACTCAAGCCAAAGCCTGGAAGAGGATGACTTCTGAGGAAGGGCCTTGCAGCAGTGCTGCCAGCAGAGAGACACGCCAGCCTTCCCGGGCAAGCTCCACAGGAGATGAGGCTAGAGGAGCCGTTTCTACTATGGTGTAAGGCTACATTAGCAGAATCTTGCCAATCTGAAGGCACAAATGTCTGACCGTTAGGTTCCTTCCCTAACTGCTGAGTCGCTGGGGGCGCCTCCTCTGAACAGCCTCTTTTTCCCTCCTCGTCCCAAGGCCACCCGCAGGGGCCCCTGCAAGAAGGCCGCTTTCCCTCACCTCCCAAATCAGCGGCTTGGCAGGGCAGGAGTCGGGCTTGTCCACCTGGGAAGGAATCCTCACCTGCACCACAAAGAGCAGAGCACCAAATGGGGCCCCCTCCCTGAACAGAGCTGCGCTCCTGGCAGGAGGCGGCCACGGAAAGCAGCAGCCCCCGGCAGAAAGCTCCCCGGCCCATACCTGAATAACCACCCCCATCACAGGCAGGTTCAGCGTCTGTCCAGGCACCGGGGCCGGCCACTGGTCGATCTCGCTGCACACTGAAGCAAGCGCAAAGGGAGCGGCGGCTGAGGGGGGGGGTGTTGCAGCTCTTCCCTCGCTTGGCCCCAGGAGCCCAGAAACAAAGGGGGTCCCCGGAGAACCCCCAGCTTTCCCTCCAAAAGGGCTCCCAGCCGCGCACAGCCAGCCGGAGAGGTCCCAGCCTTGTGGTGATCCTAGACGGCCCGCCCCGCCCCCCTCACCTGCCTCCAGACACGGGTCCAGCTTCTCAAAGTACTCCGGGGCGATCAGGTGCAGCAGCGAGTGGAAGAGGGTCACGTAGGGCAGCCGAGTCACCAGGACCAGCGACTGGAGCGGAAAGGCAGACACCCTGAACGGCCCCCTCCCCCCCTCCCTCTCCACAAGGAGGGGCCCAGCGCTCCTTCCCGGAGGGGAGGGGGGCGCAGGAGCCCCCTCGTTTGGGGCAGCCCTCCCCCGCCCCCCGCTCACCTTCTGGAAGTAGCCCCTCTGCACGGAGCGGTCGCGGACTTGCCGGAAGAAGACGTAGCCGAAGAGGTGCGCGGGCTCCGGCTGGGGAGAAGCAGGGGAGCCCCCTCACCTCCGCCCCGCCAGGGAAAGCGGGGACGGCGGGAGGCGCAGGCGGAGTCCCCCCCCCTCCGGACGAGGCGGCCCCCGACCCACCTGCAGGCCCGGCGGGGCTTCCCGGCTGCACCGCCACTCGACCTCCGCCGCCGCCGCCCGTCTTCGCCCCGCCGACCGGCGGAAGCGGAAGCTGAACTGGGTGTCCCCGAGGGTCCCTGGGGGCGCAAGCGAGGGGGGGTCAGCGAGGGGGCCGCTCCAGCCCCGCCCCTCCACCCCCAGCCCCACTGACCGGAGTAGGAGTCGGGGAAGGCCAGGTAGCAGACGCTCGTCCTCTGCGGGGGGGGGGAGAGAAGGGCGTTAGAGGGGCGTGGGGCGGGGCCGCCTGCCGCCCTCCCCGCCCCCTCCCCCCCCCCGTACCTCCTTCTCCGTCAGGCGGCCCTCCGGCGGGTAGATGCGCTGCGGGAGGAGCAGAGCGACCGTCAGGGCCCCTCCCGATATTACGGACCCCCGCCCCCCCCCCCCCGCGACCCACCTCCAGGGCCTGCCCCAGCTCCAGGTCGAAGGTCACTGCGCAGACGCACTCCAGCCAGGCCGACAGCCGCCCCCAAGGCAGCAGCGCCGGCGGGGAAGGGGCGCCGCCGTCCGGGGCCGCCATCGCCGCCGGCGGAGCACGCATGCGCAGGCCGGGCTCGCAGCCCCCGCCGGTTGGCCGTCCCGCGCGTGCGCGCGTTCGCCCCCTCCCCCCCTCTAGGCCGCCATTTTGCTTCCGGAGCGGCGACGGCGGTGGCGGCGGAGGAGCGAGCGAGGCGGCCGGCCCGTCAGCGCCGAAGGAGTCGCCTGGCCGGTGAGGCGCGTCCCCGGTCCCGGTTTGCCCGGCCCTCCCCTCCGCCGCTGCCTCCCCCTCGGCCTCCCTGTGCCCCGCGGGGAGCGCCTTCCCCGCGGGCGTCGGAGGGAGGGAGGGAGGGAGGCCGGAGCCCTCCGTGCCCCGCTGTCCCTGGCCGGCCTCCCCCTCGGCGGCTGGGCTTTCCGGCCCGGTCGCGTCTGGCGGCCGGCAGGAGAGGAGCCAGCCGCGGCGGGCCTGCCGGGACCGTCCCGGGGGAGCCCGGCCCTGTGCCTGTCCCGCGGAGGCAGCGGCGGCCGTTGGCAGCGGGAGCCCCCCCCCCACCGCCTCCCGTGGGGCGAGGGCCGCCCCGTTGAACACTCCCCCCCCCCGCCCGCCAGAGGGAAATCCCGGGTCCTGGCGCGACTTCCGGGTGGAGGGGTGCCTGGCGGGGCTGCCGGGGGCAACGCCGGCGCCCCTCCGGAGCCGGTTCGGGTTGGCGGCGGGTAGCGCCGCGGGGGCTGCCTGGGTGCCTCTCCTCACCCACCCACCCCCGGCCTTTCTTCTCGGCCTTCCTCCTCCGAGGCGCCCTCCCTCCGGGAGTCTTTTGCCCTGGCCTTCATGGGGGTGACTGCCCAGGGCTGCCGGGAGTCTGGGGGCTTCCTCGTCCAAGGGCGAGTGGTGTGGCAGAGCCGTTTGTGGCCCACCCGGTGGGAGGGCAGGAGAGGCAGAGGGGGCCCCGCATTTTCTTCTGCTTTTGCCGGTCCTCCTTCCTACAGGAGGCAGGCAAGTGCCGCCCCCTCCTCCGCCCCTTTCTTTTCTCCCCCCCCCCCAAGACCCAGGTCCTCCTCTTCTCTGGCAGCCGCTTTCCTGCATGCCCATCTTTTTCTGCACTTGCTCTTCTTGGAATTAACCGTGTTTTCAATTTATTCCATTTCTCAGGAGATGATAAAAAGTACCTCGGGTTCACTGGAAGCCTTCTCCGAAGTCAAGCTCTCTGCTGAAGCGGGAAATCAAATATCTCTGCCTGCAGCAAAGTTCTGGCTCGAAAGCTAAAGGCTGATCTGGATGAGTCCATGAAACGGTTTGGCGATTTATTGGATGCCTGGAAACCGCAACTGTGCATGAAGGAGAGGAGATAAGTAGAAGGTGTGTCTTGGAGGTCCGTTTGTTTCTGAGAGGGAATGGTCAGGTGTGCCTGGGAGGTGACCAAAGAACCCCTGGGATACTCAGTCAGGAGAAGGTGGTCACCTGCCTTTTGTTATCACGAAGGTTCCCGGGAGAACCGGCCTCTTGGCTAGCGAACCCTGAATTTTAGGAAGCAGAGGGCTTCTCTGGGAAGCAGTGGCGGGAGGCTGAATGTGCTCTTCTTCAACTTCCAAGCTTTTCTTTTGGTAATCGTGGGAATAGGAAGCTGGAATGTTTTTAGGTGAAATACTGGCTTTTTAAAATTTTGGGCCATACACTGCCATAAAGGAGTCATGTTGTCTGCTTTGTTTTCTTAGGCTGGTTAGAATTTAGAACTTCCATTAGGTCTGTTTGCGGTTGCAGAGGTGACTTTGAAATAGAAAAATCAAAGGGTCTCGAGCAATACTGGAATTTACTTTTGGCCTAAATGGGAGCCTGATTTTGTCCCCAGTGGGACAACCGTGCCTCAGTAGTTAGAAAAATGAAATGACAGGAGGAAAGGGAAAAAAGCATAAGGCATACATTTGGGGTTAATGATCCATGTGTAATTTAAAGAAATAGAAAATATTTTGAACATCTATATCCCATAGGCCTATCAATTGTAAATTTTTAACGAACTATCTCTGGATATGCCTCAAAAAGGCAGTTTTTGTTTGCTTGGATAATATCACAAATTAAACATTACTTCAGGACTCTTTGTTTCTTTATAAATTTTTTAGTCCAGTGCTATTTTGCAAACTTATAAATAGAATTTATCCAAGCAAGATAGCTTTTTTGCTATTCAATCTACCGGGTAACCAAACAACTGAAGTTATAATACAGAATAATAGAATTGGAAGGGATCTGGGGGTATTCTAGTCCAGCCCCCTGCTCTTACGGTACATCATTTTGTTAGTGTTGGGAAATGTGGGACACAGATTTACAATGGATTTCCTAAAGAAAGGTTTTTAAACCAGTTTTCCAATTTTCTCAAAAATTAACCAAGATAAAGAACAGACATTCTCATTTAGAGAATATTTACCAGTGGGATGTCCAGCAGGGTGAGCAGTCTACAAAAGTGAAGTCTAATGCTATTTCATAAAATCAAATTATTTTTACACGTGTTTATTTTATTCAATATTTTCTTGGAAATTTAAAAATACAAAATATATATATAGAAAAGTTATAAAAAGTTATAAAAAGAAAAATAGGAATAACAGAATAAGGAAAGAGAAGATGAACGTATAGATCCAGAAAAAGGAATAGTTAAAGAAGCGTCCTCCAATCTTCTTTGCAGCAGTTGCAAACTATAACACTGTTTCTGCCCTCCCAAATAACACAACAGTTCCATTCTTCTACAAATAGCCCTTGACTTAGAACCCTTCGTCACAAAAAAAAAGTGATTTACAGACCCAGCCTCTGAACAGTCGTCGCAGCGTGACACATTTGCAGTGATCATCACAGCATCTCCGACAGTCACGCCTTCCCAGTTGGCTCCCTGCCAGCACAGAGTCGGGAAGATTGCAAGTCGTGGTCACGTGATGCGACTTTTTCTCCCCCCCCCCAATAATTTTACATAGATATATACATAGATATATACATACCCACATATATGAAAAAGTGTAAAAAAAAATAATCGCCCCTTCCGCAAAAGAGATAGAAAATGAACCTTCATCCCCGACATTAACCATTTATTGCTGTTTCTTAAATTGCAACCAATTACATCTTCATTCCATGTTTCACCGCTTTTTCTAAAACTCATCTCTAAATCTTCAGCTCTTGATGCTGATCAACAAAGATCCAATAAAAAATAATGTAATATATTGCCAGAAATTAAAAGCAAAATTACACAAAAGAGGCTATAGAGCCAAACTATAAAAATGTGAACCAAATTTGTGATATCTTTGTACCGTGACAGATACTCGAAAACGCTGCCACGGTTTCAAAACCAAGGCCAATACTAGAACAGTTACATAAAAAGTTAGGTCAAGTGGATGGGGCAGCACACTTAGGACCGTATAGAGAGGCGCTTCTTTTCAAGCATTTCCTTGACGCAGGGTAGCTGAAGCCAAGCATTGCTTGGCGGGAAGAGCCCAAATGGAGGACCCCTTCCGTGTAAACAGAAACTTTCCCGGGGTGGGAAGGAGGATGGGCCTCTGGCTGGGCAGTTGCTCCGATCCGACCAGTGGCTCTTACCCTGCTTGAACGGCTGAGAGCCTGAGCCTGTCAGATTATCTTTCTTATTTATTTATCTTTGCAACCCACCAGGTCTCCCCAGGTAGTTTGGGAGAGAAACAGGTTAGCAGCCTATTGATTTCTTCGCTATGTATGGGAAGTGTGAGTGTATCGGCCACCTGTGTTAGAAGGAGCAGTTTCACCTCCGGTTTCTTGGGCTGCACCATTTGAATCACTCTTAGTTCAGGGGATTCAAAGTTAGAGGGACAAGGCGGCCATGCTGCAGCTTCCTGTGAGTGAGGGCGGACTTCCTTGTGAGTCTCCACTTTGAGAATTGTTCCTCAGTCTAATGGAACAACCTGACAAGAGTGCATAGGATAGCCAGTTGTGTATCTTCACCCAATCGTCGCTATTCCCCAAGCCTTGAGTTTAGTGTGGTTGTGCGGCTTTGTTGTCTTGCTTTTGGCTGCTGGTGGTGGTCCTTTCAAGGGATGTTATCTACTGGGTTTTACTGTTGACTTTATAGTTTTTCTATATGCTTAGCTGCCCAGAGTCATTTGAAGTTGGACAACCTAGAAATTTGATTAATAAATAAATGTTGCTGCATTACAAAATAAGACTTCCATGGCCCATTATTAATCAATTTTACAATTTTCAGCTGAAAAGATTTAAAAAATCCTAGAGATGATAAAGATTTGTTTTAGTAGGCTTCATTGTTATAATTTATCTATATGTATATTTGTACAGTCTTATTTCCATAGTAGTTTGGCAAGTGAATGGCCATATAGAATGAGTGAATCAATCAATGAGAATATTTGTAGCTCAGGGTTGAAATGAGGGGTCCTTGGTGCTCTCTGAGCTTGGTTGTTTTCTTGCAAACATTTCATCACCCAAACTAGGTAACATCCTCAATACTAGTGACTGAGCTCTAGCTGGATATAATTTTAAAGGGATGAGCCCTGGAAACAACAGATACTTTAAATGTTAAATGTCTCTCCCCCCCCCTCCCACATTCTAAACTGGGAAGCCATGGCTAATGGAGAGGTAGGGACTGCCGGCTGACTGCAATTTGGCAGTTCAAATCTCATACCAGGCTCAAGGTTGACTCGGCCTTCCATCCTTCCGAGATGGGTAAAATGAGGACCCAGATTGTTGGGGGCAAGAGGCTGACTCTGTAAACCACTTAGAGAGGGCTGTAAAGCACTGTAAAGCAGTATATAAGTAAGTGCTATTGCTGCTATCTTGAATTGTGCCTGGAAAACAACCAGAAGCCAGTGCAACTCGCGCAGCTATGGTGTTACACAGGCAAAATGTGAATTACCCAGAACTGTGGGTTCCACCAGTTGTATCTTTTGGGTACTCCTCAAGGGCAGCCCCGTGTAGAGTGCATTGCAGTAATCCAGCTGAGAAGCAGTAGAGCAGGAGGGACCGTGAGCAAGAGACTCCCAGCTCAGAAAAGAGCACAAGTGACGCACATGGGACCCTATGCGAAGGCCACTGCTGTGGTTGCCCCTGCTCCTCAAGCTGGAGGTTCCACGTATTGCACACCATCAAAAATGACAAAGTCACCACCACCTCCAGGGCGTAGGGCAGGTGTGTATGTGGTGGTAGGGCGGGACCCACAGACACCCTGGTTTGCCAGCATTGAGTCTTAAAGCGGTTCTTCCCCATCCAAGCCCTCCCAGCCTCCAGGCCCCAGATAAGTCTCAGAAGAGCATCTCCTGCATATTGATGATGTCATACCTCACGCCATCCAGTGACCTCTCCCGGCATCCAATCAGAGGAGAGCCCTGAGACCCACCCAGAAGAGTGGACCTCTTCCCTCTAACAAGACTGACCGGAACCAGCCACAGAGGAAGGGGGAGAACCCTGGGCTGGTCCGGAAGGATGCCAAAGTCAACAGTCCTGAATCCACCAAGAAATCTAGGAGGGCCAGAAGAAATGCCCCCACTTCATCTGAGCCTCTGTCCCCAAACACTTCCAGGGCCTTCCAGAATTGGGCCTGATTGCAGAGTGAAAAGGCTCAGAATGAGTCGGATTCATTCACGGCCTTCCAAAGCCCACCACTCTCCCCACAACCTTCCCTTGGAGGCTCGGTGAAAGTTGGATCCAGGGATGGCTCCTCTTGAGAAGGGACCTGCCTCTGCCCCCGGCCCTGACCTTGGCCTGTCCAAGTGATGGAGTCCCAGGGTTTGAAGGGAGGAACTGGATGGGGAAGAATAGGGTGGTTCAATCCTAGCAGGACTGAAGGGTTGTGGTGGTTTGGATCTGCCAGGCCTGGAAAGTTCCCCCCTCTGGCCCGATGTTTCTGTTCAGGACCGCTTGGAGTTTTTTCCTGAACTTGTAGCATCTGTTGAAAGATCAGGTGTCCAGCAGGAAGAATTTGGTACAAATTCATCTTATGTACCAGTTGCACCATTGGGTGGGGTGGGGTGTCCAGACTGTCACTCCCACCCTACCGATCTTGTGAGGGGCTGCTTTGAAGACCACCTCTTGGGAGGTAAAGCATCTCCCCAGACATTCGCATTGCTCCTAGCTTGGCTATTTTTGAGAAGTCTTTGAAAATCCAGTTAGCCTTTTATTTGAAGGCTTTCTTCTGAGGTGCGCATTTTTTTCCTCCTCCTTTTAGCTTTTACTGTGTTTAATGTTGTATGCTGCCCAGTGTCGTCTTATGGAGCTGGACAGATCTCCCAATTTAGTCAGTCAATGTGAAGTGGAGTAGCCATCGGTGGTACTTTCACGCAAGAATTTGTGCGGGGCCCTTTTGCAGGCATTTATATTGTATTCAGTTGTATGAAGGAGTCTACATTTCCTTTTGGTGGGTTATCCAGCCTTCTAGCACGGTGGGAAAGAAGGAAGCAATCTTCGCCTTCAGACGAAGAAGCGGTGAAGCCTCTTTTTTTTTTTTTTTAATTTTGACTTATATGCCGCCCTTCTCCGGAGACTCAGGGCGGCTTACAATGTGCTCTTGATTACGGATCATGATGAAAGAAGCAAGATTCACCTGGAGCCCCTGTACTGTTTTAAAGCTGAGGAAAGGGAAGCTAGAGAGACGAAGATGGAGAGGGGTACGCTCCAAGCCGGTCTTGGGGAGTGAGTTCATGAAGGGTGAAGCTTTTGAATCTTTTGCAAGAAAACCTTCCAAAGCCTTTTCCTGGAAAGTCTGCATGATTTGAGAAGCCTTTGACAGGCTGTGGTGAGTCTCTTTCTTAGCCCCAACATTGTCTTATGATGTAAGCCATACCAATTGTGATAGGCCGCCTGCAAAAGGAACTTCTCTATTTCCCTGGTCAGTTTGGTTGTGACTTGTGATTTTTTTCTAGTTGTACAACTAGAAAACTTTTTTGTGTCATGGTTATCAAATTGCAAAAACTTTAGTAGATTTGAAATCTTCTAGATCTGAGCGCTGTCCCAGAATATCTTTCAGTGCTTTTTCATTCTAAATCTCTCAACAGTGTGTTGAATGGTAGGAAAAGTCCATCTTAAATTATTCTGCATGCAAATAATAATCATTCGATAAAAGAAGAATAAGGAGTGACTGCTGTTCAGCCACCTTGGATCTGCAGAGTAGAACTTGCAGATGCTCCAGGCAATGAAGAAACCTAGCCTTGATTTTTCCACGTTTATTTCAGGTGACAAACTTGAATCCGATTGTAAAGAGAGCTCCATCCTCTGCTCAAGTAAGCCCCTCCCTCCCTGCGATAGGCGGGTGGGGGGGGCAGCCTTCTGTCTGCTCCGTACCACCACCACCACCACCACCATCAGGTCTTGGGCTGAGGGCAGCTGAGCTCCCCTTACTGGCCAGGGGCCCCTCTCAGCAAGCACTGATTTACTAGGGGCTCCTCGATTTACAACAGTTCATTTAGTGACCGTTCAAAGTTACAACGGCACTGAAAAAATTGACTTACGGCAGTTTTTCACAGTTACAATCTTTGCAGTATCCCCATGCGCATGTGATCCAAATTCAGATGCTCGGCAACAGGTTCATACTTATGACCATTGCCGTGTTCCAGGGTCACACAATCACCTTTTGTAACCTTCTTTCATGAAAGTCGATGGGGAAACCAGATTCACTTAACAACCAGGCTACTAACTTATCAACTGGAGTGATTCACTTAACCATGGCAAGAAATGTCATAAAATGGGGCAAAACTCACTTGACAAATGTCTCACTTAACAACAGAAACTTTGGACTCAGTTATGGTCATAAGTTGAGGAGTACCTGTATTGAACCCCCAGCTGATTTGTTCTCATTAATCAGAGGCAGGGATGTTCTGGATTCCTGCCCAATTAACCAAAGATGGGAGTTTTTCCAAGGAGAAATCCATCTGTTACGCCTAGTTTTTCCTGTGAGAAGCCAGAAAGCAGTGGAATGCAGGGGCTGCGTTGGTGTCAGCAGAGCAGGGATAATGCCATGTCCTCTTCCCTCCGTCAGGTAGGTGTGAGTGCGGTCCCATCCCCATCCCCATCATGTTTTGGAAGTTCGATCTGAACACAACGTCCCATGTCGACAAACTGCTGGAGAAAGAGGATGTGACTCTGCGCGAGTTGATGGACGAAGATGATGTTCTGCAGGAGTGCAAAGCCCAGAACCGGAAGCTGGTGGACTTCCTCTGCCGGCAGCCGTGCATGGAGGAGCTTGTGCAGCTGATCACCCGCCAGCCTCCCCTGGACGTGGATGAGAAAGTTCGCTTCAAGTACGTATCCTCCTTCCGGCCAGCCCAGGTCAGAGGTGGGGGAGGTCCGAGGTGCGTGGCTGCACTTCCGCGCAGGGAGACCCAGCAGGGGTCCCGCTGTCAGGCCACCCCTCGTCCTTGTGCTGAAGCACTCAGAAGGCATCTCTTGACCTCTGAGCAATCGGAACAGTAAGAAAGGATCCACAGTCCTAAGGAAAAGTAAGTATGCCCCAGTGAAACCTTTGACTTTTCAACATACCTCACTGGGCAGAAATTGGATCGTTTCAAAATAGTGATAGGTAGTGGGATATGATAAATATCAGCCACTATTTACACTTCGTATTATATTGGGTAATTTAAACATAAATACAGATTTTGCATGTGAACAAAACAAGTATGCCCTTGGCTCTAACACCTGGCTTCACCCCCTCTGGCAGAACCGACCGTCTCCCAGTCCCTGAGGTCGACGGAGGCCTTATTTCAGCTGGGTCGCATTTGAGGCCTTTCCCACTTCCTCTCCCCCCTCCTCCCTCCCCCCCCTCTCTCTCTCTCTCTCTCACACACACACACACACACACACACACACACACACACGATTTTGATGGGACTCAGATCTGGGCTTTTGACACCACCATCCCCAGCCGCTCCAGGGCCTTCCGTTTCTCCTACCCACATCTTTTTTTTAGCCATTCCTCGATGGGTTTACTGGAATGTTTTGGTCAGTCATTTTGCAAGGTCCAAGCTTCCGCCTTCTGGCAGACGGCCCCAGGTTCTCCTCCAGAAGAGCCCTCTGGTCCAGGGAAGGGTGTGTCCTGCTTTCTGTGAGCTGCCCAGATGCAGCGAAGCAGCTCCAACCCGTAACATTTCTGTCACCAGGCTTTACAGGGGCTTCCCTGGTGAGACGCCGTCTTTGGTGTTTGTCAAACATTGCCTTTGCCTTGTCTGTTGGGATGCACTGTAGTGGAAATCCTGGTCTTTGCCTGGGGGGGCGGGTTCCATGGGCCAACTCTGGCCATTGCTGGACCGCCAAGGGCTCCTCTTGGCACACCTCCCACGTGGATCTGGTCTGGGCAGTTTCTTTCTAATGGCTGAGTCTGCCCTTTGACCTGGATCATGGCGAGAGCTACATGTGGGTCACAGGGTGAAATTCTCGGAGACTCTTCCAGCAGACTGGCTTCTGCTCTCAGGTGGGACTCACTGGGATGGCCTGGCTTGGGCCGGCTGGCAGTCGTTGGAAACCTTCCCCACGTCTAGCAAATCTTCCAGAGGGTGGCCTGATTAATGTCCGGTGTTTTCCAACCCCTTGCCGGACCCGGAGGCCACCTCTAGCCTTCTTTCCCAGGTCTTGAGGGGGGCGGGGGCGCTCTTTTGGTCTAGGCACATAGGGGTGGTACCCATTTCAACCCCAGAGCAAACCCCGCTGAGCGCCTAAGATTTCTCTCATAGATCCTCTCCCTTAATGATCGATTTGAGCTATTGACAAACTGAGGCTGTACATGTGGAATCTGCATTGATGTTGTGCTCAAATGACACAAGGGGCTGCAAAATGTAAACAGTGCCTGGTACTCATTCAGTTTTCTTCACCTGTCCATGCTGTGGAAGATTCCTGGGAATATCTGCATATTGACAGCCGTGTCGAAGAAGTCAGGGGCTTCAGTGGGGCGAGCTTCCCCCCCCCCCCCCCGGGGCTCGGGAGTATACAGAGGAAAGTGGCAGAAGGCTCATCATTTGTGGGGAGCCCAGCTGGGAAGGGGAGAAGGGCGGAGAAGGTTCTGAAGGAGGAAAGGCGCAAAGAAAGCGGACAAGATTTGGGGCTATTCCCTGATACAGGTGCCCTCAGACTGTGACTGGTCGCTTAGCAACCATTCAAAATTATGACGGGCCATGCAAAAGGTACTTGTGACCCGGTTCTGAAGCCCCTGCAGTCCCATGGCTGCCTTTTCAACCCTCGGCAACCAGCAGCTGCATTGAGCTTTTTCAGCCACCACAACCACAATTTATGACCTTTTGCTGCTTTATGACTTGTGTTCGCTTAATGACTCTGGCAAAGGAGGTTGTAAAGTGTGTCCAGTCACATGATAACTGATCTACAACCGTTATGACTTACAACCAAAATGGGCAGGCTCCACGATGATTGTAAGTCGAGGACTAACCTTGCTCTGCTTTCATTGTGTGCTGCTCTTTCCATTTTGTAAACTTGTCCTTTTTGTGGTGTCCTTGGTGCTCTCTAGAGGTTGGTTAGTTTCTTGCAGATGTTTCATTACCAGACTAGGTAACGGTATCAGTCTAGCTCCCGTTGTTCTTTCTCTCTGGTATTGTTTGTGTGAGCATCTCAACTCTCTTTGCTTTTTTTAGAATTTCTCAATCTCCCTGAACTGAAGGATTTTCCATCCATGGAATCTTTTCCCCTGTGCTTATTGAGGGGAAATCTTGAACCCTGAGCTGGCTTCAAGGAGGTCCCGTTCTGATTGCAGGCGAATGAAACCTCCGCCCTGCAATGCAAGGCCCTCCTTTTTCTACATTAACCGTCTAATATTATCAGGGGCTGTTCTGGAAACCCCAAAGGCGCTTTGTCAAAATGGAGCTATAATGTTATTGGAGAGATAAGATGCCTTGTTTCTCCAACAATTCAGACACAAAAGATGGGGCCATTGGAGCCTAGAGAGAAAAAGAATCGGAAAACCAGATGGGGAGGTTGGGGCAGCCCCACTTCTCCTTTCGTCCTTGGTTCCAGGCTGGAGCTCTTTCTCTGGAGCCAACCAAAGCCCAGGTCCAGTCCCCCTGCCCCCCCCCCCACTTCCCTGAGCTTTTTTTCCCCTTTTCTTAACCCTGGATATGTACAATAAAAACATTTTCATTTCTTTTTCTTGAATCGGCTTACTCGTTCTCAAAATATTCTTCTCTGTTAAAACGTCCTCCTGAGTAAAGCACTGCAGAGAGAAATCCCCTCCCCCCCAAATGACTGACTGGGAAGGATTACGAGACACCCCCCCCCCCCCATTTTCCCCATGCCTGGCATTTGTGTCTACGAATGCCCCATCCCTAGAACTCGGTGCCTCCTCCTTTGCGTTGCCCGAGCGTGTTCTTGCCGTGTTCCACGTGGCCTTTAAACCATGGGTGGTGGGCCTTGGCAGTCCCCCCCTTGCCCGCTCTTAGGGAGACCAGACGAGGCCCTGCTTGTCCTCAGCCTTGGCTTGGCTTCTGCTCCTGCAGGTACCCGAACACGGCCTGCGAGCTGCTGACCTCGGATGTGCCCCAGATCAGCGACCGGCTAGGGGGAGACGAGGCCCTGTGGGATGTCCTCTACGGCTTCTTGGACCAGGAGCCTCCCTTGAACCCCTTGCTGGCCAGTTTCTTCAGCAAGACCATCGGCAGCCTCATCGCTAGGAAAGCAGAGCAGGTGAGGGATTCTTTCCTCCCCCATACTGGCTCCTTTTAAGCCACCCCACCCCACCCCACCCCACCCCCACCCCTACGTGAATTTGTTGAGAGGTGGTTAATGAGAGCCTTTTCCTCTGTGGCAGAAGGAAAGTCAGATGCTAGATTCCCTTTCTCTTCCGCACCAAGTAAAAAGGCTTTTTCCCCCCTGGCAATTATTTTACATTGTGTTCTTTGGCCAGAGCATCTGCTTGTGCCTTGCCGCCTTCTGCGAGCTGGGCTGGACAGAGTGTTCGTTCCGGGTGCCCAAGGCCTGGGGCAGGGATTCTGAAAGGACTCTTCCTTCTGCTCTATTGATGGTTTCCCTAAAAGGTCGTGTCAGTCGGTCTTCCTATATTGCTGATTTAAAAAAGAACAACCGCGCAGTCGAACTGGACCAGATCCAAAGGAGCTGTGGTGCAGACAGTTCTGCCTTTGCAGCTCAGCGTTTCCCTGCCAATCCTTGGGAAAGCCTGAAGCTGCCAGAGCTGTGGAAGCAGACAGGGTCCTTCGTCCTGTTTTTTTTTTTTTTTTTTCTTTATATGTCGCCCTTCTCCGGAGACTCAGGGCGGCTTACAATTCGTTAAGCAATAGCCTTCATACTTTTGTATATTTATACAAAGTCAGCTTATTGCCCCCACAATCTGGGTCCTCATTTCACCTACCTTTGAAAGGATGGAAGGCTGAGTCAACCTTAAGCCTAGTGAGATTTGAACTTGCAGTAATTACAAGCAGCAGATGTTAATAACAGTGCTTTAGTCCACTGTACTACAGGCTCAACCGCCACTGCTCTTCAGCTCCCAGCCCCTCCGGGCTGGTTAAAGCAGCCCCAGAAGTAGTGGTGTGTGAGTGGGCTCTAGTGGTGGGGAACGCTTCCTTGAGTGAGGGGGTTATTCCTTTGCTTCTTAAGGAAGCTTTGGTTTGCCCCCTCCTCAAGAAGCCATTGCTGGACCCACTGTGCTGGACCATTTCTGTTTGCTTTTTAACTTCCCCTTCCTGGGGAAGATGGTTGAGAAAGTGATGGTGCTGCAACTTCAGGAGGCCTTGAATGGAAGAGATTATCTGGACCAAGACCCACAGCAAGAGACCCCTTTGGTTGCACATTTGGATAAGGACGGGGTGGAGATTGTGCTTCCACCCTTGGGCCACTTGACCTTTTGGTAGCTTTCGATGCCGTTGTCCCAGGATCCGCCCAGAGGACCGGGGGGGGGCACAGGGGGGTGGTTCGGCTCCTCCTTCCAGGGCTGATTCCGGTTGGTGGGGGTTCCAGCCATTGGCCCCTGCTGGGGTGGGGGGCCTGCATGTCCTCTGAATGTTAACTGTAAGGTGCACTTGCTTAAAATTAAGAGCTTTAATGAGGCCTCGCTGTCGTGGTGGTTTTCCCCAGGTGATTTCATTCCTGAGGAAGAAAGCCGAGTTTATCGATCTGGTGCTGAAGCATCTTGAGACGTCCGCCATGATGGACCTCCTGTTGCGACTGGTCAGCTGTGTGGAGCCGGCTCCCCTTCGCCAGGAAGTGCTGCAGGTCAGGGCTGCTCCTCTGCTTTCCCTTCGCTTGACTCTGTGGCTGGGACGGGACGGGGGCCTGTGTTGGGAGATTGCCCCCTTTAAAGAGGCCAGGCTCTTGCTCCGTGCCCTGGCAGGCTTGGGTTGGCTGGGTGGTGGGGGATCTTCCCCTCTGGCATTCAGGAGGACGCAGGACCCCTCGGGGTTTGGATTGGGGCCTCCTTCCCTTGGACAGAGCAGATGTGACAGGAGGGGGACGCTCCATAGCAGGGGCTTTCTCTGTGTAGGATAATTCCCCTTTGCTGGCCGCCTTCAGCCTGATTGCTGGAAATGGCTGTGTGTGTGTGTGTGTGTTGGCTTTCTTGCAGGGCTCAGTCTGAGTTGCTGAGAAGTGCCTGTTCTGGGAGCCCCTTTTCTCCCAGCAGATCAGCAGACTCAGCTGGAGATTGCTTTGCTGGTGCTGGGGCCAGGAAGGGGGGAGGGAAGCCCTTCTTTAGCTGCTGTGGGACTCGGCCTCTTCCAAGCTGGAACTTCTTTGGAGCTTCTGGGAATAAAGCCTGCAGGGGGGCTGTGGCCATGGTGGTGCGAGATACACCCAAGGTTCAGATGGGGCATCGGGAAAGGTGTTGCGTTTACTGGTTCTTTTCCCCCTCATTTTGTCCTGCAGTGGCTGAATGACGCAAAACTTGTTCAGAGGCTGCTGGAGCTGATCCGCCCTCACCAGGATGAAGATGTGAGTGTCCCTTGACCAGCGGTCAAGGAAGGGGAGTGGGCCCTTGGCCCTCTATCCAGAAGAGAGATGGGAGGCCAGCATTCTGAGAGAGCCCTGAGGGAGCCTCATCCCTCCCACTCTGGCCCTTCACAGGGAGGGGCCTTTTGGAGAGGGTGGGTCCTGCTCAGTAGAGCCTCTGGGCCGCGGGTGGTGGTTGAAAGGTTGCCAGGACTCCAGCTCCTGTCCTGGCTGGACGGCTGCCTTCTTCCCCCAGGCCTTGAGAGGTAGCTTTGCCCTCAGGGGTTTGCCCGTCTTCTTCTTTGGTGAAACGCTTCTTAACTGTCGGTGCCGGTTTCCCTTGTCACACTAAAGCTTTCCTGGTCTTACAGTGGTTTGCTGAACAAGCCCACATCTGCTTGATTCACGGAACAAAGGATGGCTGTTAATTGAGCTTAAATACTTCTGTTGAATAATAAAGAGCTACCAATTAATAAATACAGAAATGCAAAATTGACACATTTAAAAAGCAGGTGTAAGGAAATAGTAGAATACCAACTGGTTGATACTTTACGATAGAATAAATGCACCAGAGACTACAACTCATTGTTAAATCCATCAAAATTAACTAATGCATAACATAACAGAGGAACTTAGGGCCAGTTCAGAAATCCCATGGAGCATAGTTGCACCAAAATCCTCACCACATTGAACAACAGTGGTGAGGATTTTGGTGCAACTATGGAGGGGACCTGCTGCTCTCCCCCACCCACTTCCCATTTCCAAGGGATTGGGAGGAATTGCTCAGGCCTTTGTAGAACCCTCTTGCCAGGAATGACTTGTTGCCCGGTTTGCAGAGACAATCCAATGCTTCTCAAACGTTATGTGATATCATCAGGCTGAGCAGAGATCAGAGCAACCAATTCCAGGAGGTGGCTGACCTGGACCCTCTCCTGGCATCCCTAGAGTCGTAAGTTCCTGAGAAGATAGCAGCGGTTGGGCGGGAGGAGAAACGGGGAGGTTGGGGGGGGGGCTGGGGAAGTCAGGCTGCAGCTTGGCTAAAATGGGCCTTCCGGGATGAGTTGGGCTTAGCTCGTGTTGGAAAAAGAGGGAACTTTGATAGTGTGACGTGGGTTTGGGGTTGGTGCTGATACCCCACGCATGAGCCAGCCTCACCACAAAAGGTGGTTGCGGTAGGGAGGGGGGAGAGGAAAGGAATGCCTTGGAGCTCCTGGGAACAAAGTGCCAGAGATGGGCAGGGCAGGAGGGTGTGCAGTTTGTGTATTGTGTGTGGAGGGCCTGTCCAAGTGCCTTCCCTCTCCAGAGAGCCAGCCAGGGCTGGAAGCCAAGGTGATGGAAGTCAACAGAGGAGGGGATTGCATGCTGAGAGACTGGAAAATAAACTGTGATCCATTCAGCAGGCTGCCTGCACTGGGATTGCAGGAAGTCCTCAATTTACGACGATTCAAAATTGTGACAATGCTGGAGGAAGGGACTTGTACCACTTGTACCGGAGGTTGAAGCCTGTGCAGCCCCTCCTGCGGTCATATGGTCACAGATTGGGTGCCCTAATGAACGACCCACCCGAGGGACGCTGCAGCTCGCCACCTACCTGTCTGCCCCCGAGTCAAGCCCCTTCGGCTGCCCTACATGGCGGCGTCCATTGGCAGCAGTGCCGGGGCCTCCGCTTCATCCCCCGTTGCCACTTCTGTAGAGAAAGGATACTTCAAGCCCCGTGTGGTGGCCAGCCACGCCAGCACCGTTGCCCGAAGCCCCGGCTGCCCTTGCTGCCCGCACACCACAGCCTCTGCTGTGCCCCACTGACCTCTGCCACCTTCTGCTTTTCTCCAGGCCACGCGGTCCACCCCTTCACCAATCCTTGTGTCTCATTTCCTGCTCCTTCCCCCTGATCCTTTGGAAGCCTTCTGGTGTTCTCCAGGTCTTGGGAGAACATATGGGCTCTTTGGAGTTTGACAGACGGCCTCGCTCCCCTGAAGCCTCGCGAGAATGGGCCGCAGAGGCTTGGGAGCCGTCTGAGACTGATGGTGGTCCCAGGTCTCAGCCCCAGCACTGATGCCAACGAGTGCCCCCGTGCAGGGTGGCCCACAGGGTAGAGACTAGTGGAGGGAGACGGGTGGGGGGAGTGATAGCCCTGCTGAGGATTCCTAGGCAGGGCTGCTTTGTGCTGCATTGCTGGGGCATCTGAGGCTTTCTGGGGTGGCTGCAATTTGCACAGCCCGCGCCAGGCCCCCTCCCACAGCCCCTTGCAGCACCCTCTGTGTTGCAGCACCCTCTGTGCTCCTTACCTGGGACCCTCTTCGCTTAATGACTGCAGTTCTCGGTCAGCGATGGCAGCCAAAATGCCGGGATTGCAGTCACTAAGCGATGTGACGCTTTCTGATCGTGTCACTTAGCAGTGGAAACTCTGGCCCTGTCTGAGCTCCTAAGTCAAGGGCCGTCTGTGACACTTAAATGTACACCTGTTCCTAGCAGTGGTGGCATTGCAGTATCCCACGGTCGTGCAATCACAATTTGCGCCCCTCACTGTTGGATTCCGAGAAGTGAGGTTGCCAGTGGCAATTGTGTGGCCGTGGGATGCTGCGGTCTCTCAGGGGGTTCTAGTTGGAAGTGCCACTGTGACCATCCTGAGTTGGCGTGACCTGACGTGACCTGTGTCATTTAGCTACAGAGTGGCCAGCCCCAATTTCTCCCATGGTGCTGACTTGTGTTTGGTGTCTCAGGCAGGAGTGCGTGGAGCAGCTTTTGAAGAACGTGTTTGACGAAGGATTGACGGAGACCTGCGTTGTGAACGGGACACAAGTTTTGCTGACGTTACTTGAGCCAAGAAGAGCTGGGTAAGCGGAATGGTTCTGCAAGGCTCCGCTGTGCTCCTTCAAGTCCGAATGGCTTTGCGGTTGACCGCTTCCTTCAATTGGGCATGCCACTTTATGAAGCCCTGAGGTGGTTCCTTGCTTGCGTTATGTGTGAGCACAGCAGTTGAGTAATGCTGAATTCAATTTAGGGGGAAGGCCTTTGGCATGAGCCAAGGCTTTGGGTCATGCAGGCCAATGTGGAAATGAGGAGGAATTTCCTGACAGAACAGTTAATCAGTGGAACGGCTTCCCTTCCGGAGTTGCAGCTGCTCCATTGCTGGAGGTTTTCAAGAATAGGCCGGACGACTGTTTGTCTTGTATGGTATAAGGACTCCTGCTTTGGGCAGCGGGATGGACTAGAAGAAGATCTCCGAGGTCCCTCCCAGCTGTGATTCTAGGCACAGCCATCCCCAATGGCTTAGTCAGGAATTCAGCGGTGGGTCCTATGTTCTGATATTTCTTGAATCGTGTCCACCTCGAACATCGCTGGCTCAGTTTCAGTTTCGCCCAGTGTGCAACCTCAGGCATTGGTTCGCTCTGCAGAATTTGTAGTTGAAGCGTACGGCTCCTTTCCCCCAGGCAGCAGCCCAACAACGCTCCTGTGGAAAAAGATCTCCTGAACAGAAGCCATGCATAGCCTTCCCTTAAAGAGCGATGGGTCAGATCGCTCTCTAGGGCTTTGCCGAAGGATCAGCAAAGTGGGCTGCCTTGTGCCCATCAGGGGCCGGGCAGACAGCAGGACAGGAGTTTTGGGCTGAGCAGAAGGCAGCCTCCTGATAGAAGCAGTTCCATCTGCTGCTCTGAGTTCAGGTCTGATCCTGCTCTCATCTGAAAGCAGCATGTTTATGGTAAAGGCAGGTTCTTCCAATTTTGCTGATTTTACAGGCATTACAAGATTTGATCGTTTAGTGTAGTGTAGTGTAGTGTAGTGTAGTGTAGTGTAGTGTAGTGTAGTGTGTAGTGTAGTGTGTAGTTTAGTTTAGTTTAGTTTAGTTTATTTGATTTGTATACTGCCCTACTCCCGAAGGACTCAGGGCGGTGAACAGCCAAACAATAAAATACATAGATACAAAAAATTTAAAAAACCAGATAAAAACGAATTAAACCATTTTGGCCCAGACAAATTAAAACACCCCAATAATTTAAAAACAGATTAAAATTTACATATTAAAAGAGGGAAAAGATTAGGCCAAGCCCGCCTGGTGGAATAAAAAGGTCTTCACAGCGCGACGGAAGGTGCGCAGATCCGGGATCCTCTGTATCTCGGGGGGGAGCTCATTCCAGACAGTAGGTGCCCCCACAGAGAAGGCTCTCCCCCTAGGGGCCGCCAGTCGACATTGTTTGGCTGACAGCACCCGGAGGAGTCCCTCTCTATGAGAGCGTACTAGCCGGTGGGAGGCTATTTCTCAGCTCCTTGTTCCGTACGACACGGAGACAGCAATAAAACACAGCTGGACACATCAACTGAATGCTGGTTTAATGCTTTCGTCAGATACGAGACAACGCCAAACTACAAAGTCTTTCAAAGTTGGCGCTACGAGCATCCGCCTCGTAGCGCTTTATATTTCTGCGCCCCACCCCTCATTACTCCCCTTCGTAATGATCGGGGCGTTGTCCCATCAGTTGCACCGTTGTAGTTTGGGATCGCATTTCCGACGTTTTTCCTAGCGTCCGTAGTTATCCTAACCTGACGCCCTTCCACCCCCTCGCGTGTCGCCTTTTCTATATCCCGTGCCACCTCCACCGCTACGACGTCTTGCTGTTTCGCCGTAGAACGTTGTGAGTAATATCCTCCACCGGTCCTCCACCGTTTCTCCTTCCCGTCCCCTCCGTATGCTGAGCACGCCGGGCTCGACAGGTGGCTCCCCTTCACCAGGGTCCTCTCTGGAAAACACAAAGTAGATATATTAGTATTGCCCAACGGTTTCCATGGGTATTTTTTATGGAACCGGCGTGTTAACCGGTCAGCTGCCGTGTCTGTCGCTAGAACCCAGGTGGCTTCCTCTAGTGGATATCCCTTACACCTCACTAAGTATTGTAACCTACCACGGTGGATTCGGGAATCTAGGATATCCTCCACCTCGTAATGTTCTCCATGTACCGGTGGGGGTGGGGTTGGTGTGGGTCTCACAGTAGTTACAGGTTTAAGGAGGCTGCAGTGAAACACCGGATGGATTTTCCCTAACAGGGGTGGAAGTTTTAGACTGACTATAACTGGATTAATAATTTTTTCGATGGGGAAGGGACCTAGGTATTTGGGTCCCAGTTTCTGATTAGGTAGTCGGAGTTTGATATATTTCGTGGACAGGTAGACCATATCCCCGATTTTAAAAGGTTTTGATACAGCTCGTTTTTTGTCGGCCTGGATTTTATATTCGGCTGCCGCTTTGTCAAGGGCAGATTTTACTTGCGGCCACAGAGTCCATATTTTCTTTCCCCACTCGCTAGGTGCTATTTCTGGTTGTGTAGGTCTGAGTTCTGGGATAGCGACGAAGTAACTATTTGGAATGGCGTATATCCAGTGGTGCGATGTACCACATTGTTATACGCCACTTTGGCGAAAGGTAATAGAGTGGCCCAGTCTGTCTGTTGGTACGAAACATAGCTTCTTAAATAGCGTTCCACCATTGCATTAGCCCTTTCGGCAGCGCCATTGGTACTAGGGTGGAACGCTGAACTAAATTCTTGAGTGGAATTGAAGGAAGTTTCACCAAAACCGTGCTGTAAATTGTACCCCTCTATCTGAAATAATTCTACGGGGTACCCCATGAAGTCGATAGATGTGCTGGACAAATAGTTTAGTTAATTTTCGGGCTGACAGGAGTCCAGCGCAGGGTATAAAATGGGCCTGTTTGGAAAAGAGATCGATAACAGTCCAGATAATATTACAGCCATTGCTTTGTGGTAGGTCCACTATGAAGTCCATAGCTATCTCTTCCCAGGGTCTCGTCGGATTAGCCACAGTTTGTAGTAGACCGAGAGGTTTTCTAGGTTTGGGTTTCGCTTTGGCGCAGATGTTACAGCTATTGACATATTCTTCTATTTCCTGCCTCATCCGAGGCCACCAGAACTGTCGTCTAGCCAAATGTAACGTTTTCAGGAATCCGAAATGCCCAGCGGCCTTGACATCATGGCATTGCTGTAGTACGTCGTCTCTCAGTACCCTGGGAATGTACAGCTTGTCGTCTTTCCATGTGTATCCATTCTTCAGGACAACCAATTGGCAATGTGATGCTACCCAATCATCGGTTCGTAAAGCTTCTTGAAGCTTGGTCTTCCATCCTTGTGCGAATTCGCTCGGTGCCCTATTTCCGGCGGCTATATGTTTGCCGGGTATCATGGCTTGTACAACTTCATCCCTTTGACTGTGATACTGTGGCATTCGTGATAGGACATCCGCCAAAAAGTTTTTCCCCGCGGGAACATATTTTAAGAAGTTAAACCGTTGAAAATACTGAGCCCACCGCACCTGTTTAGGCGATAACTTCCGAGGGGTTTGCAGGGACATCAGGTTTCGATGGTTGGTCCACACTTCAAATGGCACTTTTGACCCCTCCAGGAGATGCCGCCAGGTAAGAAGTGCCCACCTAACTGCGAATGCCTCTTTTTCCTAAATGGCCCATCCGCGTTCTGTTGGGGTAAACTTTTTCGATGTATAGGCACAGGGTTGCAATTGGCCTTGTTTGTTTGATTGGAGCAATACAGCGCCCACCGCTACGTCGCTGGCATCGGTTTGTACTACAAATGGCTTATGTTGGTTGGGGTGCTGCAAGATTGGCTCCTTGGCGAATAATGTCTTCAAAGTATCGGAGGCTTTCTGACATTCGGTAGTCCAGAGGACCTGCTGGCTTGGTTTTGGGGGGGAGTGGCTCCCTTTTGTCTGTAGAAGGTTGGTAAGTGGTAATGCTATATGTGCAAAGGCTGAAATAAATTGATGGTAGAAACTAGCGAACCCGAGGAAACTTTGTACTTGTTTCCTCGTCTTTGGCGCGTGCCACTCCATAACCGCCATCACCTTTTTGGGATCCATTCGCAAACCTCCCTTCGAGATTCTATATCCTAAATAGTCCAACTCAGTGCAATGGAACTCGTATTTGGATACCTTGACAAAAAGTTTGGCCAATAGTTTTTCTTTTTTTTTTTTTTTTTTTTTTTGAAAAAAAGTTTTATTTTAGATTAAAAATAAAATAAAAAAAAAACACAACAACCATAACATAAAAATATCATCCTTACAAACGATCATAGACAGCATCTCAATCGGTTAAAATCATTTCGTGCTTACAGTTCTCCAAATCTCCTCATATAACAATTATTCTTTACTTAAACTAAAAATACATGTTTAAACATTTCATATATGCTATCTCATCTCCATACTTTTTTATCAAACCATTGATAAAATATCTCCCATATCAAATAGTATTGTTTATCTTCCTGTTCTCTTATTTCAAATGTCAATCTACTCATTTCAGCACAATCCAACATTTTCATAATAATTTCTTCATCGGTAATTATCTTCTCTCCTTTCCAGTTTTTGGCAAATACAATTCTGGCCGCTGTTAAAATGTTCACAATTAAGTATTGTAGTTTTTTATTAAATCTCTCTGGTAAGATTCCTAATAAAAATATTTCTGGTTTAAAGTCAATATGTCTCTTTGTCATTTTTTCTAACCACGTATATATTTTAGTCCAAAATCTCCTTGCTTCCATGCATGTCCACCACATATGGTAATACGATCCTGGAGTTTGATGACGCTTCCAACATTTCTCCGATTTATTCTTAAACATCCTGGCTATTCTCGTCGGGGGTAGATGCCACCTGTAAAACATCTTATACAAATTCTCTTTATATGCTGTTGACATTGTCATTTTATAATTATGTGACCACAATTTTTGCCATTTCTCTAAATCAATACTATAATCAAAGTTTTTTCCCCATGCTATCATTGATTCTTTAACTTGTTCTTCTTCCAGTTTTGCTTCAAGTAAATATCCATATAGCTTTTTAATTATATGGTCATCTGAACCCATTAATATCTTGTCTAAACCAGTCAAAACACTATAAATACTTTCTTGTTTAAAATCTTCTCGATATCTGGAATGTATTTGCATGTATGAAAACCAATCTATCTTAATTCTCTGATCTTCTAAATTTTGTTTCAATTTAAGTTCACCCTTTTCATCCAATAATTTTTTTTTTTTTAATTTGATTTATATGCCGCCCTTCTCCGAAGACTCAGGGCGGCTTACAATGTGCTCAGCAATAGCCTTCATCCTTTTGTATATTTATACAAAGTCAGCTTATTGCCCCCACAACTGGGTCCTCATTTCACCTACCTTAGAAAGGATGGAAGGCTGAGTCAACCTTGAGCCTTGGCGAGATTCGAACCCTGCAGTAATTGCAGGCAGCTGGTCTTAATAAGCTTAATAACAGGGTGCTTTAAACCCCTGTACCACCAAGGCTCTAATTCATTATATCTAACAATTTGTTCCCCTTCAAATACCACTGGATAAGAAAAAGCTTCAATTGTGGATACCCAGACTGGAATCTTCAGATAATGGTACTTTTTGATCTTCTCCCATGTCAAAAACAAAGCTTCACGTATCTGGTGCCTTCTAAAATACCCCTGAATTTTAGTTCCTTTATACCATAAGAAAGCATGCCATCCCATCAGCAAATCATGTCCCTCCAAATTTAATAATCTAGTATTTTTCAGTATCACCCATTCTTTAATCCACATTAAACAAACCGCTTGATAGTATAATTCAAAATCCGGTAATCCAAAACCACCCCTCATCTTAGCATCTTGTAACAGTTTAAGTTTTATCCTTGCCTTCTTTCCCTGCCAAACATATTTCAAAACCATTTTATTTAAATCTGTAAAAAATTCCTTACCCAGCTTTACAGGAATTGTCTGAAAAAGATACAAAATTCTAGGTAAAATATTCATCTTAATAGTTGCAATTCTACCAATCAAAGATAATTGCTCGTTTCCCTATTTCCCCAAATCCTGTCCTATCTGTTGCTTAAGCTTATTATAATTATTTTCTTTAAGAGAACTACATCTTGCTGTTAATTGAATCCCCAAGTATTTTACCTTATTTGTGATCTTTCAAAGTTGGCGCTACGAGCATCCGCCTCGTAGCGCTTTATATTTCCGCGCCCCACCCCTCATTACTCCTCTACGTAATGATCAGGGCATTGTCCCATCAGTTGCGCCGTTGTAGTTTGGGATCGCATTTCCGGCGTTTTTCCTAGCGTCCGTAGTTATCCTAACCCGACGCCCTTCCACCCCCTCGCGTGTCGCCTTGTCTATATCCCGTGCCACCTCCACCGCTACGACGTCTTGCTGTTTCGCCGTAGAACGTTGTGAGTAATATCCTCCACCGGTCCTCCACCGTTTCTCCTTCCCGTCCCCTCCGTATGCCGAACACGCCAGACTCGACACTATTGGTGGTAGTAGGCAGTCCCGTAGGTAACCAGGTCCTAAGCCATGGAGCGCTCTAAAGGTGGTAACCAAAACCTTGAAACGCACCTGGAAGATCATCGGGAGCCAGTGCAGCTCGCGCAGGAGAGGTGTTACATGGGAGCGCCATGTCGCTTCCATTACCACCCACGCGGCTGCACTCTGCGCCAGTTGGAGCCTCCGGGTGCTCCTCAAGGGGAGCCCCATGTAGAGAGCATTGCAATAGTCCAGGCGGGAGGTGACGAGGGCATGAGTGACCGTGCCTAAGGAGTCCCGATCCAGAAAGGGACGCAACTGGCGAATCAGGCGGACCTGTTTAGAGCATCTGCTAGATAAAAATGTATCCCCCGCAATGCAGGATGGCCGGTTACTCAGGCCGACGTAGGCAGATGGAAGAGGATGTTCTTGAGAGCCAGGAGGTTGGCTTTTGCCTCGGCTGCCCGGGTGCTGCCCCTTTGTTTTGGGCCAGGCGATGCTGTGTTCCACAGGCTGGCTGCAGCCGCCCGGCTGCGGAGGGAGACTCCCCTGTTTGAATCCGGTGGGTTCATTCCCTGGAACCCTTGGCAG
The DNA here is from genome assembly GCF_029215685.1 of Pituophis catenifer annectens. NCBI lineage: Eukaryota > Metazoa > Chordata > Lepidosauria > Squamata > Colubridae > Pituophis > Pituophis catenifer. The sequence continues at coordinate 90,369,951 of NW_027256887.1, forward strand.
CCTTGAGCTGCTACACACCTTTCATGGAGCCCTGATCCTCAAGAATCTCCCCAGAAGCCCCTTGGAGACCCTCGAAATGGTGCGGGGGGTGGGTGGAGGCTACACACACAAGGGGTAGCAGGCAGGCAGTTGTGTGTTTGGGAGGAGCCCAGCTTGTTGGTGACCAGTTTCCTCTTCTACTCGCCTGCGGATGGTCCGCCCCAGAGGGCCCTGGGCTTGCTCAGACCGGCCCTTGCGTGCTTCATAGGCCAGAGCCGTAGAGAGGAGCGGCTGAAACCAGGGATGCCGCCTCTGCGTTATTAGCTGTATTTGGTCTCAGGGGATCTGTGAATTGGAGGAGGTGCCTTGGGCCACCCTCTCCTCCTCCTCCTCCTCCATTGCCCCTGGCTTTCTCTTTGGGCTGGGCCAGTGGAGCCCCCCCCCCCCCCCCCCGGGCCGGTCTGTCTCCAAGGTGGCTCTATGTGCTCTCCTGCCCTTGCATGCCACTTTCCCCTCTGCCCAAAGGGGCACCTGCTGTGCTCACCTGGCAGAAGCTCTTCCTTGGGTGGCAGGGAAACACCGTGGCTGGTTTGACACCGTATTTTAATTGATGACATTATCTTTAGCTCTGCCGAAAGGGTGGGAAGGAAGGCAGGGCCTGGTGGAATGGGGAAAAGTAAGCATCTCCTGGGCAAAAATGGGCCATGGGCCTCCCTTAAAAGGCCGGGACCTGTTGGGGCGAATGGTGGACTTTTCCAGCAGAGCAGGGTCTGGTGTGTGGCCAGAGGGGATTTGGCCTGAGCCCTCTCCTGTGCTTTCCTCTGCCCAGTGGGCACTTATGGTTTCAGGTGTAACTTGCTGCTTTTCATTGATTTGAAAACAGAACCAGTTTGGTCTGCCTGTAACTGGTAAGGTGCTGGCCCAGCAGTGGGGGAATCTGAGCCCTCTCCCAGCCTTTGAGGCACCTTTGGGGCCGGTCCCTCCTCTCAGTCCTGGGAAGAAGGGAAGGGCCAGCCACCTCGGAAACATTGCAGAGAAAACTCAAAGATCTGAGCCTGTCTCTATTTCTGCTTTACTGTTTTTCATTTTAATTATCCTGCACGATGCTGCTTCCCCTAGGTGAGAAATTGAACTACATAAACTTGGAGGTGAAATTGAAGCAGGCCTGTTCTAAGGCACCAGCCATGGCTCCAGTACGGTCAGAACATGATTTGTTTCTGATGTTGGCTTATTTTTCTACCCACAGCTTGGAAGGACTTTCTGACTCCTTCTCCCAGGGGTTTGAAAAGTTTCACCCTGTCAGTAGCTGCATCTTGCAGGGCATCAAGCCGCGCCTGAAAGATTTCCACCAGCTGCTGCTTCAGCCCCCTAAGGTATGGAGATTCCCTTCCTCTGCCCGTCTCCCGGGGCTAATTCCTGCATGCTGGTCTGGATACGGGGACAGGAGAGGCTGGCAGTCAGTGGCAGCTATGACACTCTCAGTGGGGTGGGGGTGGGGAAAGGGAGGGGCAGGCACTAGGACCCGGAAGGAAGGTGGTGAGGAAGAGGATGGAGAAAAAGAGATGGATAGACAGAATGCAGATATCCTAGCTGATAGAGAAATATTGGAAAATAAAGAAAGAAAGGATTATAAAATAGAAGGGAAAAATAAATGACAAATCAAAATTGAAAAAAAAAGTGAGCTAGAAATTTTTGGGATTTACAAAGAAAGTTTATAAAACCTTTGAGATGGGAGAAAATTTGTATTCAATACTACGACAGCAACTTGATGAATTAAAGATTGTTAGACGTAAAAGAAAATAATTTGAAGTTGCCTTGTTCGATCAGGATTAAAATACAGAACATTATTATAAAATTCTGGAAACCTTTTATGGACCTTTGGCCGACATTTGGAGAGAAACGACCACAGTTGTATCTGTGAAGGGGTGGGGGGAGTGGCAGACATGGGAGGAGGTGCCTGTATGGGATCTTATAAGGGGGGGGTGGGGACTGTTGATTTGCCTACGCTTGTTGCGAGGAAGATCAGGAGCCATTTTAAAAAATATTTTCTTTTTCTATTTTTTTTCCTTTTTGCACATTATGTTTCTTTTTTCTATTATTTTCTTTTTTTTCCTGACTTCAGTATTAGCCATTAGGATTATAGAGTTCCTTAATAAAAAAAAAAAAAAACCTCTCATTTTTTTAAAAAAGGAAGTTGACTGGCTCTGGGTGAGATTGTACCAGAGCTGAGGTCGATTGTGGAGAAGCGGAGGGAGGTTGGTCAGGAGGGTCTTTCCCAGGGGTTTTACTGGTGTGAGTCGCAGAGCCTTCTCCAGTGCAGACCGCTTTCCGGGTGCCCTTCTGCCAGGTGGATAACGGTGGCTGGCTCGGCTCACAGGACAGGTCCCATTGAGAACGAGGCCTCCCTCTCGGGCGGTGATCTTCGGCAGCCCCCTGGCAGTGGGCGGCAGGGGAAAGGAGGTGCACACGGTCTCTGCTCTGGCTTTGTGGGGAGCCAGCTTGAAATTCTGGTTTTCCTCTCTTGATGGTGGCAGATGGCTTCTATCCTGACGACCATCGGGATCCTGGAGGAGCCCCTCGGCAATGCTCGTCTTCATGGCGCCCGCTTGGTCGCCGCCCTTCTTCACACCAACACTCCCAGCATTAATCAGGAACTGTGCCGGCTTAACATCATGGACCTGCTGCTGGTGAGTGGGGGGGGGGGGCTAGGCCTGCCACTGGGGCACCTAGGAAATGGGTTTTCTGGGGATAAGATGTCGGTAGGCCTTTATTTTCATACCGGAGAAAGTGTAGTGGCAGGCTTAGGGGAGTCTCGGGGTGCTTGCTGAACCTTGAAAAGGAAGCTCCGTGTGCCTCCGTTGCCCTGCTATGGTGGCTTATCACTGATAGGAATGAAGCTTCCTCCTCTGCCTTGTTTCAGGACCTGTTTTTCAAGTACACTTGGAATAACTTCTTGCATTTCCAAGTGGAACTGTGTATCACAGCCATCCTGATGCACTCGGTGCCTGGAAGCAAGCTGCTCACAGAGAGTGAGGAGGAGACGGATGGAAATGTCTCCTGGGAAAATGCTGAAGCGCCAGAGAACCTCATGCTGACTCACGTAAGTGTCCTCAGGCATTGACTGAGCCTTCTGAAGGGAAGTGGTAGCTGCAGCCATGGAAACCAGCCGTGCACTAAGGAGGCAGCTATTCAGACCCTCAGTCAACCTTGGCAAAGAGCGATCGAGCAGTCATCAGGAGTAGTATTTTTAGTCCTTCTTAGCAGAGTCTTCCTCCCCGTCCCCCTTTTCTGCAGGAGCTAGAGTGGGTGCTCTCGGGGGCTTCTGGTTCCCTGCCTGTCCTTGAAAGTGCTAAGGGGGAATCGGGTGGCTCTCCTTCTCAGATGCCCCTTGGGCTTCATCTGGCAGCCCCGTCTTAGTGGGTGACGATGAAGGCAGGCAAAGCAAGGCCAAGGATTGGGGGGGGGGCGCAGTGCTTAAGCTTCTCTCTGCCTTGGCATGAGAGGAGCCCAAATCTAAATTGTGCTTTTTCAGTGACAAAAAGTGTTCTTGTCAGAAATGTCAAAATTGAATGTGACAGTTTTGTGGCAAGAATGCTATTAAATGCTGGAAGACGACAACTCCCTTATAGCCTGAAATCTTAATTTATAGCTGCTCTGTAGGCTATGTGTGGATGGTTCTGGGCAGAATAGGGAGAGCTGGCCCCCTGCGTTTTCCTTTGCAGCCCAGGAACTTCCTCCCTCCCTCTCTCTTTTTTCTGGTTGAAAACTGGCATCTTCCTTTACTTTCTCTTGTGTCCTAGCAGGCACCAGAAGACATGAGAGATGTCAAAACCTCAGATCAGGTTCATGGCAGCAGAGCAGCAGCAGCAGCAGCAGCAGAACCCTAGGAGGAGGGACAGGCTTGGACCCTCCAAGCAGCTTCTTTGGCCCCAGCTGGTTTATTATCAGAAGGGGAAGCTCCACGCTTGACTCAAGCAGCTGTCCGTGTCTTGGGCTGCTCTCTCGTCTATCCCAGGGCTTCCCAAATGTGGCATGTGGACTTCAACTTCCAGAATTCTCATCATTAGCTATCCTGGCTGTGGAATTCTGGGCCTTGAAATCTGCCCGCCTAGAAGATTGAAGAAGAGAGAGGCTGATCTGGAAGATCCTGGTTTCTCTGTTCTTTGCTGAGAGAAGGAGCTACAGGCCCCAATGAGCTGAGAAAGGGACCCCAGGCCTGATTGCAGGGGGGAAGGGGGCCCCAGAGCAGTGCTGGCCTGCCGGGTTTTTGGACAGGCAGCCGCCATTGGGTGCCACCTCTCGGGAGCTATAACTGGAAGGTTAAATCCTGCAGCAGAGCAGTGGCAAAACTGACCTCAGTTCCCATGGGATGCTGAAGCAAATGCCCCGTTTGCTCTCTGCCACCCCCAAATTTGCGTTGCCTCCTTTGGTCTTAGGTGGGGGTTTTTTTTGTTTGTTTTTTTTTAAAATTGGGAGCTGCCCTTTCTAACAAAAGGTTGACTCAGCCTTCCATCCTTTCTAAGGTAGGTAAATTGAGGACCCAGTTGTGGGGGCAATAGGCTGACTTTGTATAAATATACAAAAGGATGAAGGCTATTGCTGAGCACATTGTAAGCCGCCCTGAGTCTCCGGAGAAGGGCGGCATATAAATCAAATTTAAAAAAAAAAAAAAGGGGGGGGGAGCCCTTTAGGTGACGGGGTTTTGTCATTTTTCAGTATGAATTAGCCTTGTGATAGTGTCAGCCCATTGAGACTGGCTTCGGTCTCACTGGGATTTGGCTGCTCCCCCTGGTCTCGTTCTTGTATTCATGCTTGAAAGACATTTCCGCTCCTGGTCCTGAGACGTTTCTCCTGCCTTCCTCTTCCAGCTCTTTCAAAGGTGCTGCTTGGTCCAGAGGATCCTGGATGCCTGGGAGACCAACGACAAAATCCAGTAAGTCTCTGAGGCCGCCTGGCTTCTTGCCAGACTCCCAGGGACCCCGTGGCTCTTCTCTGTTTCCTCAGGCCTTTTCTGCACAGGTTTGGTGCAGGTCTTTCCCTACTCCCCCCCCCCCCCCCCCAGCAGAGACCAGAGGCGAGCCAGTGTCCTCCTGGGTGAATGCTGCTTGTGCTTTGGTTTTCAGTTGCTGCTTCTTGCTTCGGCTTTTTCAGGGCAGAAGGAGGAATGAGGCGTGGTAACATGGGCCACCTGACCCGAATCGCCAACACCATTGTGCAAACTGTGGAGAAAGGCCCCGGGCAGAGCCAGATCAGGGAGTTCATCAGAGGTAGGAAATGCTCCTGGCCAGTCCTCTTCCTAGAGCAGCCGGTGCCAAACCTGCTCGACCCAAGCGAGGAGGGTCAGGAGGCCACGCATGCCTGATTAAAGAGTGGGGATGACGCCTCCTCTCCAGTGAGGCCTTTAGGCAGGGAGGGTGGGGGGGTGCATGCTCCGTGGGGGAGGAATGCTGCCCTTGCCCGCCAGGTCCAATGTCTTTGCTGGACCTTCTTCAGAAGCATTTTATTTGGGGTCCAGACTTGGCTGGTCGGCTGCATCTGGTGGACTCCCAGGCTGGGGCCGACAGGACGGCTTTCTGTTTGTTTGTTTGTTTGTTTGTTTGTTTGTTTGTTTATTATTTAAATTTTTAAACCGCCCTTCTCCCGAAGGACTCAGGGCGGTGCACAGCCAACACTAAAAACACACATATACAAAAAATTTAAAAGCAATTTAAAAATCTCTCAGTCCCAGCATTAGGAAGGGAAACACACACACACACACACACACACGTACGTTCATCAAGGCACAACCAGGATTTGCTGCAGCAAGTAGGTGGAGCAGAAACATGGGATCAATTGATAAATCAGTCACCTGAGCTTTGGACTATTGCAATGTGCTCTACACGGGGCTACCTTTGAAGAGTATGCGGAAGCCACCACTGGTGCAGAGCGCAACAGGGAAGGCAGTTCTTGGGGGGGGGGAGCAGAATGGCTGGTGTTACAGCACTGCTGCACGAGCTGTTTCTGGGCTCAATTCAAGGTGTTAGCTTGTTAGATTTAAAGCCCTCCAGGGGGGCATGGGTCCAGATTACTTGAGGAACTATCTCACTTCAACGGGACTGGCCCGCCCCACTCATGCCAGCAGAGGAAGCATCCTGCGGGCCAGTCTGGGAATTTCAGCTGGAGGAGTCGGGGGGGGGGGGAACCAGGAGAAGAGCCTTCTCTGCTGTAGCTCCTGAGATCCGCTCCCATCCTCCTGAGCTTCCGGAAGGGCCTGAAGAGCTGGCTCTGCCAGGGTGGAGCTCAAAGTGGGGGAGCTTCCCACTTGGTCTGGTTGATGAATGAAGAGAAAATCCCCCTCCTTCCCCCACCCTAGGCATGCTGTTCCCTCCTTCCCCATCTGTTACTTGCAACCGCAGTTGGATTGTAATTCTATTTTTTTATTGTTTTAGAATTATTTGTCTTACATGGTTTTATTGGTTTTACTATTGTAAGATGCCCAGAGTTGCTTCAAAGCAAGATGGGTGGCAAATGAATTTAACAAATAAATAAATAAGTGAGTGGAGGGGGGTCCTTTGTGGATGTCAGCCAGCAACTCGGAGAGGCAGAATCCTGTTCAGGTGGGTTGGTCTTGTGCCTGACCCAAGCGCCCAGATTTCCCTGCTTTGAGTCGGTGGTAGGGCTGGATGTAAGCTACTTGGGAGCTTTCAGTGCCTCTGAGCAGTCAGCAGATCCTGGCTAAATCAGAGAGCCAGAGGCAAAATCCTAGAGTTTAAACCCAGATGCCCAGACGGCTGCAGAGCGTTGGCATCTCTGCGCACTGGAGGGCCAGCCGGCTTCTCTCTGGTCTCCTCCCCCTTCACGCTTCCTTCCTAAGAGCAGATGCCACTGGGCCACTCCGCACCCACGGAGCCACTCTGATTCTGGCCTGCCTGAGGCTCTGATTCCTTCCGAGTCTCTTGCGTGTGGCCCTCTGAGCCCTGCGGCCTCTGCTTCCTTGCAGGTCTTCCTGAAGATTGCAGAGGTCGCTGGGAGAGCTTTGTGGAGGAGACTCTGGTGGAAGCCAACCGAAGGAACACTGTGGATTTGGTGAGACGGTCTGGTCTTCTGTCATTTTGAACCGGGGTTGGTGGTGGAGCTGAGGAAATATAATGGAAGCTGCCCCAAGAGGTGGTGAGAGAAGGAAGAGGTGGCCCAAAGGGCCGCTGGAGTTCATCTGTGGTTTCTCCTCTGTGCAGGTGACAGCCCACCACCTGCACTCCTCCAGCGAAGACGAGGAGGCCAAGGCCGCCTTCCCCAACGAAGTCTCTCTCCAGCAGGTAGCTTTTTCTGGGATGGCATGCTCCCTTGGCCAGCTCCCTTTGTTTAGGTGGCTAGCTTCTTAGGCCATTCCAGGGCGGCCCTAGTTAAATGTCAGTTAATGGCTTTGTGAAGAGCTAGCAGGGTCAGGATCAGGAGGAATGCTGTTGCGCAGGAGATGGTCAGCGGCTTCATGGAAGGTTTAGTGAGTCAGTTCGTGTGTGGAAGGTAAAAGATTGGGGGGGGGCAGAGAGAGACAGAGACAGGTGGACTAGGGGGCTCATATTGGGCCCTTTGGGATCCACCAAAGCTCGGATATGACTCCTGCAGACCTGCAGAGGCTGCCCCTGCATCATAATTTTAATGGAGGCAAAATGGCATCATAATTTCCCCTGCCTATTCAAGGTCACTTGCAGCCTTTTGAAGAAGAAGAAGAAGGGGTGAAATTGTGCTGAGCTGGTGAGGTTCTCCCATTTGCTGGGGACGGGTTGCCTTGGGCTGAGCCTAGACAAGTGCAACCTTTGGAAGCAGGTGGTGCACCTTACTTTAGGCTTGACCCATGGATGGATTTTTGGTGGTTGATTGGTGCCTCTTTGAGGAAGGGCACAGCTGCCTCAAAAAGGGGTGGGGCAGATTATAAAATCTCCCCTTTATGGGGGAGATTTTAGAGAAGATGGGGCTCCCATCCTGGGTGAAGCAGATTATCTGGATCCCCCCTTCTGGTCAGGATTCTGTCCTGGGCACAGGAGGGAGACCACATCGGTCCCTCTGGAGGTGGCAGGGACTCATCCCACAGAAATGACAGCTACTTCAGCAAGAATATCCCACTGCTCTAATTTTGTTTATTTGCTTTCTTATTTATTATTTGTGTCCTGCCTTTAATTATCCACCTCTGTGTGATGCAGCCCTCAGAGGCCCCCCACCCCTCTGCTGTGCCAGCCTTTAGGAGTGCTTGGGATGCCCATTTGTGCATAGTACATGGGGGGGGGGGGGGTTGGATGTCCACCAAAGGATTCTATTAGGTCTGGATAGAAGGGCCCAAATGTGTTCTGACCAGACCCATCGCCTATCTCTGTGATTTCACAGAGGGCTGTTCTGCACCGCAAATCGGTCACCGGTTTTCCTCCTTCTGTCTCAGGCATTCTCCGAGTACCAGGTTCAGCAGATGACAGCCATTTTCATGGATCAGTTTGGCTTTAATGACGAAGAATTTGCCGATCAGGATGACAACATCAAGTAAGTCTCTTCCCCCCCCCCCCCCCGACCAAGATACTCCTCCTGAGCTTCCTTGATCCCATCAGGAGAGCTCCCTTCGGCCCCTTCTCTGCCTCTTACTCTTATCGGGGTCATCCGGCCCTCTCACAAGTTTCTGGGCTTTTTGTATCTTGCTGACAAACAGCAACTCTGTGCTGCTCATTGGGAGACTCAGATAGCTATTTCTGCCTTGTAAGGCGTCATCAGTGAGCCACACCCTCTTCTCAAGTATCCTCCCTGTAAAGGTACAATGTTTCTTTTTCTTTTTCGTAGGCTTTTATGTGCATATTCTTTCTAGCCAGGTTTTACCTACGTAAGGTAAGATGTTCTGCAGCCCTGGTTCTGTGAAATCTCATTCACAAGTTGCCCAGAAACTTCTCCACTTGGAAAATGGCGAGTTCCCCATCTTTGGAGGATCTGCATAGAGGCTGGTTGGGTGTGACTTAATTGGTTTTCTTGCACTTCAGAGGAAGTGGAAGTAGGAGATTGCTATGGGCTCTTCCACCTTCACAATCCGTGGGGCTTCCTTCCTCGTCACAGGTTTCTCACGGGCATTTCTGGAAACAGCCCCTCATGGCCTTTTTTCCCATCTATTCCAGTGCCCCTTTTGACCGGATCGCAGAGATAAACTTCAGCATTGATGTAGATGATGACAGTGTAAGTAGTCCAGCACACCAGCAACTCGGGGATTGCAAATGCTGCATGAGAGGCATGAAAGCAGCACTGAACCATTTTAAGACCCCTTCAACTCCAGGGAAGGTGCTGTGAAGCAGCAGCCTGGAGGTCGTGCGGAAAGGCCTATGGCACACTTGCCTCATGGTGCTCCCTGTTTGCGTCCCTTCTGTTCCCGAGGGGTTGCGTGTGCTTCCTTTCCTCTGTGGATCCAGAAGTGAGAAAGCCCATCCCCCCCACCCCGCCTTGTAGAGTGGTGGAAGCAGTGGCATATTATTAATCCTGCTCAGAATGGGGGGCTCCTTGTCTGAGCCCGCTTGCTCAGGATTGTTCATAAACAAACAAAGCAGGCCCAACCTCTGGAGGTGACTCTGGGCAGCGCGCAGCAAAAGATGCCAAGGTTAAACAGGGAAGAGTGCTCTCTTCTTCTGTGCAGGGCCTTAAAGGGGAGAGCTAGCCAAAGTTCTCGAAAACCGCCTTGAATACCTGCCAGGTTGCTCTTTGCACGCCTGGCCTCTTCAAATGATTCTCAAAAGTGAATACAGATAGCCCTCAACTTTCGGTCAGCAACCACTCCAAGTTATTATGATAGTCCTGGACAAATGGTGTCAGGGTGAGTTCCAGCCCCTCCCAGCACCCTCGCTGTCAGGTGATGGTGCCCATTCACACGTGCGACCAAGTATCACATGATGATCACCATTTGCAAGCTTCCTCGCTGCTTCCAGCTGCCTGCCTGGGACATGCAGCTTCCCCCCGCTGACTTTGGTTGTGAGGAGCTGGCAATAGATTGCCTCACTTGTCAGCTCTGGGATTCAGTTTCCAATGGCAACTGGGACCGTTTTATAATCCCGCTGCTTAGTGATCAAAATCTATCACATTTCAACATCACCCTTGTCACCTAAGTGGCTCTGGATGGTTTACAATAAAAAAAGTTACTATAATATAAAAGCCTCAGTAAGAACAAGTTAAAAACACAATTTAAAAAGTTAAAAGAGTTATGATATTAAAACTTGAAAGAATTCAAACGTTTAGAAGATAGAACATCCTCATAACACCAGCCAACACCAAGGTTGCTTGCTCCTTCCTCTCTGGGCCCCCCATGCAAGTCAGCAGAGTGGGGTCTTCAAACTTCTGAAGGGACAGAAGAGTGGCGGGGCGGAGGGGAGGGTCACCTCTCAGGGTGAAGTGTTCATGGGCAGGGGGAACAGCAGAGAAGGCTGTCTTCCCGGACCACCCTGCCAGTCGAAACATACCTGATGGGGAGGGACAGAACAATGTAATTGGGTTGAGATGCTTCCCTCAGGTTATCTGGTCCCATGCTGTGAAGGGTTTTAAAGGTGACGCCTTGGTTAATGAATTGGACCCGAAAGCAAACTGGCACCCAGTGCAGCTTGTGTGGCAGAGGTCTTTATATCCTTTGGGACACCAAAGACGGCTGGTGCCATGCCATTCTGCACCAGTTGCAGCTTCTGGATAACTCTTCAAGGGTCACCCTTGTAGACCTCCTCCCACCAATCCATGTGGAAAATGACCCAGAGTATGAGCGGCTGAAGGAAGGGCTTCCCAATCCAGGAAAGGGCATAACTGTCACACAAGATGAAGTTGTGGAAAGGCCCTCCTAGCCACGACTGCCCTGTCCTCTTTGAGCAGGAGTCTTGAGTCCAAGAGGACCGCCTCTCCAATTGTGCGCTGGATGTGTAAATTACAGGTGGTCCCGTTTACAGTCCCAAAGACCCCGGCCACTTCCTTGAGTCCAACAAGATCAGGCTGTTAGTGGGTAAAAATAGTCTGCAGGCGTCTCCTGTGGACCTGCTGGAGCCACTCTTAGTCTCCAGTCGAGAGCAGATCTGAGCGGTTTTGTCCAACAGGTGCACTGAAAATTCTTCGGTGCAGCCCTGAAGGTAAACTTTATAGAGTCCCCTTTATCGGAAAGAGAACAGAAGATGCTAAATGGGGCTGTCAGGCAGCACTGGACTTAGCAAAAGCAGAGAAAGGTCCGACGTTTTGGCTGCTCATCCTGCCGCGAAACCGATGATCAATTGGTTTCATCCCTCCTCTTTCTCCGGGGAGGCTTTAGGCGTCTCCTGGCCATTTTCAGCTCTCCTGGAAACCAGGGGGAGCAATGGGAGAAGAGAGGCAGCACGGGTGCAGTCCTCTCCAGGACCTCCAGCACCTCCCTGTCCCAGGCTGGGTCTGCTCCCAGTTGCCAGCAAAGGAAAGATCTCCTGGGCTGAGCTAGTGTTCGTCTCTGCTCTAGGCCAGCGCATCCCTCTTTGAAACCTGCTGCAGTGAACGCATCCAGCAATTTGATGACAGCGAGGAGGAGGAAGAGGAGGAGGAGGATATTTGGGAGGAGAACGACACAAACTACACAGCCCAAGCCAAGTCAAGGTCACGGTAAGATGAAAGCTGGAGATGGCCCCTTACCAGCTGGAAGAAGAGGGTGCATTTAGGTCTAGGGTGGGTTTGCTTGTTTAGCAAAGCTAGAGACTGGCCATCTCACTGCAGCAACTCTGGGTGGTGATACAATCTAAAACATAAAAGCCATGTAAAAAAGATTGCATTTCACTAAAAGGCAGTTATAACAAGGCTAGAATAATTAAAGGTTAAAAAAACGGTGGGGAAGGGACCTTGAAGGCCCTAACAAGCCCCACGAGAGTCAGCAGAACCAGGTCTGGGAGAGCGGGGGAGGGGCACACCACTGGAGGCGGGATATTCCACAGGGTGGGTGAGTGGGGGCAGAGAAGAGAAGCTCTGCAGCACCCATCCCCTGCCTGATTGAGTGAGACAAGCCAATGAGTGTTTTTTAAATGTAAATCAAATAAATACTATGAGATGGTTTGGTCATATAAAGGGAATGAATGAAAACTGCAATTTTTTGAAGAAAAATAAGCTGGTCAAGAGGAAAGAGAAGACCAAGAAGGTTCTGATTGGGAGAAGTTGAATGGGATCCTAAGAAAGAAGATGTGGGAAATGTAATGTTGTTTTAAACTGCTTAGAGTCACTTATCTTAGGCAGGGCAGGCAGGCTCCCTTGCCCCAATATAGAGGAGTTCATGCCCATTTCTGCCCTCTGGGGCAAACCTTGAATGGATTTTAAGGGAACAACAGGCAAAGTTGAACTCTGCCAAAAAAAAAGCTTCCTTGGATGCCTCTGCTGCTCAGCTGCCCACCTTCCAACTGTGGAGCTCTGCAGATGCTGCCATCATCCTGCCTCTCTCTGCAGCTTCTGAACTGGGAGGAGAGAGACCATGCTTCTCTTTCCTCCCCCCTGCCCCCCCCCCCCCAGTTGCTTTGGCAGATCTGTGGGTTGAAAACTCAAGAACTCCTAGCCATGCTTGTCAATAGAATAGAATGGAATAGAATAGAAGAGTTGAAAGGAATCTTGGAGGTCTTCTAGTCCAACCCCCTGCTCAGGCTGAGAACCCTATACCATTTCAGACAAATGACAGTCCATTCTCTTCTTAAAAACTTCCAGTGTTGGAACATTCACAACTTCTACAGGCAAGACGTTCCACTGATTAATTGTTCTGTCAGGAAATTCCTCCTTAGTTCTAAGTTGCTTCTCTCCTTGATTAGTTTCCATCCGTAGCTTCTTGTCCTGCCCTCAGGGGCTTTGGAGAATAGTTTTGACTCCCTCTTCTTTGTGGCAGCCCCTGCAATATGGGAACACTGCTATTATGTCACCTCTAGTCCAGAGGTGGTATTCAACCAGTTCAGATCGATTCGCCCGAACCGGTAGTGGAAATCGCGGATGGGCCCGCTCCAAGTCGTGCTATTTAGACAGGTTTTTCAGGCCAGGCACATGCGCGGAAGGTGCATGTGGCAGCAAAGCGCATGCGTGGAAGGCCGGGTGCATGTGTCGATGGGGCGTGTGTGAGTGAAGTGAGCGGGTGGGTGCGCTTACATTTCCAAAGCGGTAGGGAAAGTAAGTGAATCCCATCGCTGCCCTAGTCCTTTTCTTTATGAAACTAGGCATACCCAATTCCAGCAATTCCAGTTCTTTAGGTTTTAGCTTCCAGTCCTCTAATCACCTTTGTTGCTCTTCTTTGCACTTTTTCTAGAGTCGCCACATCGTTTTTACATTGTAGTGACCAAAAATGGATGCAGGATTCCAAATGTGGCCTTATTTTGGGGAGTTCCCCACCTACCCCTTCATCCAAATCATTGATGAAGATGTTGAAGAATACTGGGCCTAAAACAGAGCCTTGGGGCACCCCACTGCATACTTCTCTCCATGTAGATGCAGTTCCATTGAGGACTTCACACCTGTGCAGTTCCTTATTATCCTTTTGTTTCCGGGTCATTTTAGCTTTGGAGGACTTCATTCTGTAGAAGGTTCAGGCAAAGGTAGCCTAGAAAACGGGGAACATGATGGCTGCATGGACTCTGGGGAAGAGGAGGCTGAGAAGGGGACAGCTGCCCATTCTGAGGACCCCTGGAAGGCAGAAAACCAGGCCACGGATCCCTCTTCTGAAGGTAATGAGATTTGGGGGACCGTAGCCAGATCTCGGGGGCATTTGCTACACATTCAAAATGGCTACACCCCGCAGATCCTTACTGTGGCTGTACAGAATTCTTATTTCTCAGGGCTGCCAGGTTGAAGGCTTTTGAGAGTGGGACCCCAGAACTATCGACTGTCAATCAAAGCAAGATCCCCCACCTGCCTTCATTCAGTTCCTCTGAATTCGCCAAACATGGCCGCCTGCTTATTGTACCTGGATGGGAGACGGGTTGACACTGGTGCGTGGGGTTTGTGCGCACAGGGCCACCCCAGGCCCTTGACGGAGATGTCTGCCCCTTGCAGTCCCAAGATGGGAGCCATGGCCTCCAGAGGGTTTGTTTGCACTTGCCTGCCCGTTCACCATGGAAGCTGCTTTCCCCACTTTCTCAGTGATCCCTAGCAGTTAGTGCCCCTGGAGTGTTGTGGTTGTCCAACCTTCCTTTACAAACTTCAGAAAACTGGAAATCCATTTCTGCCAGCTTGAAGCCTGGATTTAAGCTTAATTGTGAGGCGCTTTCTAAGAAAGAGTGAAGACAAGAGCTATCAAAACAAGCATGGAATTTTCAAGATCCTAGAATGCTTTTCCAAAAGGCAACTGGACTTTCATGTTTTTTTTCTTTGAAAATGTTTAGCTTCTCATCCAAGAAGAACTGAAGAAGCTTCTTGGATGAGAAGCGAAACATCTTCAAGGAGAGAAACCAAGAACATCCAGTTGCCTTTTGGAAAAGCACCTTTGTGACCAGCATGATCTGGATGATGGAGAATCTCCACGACATTTAGCCGTGCCCTTTGCAATGAACACCCTTCAAATGATTTATTTTATTTTATTTTTATTTTATTTTATTTTATTTTATTTTATTTTATTTTATTTCTATACCGCCCTTCTCCTGCGGGACTCAGGGCAGTGTACAGCCAAGATAAAACATTGCATATAAAATTTAAAAACAATTTAAAAACAATTAAATAATTTTGGCCCAAGATATTAAAAACCACCCAATTAAAACCGAATTCAATTAAAACTGAGAGGATGGGATCAAGCCAGCCCGGCTAGATGGAATAGGTATGTTTTCAGGGCCTGACGAAAAGTCTGGAGGTCTGATATCGTGCGTATCTCAGGGGGTAGGTCATTCCAGAGGGCGGGTGCTGCAACAGAGAAGGCTCTCCCCCTGGGGGTCGCCAGCCGACACTGTCTGGCTGACGGCACCCTGAGGAGGCCCTCTCTGTGCGAGCGAACCAGTCGGTGGGAGGCTATTGGCGGCAGAAGGCGGTCTCGCAGATACCCCAGCCCTAAGCCATGGAGCACTTTAAAGTTGGTTACCAACACCTTGAAGCGCACCCAGAAGACCACAGGAAGCCAGTGCAGCTCGCACAGGAGAGGTGTCATGTGAGCGCCCCGTCACTCCCATAATCCCCCGCGCGGCCGCATTCTGGACTAACTGTAGCCTCCGAGTGCACCCCAAGGGGAGCCCCATGTAGAGAGCATTGCAGTAGTCCAGGCGGGAAGTGACGAGTGCTTGAGTGACCGTGCGTAGGGAGTCCCGATCCAGAAAGGGGCGCAACTGGCGTATCAGGCGAACCTGATAAAAAGCCCCCCTGGCCACGGCCGTCATGTGCTCTTCTAAAGACAGCCATGCATCCAGGAGGACGCCTATGTTGCGAGCCCTCTCCATAGGGGCCAGTGATTTGCCCGCAATAGCCAGTGATGGCACCAGCTGGCTATATCGGGACACCGGAAGCCACAGCCACTTGGTCTTGGAAGGGTTGAGTCGGAGCCTGTTTCTCCCCATCCAGACCCGCACAGCCTCCAGGCAGCGAGACATCACATCAAGGGCATCGTTGGGATGGTCCGGGGTGGAGATGTACAGCTGAGTGTCATCAGCATACTGATGATACTTCACCCCGAAACCACGGATGATCTCACCCAGTGGCTTCACATAAATGTTGAACAGAAGGGGCGAGAGGACCGACCCCTGTGGCACCCCACATATAAGGCGCCTCGGGGTCGACCGCTGCCCCCCTGTCAACACAGATTGCGACCGGTCGGAGAGGTAGGAGGAGAACCACCGCAGAACGGTGCCCTCCACCCCCAGCCCCTTCAACCGGCGCAACATGATACCATGGTCGATGGTATCAAAAGCCGTTGAGAGATCTAACAGGACCAGGATAGAGGAGCAACCCCTATCCCGAGCCCTCCAGAGATCATCCTCCAACGCGACCAATGCCGTTTCCGTGCTGTGCCCAGGTTGGAAGCCGGACTGGAGCGGGTCTAGATAGACAGCTTCATCCAGGTACCGGGGAAGCTGCCGCGCCACCACACTCTCAACAACCTTCGCAACAAAGCGAAGGTTGGAGACTGTACGATAGTTAGCCAATACAGCCGGATCCAGAGAGGGCTTCTTGAGGAGGGGCCTCACCACTGCTTCTTTCAAAGCAGCCGGCAGGACCCCCTCACTCAAAGAAGCGTTAACAATCCTCTGGAGCCAGCCTCGTGTAACCTCCCGGGAAGCCAGTACCAACCAGGAGGGACACGGGTCCAATAAACATGTGGTCGCGTTCAGCTGTCCCAGGATCCTGTCCACGTCCTCAGGAGCCACAGGATCGAACTCCTCCCAGATAACACTCTCAAGACCTGCCTCAGTCATCCCGTCTGGACTTACCCAATCAGAGGCCAGGCCTTCCCGAATCTGAGCGATCTTGTCATACAGATACTGCACAAAATTCTCAGCTCGACCCTGCAAGGGATCATCCTGCGCCTCCAGATGGAGGAGGGAGCAGGTCACCCTAAACAGGGTGGCTGGGCGATTATCTGATGACGCGTTAAGAGTGGCAAAATAACTAGATTTCGTCACTTTTATCGCCACTAGGTAGGTCTTAATATGAGACCTCACCAGTGTTCGGTCGGATTCGGAGCGGCTGGTCCTCCAACTACTCTCCAGGCGTCTTTTCCGGCGCTTCAACTCCCTCAGCTCCTCGGAGAACCAAGGAGCTAGGTGAGTTCGGTGCCGGGTCAGAGGCCGCAAAGTCACGACGCGGTCCAAAGCCCCAGCGGCCACACTATCCCAGGCGGCCACCAGGTCTTCAGCCGAGTCATGAGCCAGAGTCTCAGGAAATGGCCCAAGCTCCATCTGGAACCTATCAGGATCCATCAGGCGCCTGGGACGGAACCACCTGGTCGGCTCCGCCTCCCTGCAGCGGGGTGTAGCAGTTAGAAAGTCCAGTCGAAGGAGCGAGTGGTCAGACCATGACAAGGGTTCGATGACTATATCCCCTGTATCAAGGCCACTCGACCACTGACCAGAGACAAAAACTAAGTCCAGAGTGTGTCCACCTGTGTGAGTAGGGTCATGAATTAACTGAGTAAGGTCCATGGCCGTCATGGAAGCTATGAACTCTCGAGCCACCTCAGACGTTTTGCCGACAGATGGCAGGTTGAAATCCCCCATGACTAGAAGTCTGGGGGTACCAACGGCCACCTCAGCTATGACGTTGAGCAGCTCGAGCAGGGCATTGCCACGCGGCAGGGACCCAGGTACGTGATCAACAAGCCCATCTGTACTCCACGACCCCACTTCACAAAAAGGGACTCACATCCGGCTATCTGTATCCTATATGAGGGGGGCTTTATTTACCATGGACCTGGCATTGCACAACAGCAGCCGAAGGCTCGGGCCCTGAGAGTCTGAACAGCCTGGGGTGCGAGAAGGGCTATGGGGACCAGGGCGCGCCACCGCTCGAAGATAGTGAGTGTGTGCCCCCACCACATGATGCGGCCCCCTGCTCCCGCCATATCTGCCCCTCCCACTCAACACATTGATAGAGAAGCCCTCGACAGAATGGACTCTGATGTCCCCCTTACCCCCGGAATTCGCACCCTCCGTGGCCCCACTGACAGTTGGACCGGACCCCTCCCCCCGTGGGTTAACCCCCAAAACCACACAACCCTCCCGCCCCTTAAAATCCCTTAAAAATCTTTCAAAAAGTTTCCCTAAAAAACCCCTCAATCCCCTTTTTGCAACATAATTCTGCAATGATGCAGAATTATGAATGGTTTTCAAGGCATTTGTTATGAATCTTAAGAAACTTGGTGTGTAAAACACATCCAGCTGACTTCTTACGCCCCCTGGCCTCACCATTGAACTCACAATCTTTGCCCGTCCCTTGTTGACAATCACCCAGATGTGGCTGCTGCCGTCCTCTGAGGTAAGCATCGAGGCCCTTGGCCAGAGTCTTGGGAGCCAGGCAGAGGGTCACATCCTGGCCAAAGAGCATCCTGAGGGATGGGATTCAGCCGGCACCAGGGAGTGCATGAACTAAGCAGCCAAAGAGGCTGCGCAGAACAACGAAGGATGAAGAGTGAGGCAAGAGGTCTGGAAAGGACACTGGCTGGCCTCCCATATTCCAGATTGGGGGAGAGGTCTTATCCCTGTCTGTGTTTGAGCGTTTGAAAGTAGCCAGAGAAATGCCCTAGATGCAGTTGAGTACTTGTGAACCTCGTCTTCCTCCTTCTCCTCCTCCTCCCTCTCGCTTGAGAGCTGCTGGGTCTGTGGGATGGGCAGAGCCCCAGCCCCTCATCCGAAGGCAGCCTTTGTTCTGCACTGGGCGGAGGGGTGGGGATCCTTTCTGGCAACTGAGCTCTCCTGGGCTGCCCGATGGAGTCGCTGCCCACTGCGGCCCCTGCATGGCAGCACTGTGGCCTTTGTGTCTTGTAGGGTCTGGGTGGAGGATGGCCGCTGAGCCCGTGAAGTCCAAACCTCCGGCCTCTTGGGTGGCCACAGACATCGGGTCCAGCGTGTGGGATTCCGTAACGCCCGGCACGAAGGCTCCCGAAGAGCGAGGCTGGGCCAAGTTCCCGGACTTCCAACCCTTTTGCTGGTAAGCGGCCAGGAGGATACCCGGCCACACCCGCTTGGCAGGCCCAGAAGGCTCAGGTCGGGAAGGTCTGCCAGGCGCAGAGGGTTGTTCCCTGGAAGGAATTCAGGGGTGCTCCAAAACTGAGGAGGGGATACGGTGTGGAGGCCCCTCCGTCCTTCTTTGTGCCAGTCTAGATGGGGCATCGTATTCTGAAACGTTGGGCGGCTCTGGGTGTTAGCTAAGACATGGCACCTTCAGGGCCAATCCTGGTAGGGGGATCTATTTCGTGGGAACAGTTCTGAAACTCTGGAAGCAGCTAGAAGGCAGATCCTGGCTTCCTTCGGATCCTCTTGGGGTAAACCTTTCGGTTGCTTTTCTTGTGAAAGTGTCCAAAGGATTACATTGGGGCAGCTGCTGATTCAAAGGAAGGGTGAGCCAATGTGTACCCCCCTCGCAATGCCTCCTCTTTTCCAGCCTTCGCCTCTCCCAGCTACCCCGTGGTTTTCTCTCCCCTCCCTCTGGGCATTTCCCTCAGTTCAGGGGGGATCAAGCGCAGTCTTGGGGGCTGCATTTCAGCAGCTGTTCAGTCTAGTGTTTTAGTCACACTAGATGCTGTTTTAGGACCTCTTTCCAGAGCACGACACCATAGTCTCTTGAGACTGAAGGATGCCAATGATAAGGCAAGGGAAGAAGCGTGAACCAGCATGTCTTGCCACCCGTGGGCTCTCCTTTCCTCTCTGGGTGGGGCAGGTGAGGGCAGCTGGGGCAAAGAGAGGAGGGGGCTGAAGAAGTGGAAGTAGGCAAAGCCCCATTGCCCTCGCTGGGGGCTTCCCGATAAAGACCCCTAGCCGAGGGCCTAGGCAGCCGTCTCGAGTCTTCCCTTTGAATGACTGCCCTGTGAGCAGTGCAGGCAGAGATTTTGTCTCTCACTTGTGGCAAAAGAACCGCGGGAGGCAGTGGGGGAGGAGGCATTTTGTTCTCCAAGGCTGCCCAGAGTGCCTCACCTGGAGCTGCTGCAGGGTTGTGGCCCGGGGGCCGTGCGCAGGGCCAGAAACACTTGGCCCGAGCGAGAGACCGGCTTTTCCCTTCCAGCTCCGAAGCGGCTCCCAGGTGTAGCTCCCCTGTGGATAATGATTCCGAGGGAAGTGCCGGGCAGAGCCAGGACGAGAACTGTAAGTGGCCACTGTCCCCTACTTTCGTCACTCCAACAAGGGAGGGAAGGGAAATTCTGCAGGCCTTTGGGGGGAGGGGCGGTAGTCAGGTTTACCTTGTGCCGGGAGTCTCTCTTTCTGAAGGGAAAGGCCATACCTTCCTGGGAGTTCTGCTGGAAAGACCCACCCACCCCCCTCCCTTCCCACCGCCAGCTTTGCCCGCTGGCCAGCCTGCCTGCCTCCCTTTCTCCCCTGGCCCTGTTGCCTGTTGCAGGAGGCAAGGAACCTACCTGAGCTATAATAGCCCTTTGCCTTCACCAGTTGGCAGCTCAGGAATTTGGGCTATATTTTGGAACACTGGTGTAGATTTAATCAAGGTGTGGCAGAAATTTAGACCTCTGCCAGTATCTCCCAGGAAAGGTTATTGAGTGGAAAGAAAATGGCTTGAAAAGAAGGCCAAGGCATTAGAGGTGAGACTTAGCCCGGGGTTCCCTGTCATTGGGCACCGGGCTTGCCTCGGCCCCACCGAGACAGCTCCCTTACGGCTGCTGACACGGCTGGCCCTGCCATATCTCTCTGATGCTCAAGCGCTCCAGTTTCTTAGGAGGTTTTGAGTTTGTCAGCTGGCAAACGGGTCTCCCTCATTTTAAGGCGACGCACGAAAGAGCTGACCCTGGGCACATGCGGCCTGGTGCGCTGACCTGCGGGAGAAAGGCTTGCATGATGGGGCATTGCGTGCTTCTCCTTGTACAGCAAACGCTGCCTCCCCTTGCTCCTGGAACGTCTGCGTGGCACGGAAAGCACCCTTGGTTGCTTCAGACAGCAGCTCCTCTGGCGACTCAGACAGCGAGGAAGAGGAAGAGGCGGCCAGTGTGGTCACAGAAACCATCAGCACAGGTTCAGGCCAGGAAACCGTCCTGCTGACTGTGGACACTAAGAACGAAAAGGCCCTCTTCATCAGGTGCGGAAGTGGTTAGCTGGGGACGAATGCCCAAAGACCCCCCTCTGGATGCCTGGGCAGTGGCACAGAGAAGCCTGGGAGGGCGGGTGTAGGAAAGCCCTCCAAAGCAGGAGAAGGGAAGGGTGCCATCCGTGGGTCTCACCTGGCGCCAGAAGCTCACTTACAGGCAAAGCCTCGTTGTGGCTTTGCCTGTAAGTTGAACGAACGATGTCGCCCAGCAGCCTCAATGCTCTTAAAAGTCATTTGTGACCCTTGAAGCACTTGGGAACTTAATTTTTTCCCCTTGCGTTTCATAAATAAATTATCTGCAACTAGTAGAAGATGCTAATACTCTTATCAGGTCCAGAGTGGAGGTGGAACCCCAGGAGGATATGGAAAAGCCCCTACCCCCCACCCCAGTCTAATTTCCCTTTCATCCTTCCTCTCCACCCGAAGCGTTGCCATGGCAGCCTCAATCCCTTCCTGTTTCTCAGATGTGGGTGTGAGGGGGCATCCCTGAAGAAGAATTGTAAGCAATCAGGCCAGAGTTTTTGGGGGTTGGGGGGAGGGTAGAGGCTAGTAAATGTCTTTGCTTCTCATGGCCCCTAAAAATTGAATGGGCTTCCGTGTAGAACTAGTTCATGTTCTGAGTTTTCTGGCAAGAATAGACCTGGCCCTGCTCTGATGTCCTTGGTCAAGAGGGGTTGTAGGCAGCCTCTGGACCAGCCCAGGCGGGGCTGGTAGCATCACCCAGCAAGGAGGGAGGGAAAACACCCCGTTGGGTCCCCCTCAGAAGATCCTCCCTCCCTCCCTGGCATCAAGTAAATGACAGCAAACCATTATCCAGGGATATGTTGAAGGTTCCCCCCCCACCTCCGAGATTTTGGCCAGATCTGTTTGTAAAGTCACTGGCCGCAAGGCAGGTGACCAGGACAAGAGGCTGCTTCTCTAGGGATGGTCCTGGAGTGCGCCCACCCTCCCCCATCTTGGCTCCCCCCAACTGAATTTAGCTGCGATGCGGGGGAGAAATGGAGGCCCCGAAGTCTGCCTTCCTGAGCTGAATCTCAAGGCACCGTCTGGAGCCAGTCACTTCAGCAAGTGAGGGATGCCCAGTCCCCATCTGGCACCTCCTCTAAAGATCAGCAAGGGACCAGGTAAAGCCAAAGCAGACAAGTGACTATCCCCCGCCCCGCCCCACCTGATGGCTCTTGTGAGAATTAGTTTCCCACCAGCTTTTTAGAAAGTTAGGAGGTCTCAAGGCATCCAAATTGCTTGGCGCCATGAATGGGCCATGACACCCACCTTATGCTGTCTCTTCCTCAGAACATACAGCAATGGGGGCAGGATCGGGGGTCTCTGGAGCAATGAAGAGTGGCTCCCCACTGGCTGTCCTTTCTCCCATCTTTGTATGTATTTATTTTTAGTAATCAAATCTGCACGCTGCCTGTCTCACTACAGTAGTGACTCTGGGCAAACGGCCTTGGCTCCTCCCTGGCAGATGCCTCTGTTGGGGAGTGTAATAAATAAGGACTGTCAACATCCGGAGGTCAGACAAATAAAAACGCCATCAGGCGGCAGAGCTCAAGCGATCAGAGTGCTCCTCGCAGGGTCGTCCTCACTACCTCAGATCCCAAAGGAACTTTTACTGAAGCTCAGTGTATCTGGATGGAAGGAACTCGGACAGAGGATGAGCAAACTGCGAAAGAGCCCGGCATTCACAGCGGACGCTGGTCTTAATGGTGCTTGGTTCTGGGTCAAAGGCACGATGGCCATCAGAAAGCTGCTGGGGCTGAAGAACTGCCCCATAGACTCCAAATCCAAGACAGCGCGGCCCCAGCATATGTTCAGAGGGGGCAGGTTTTGAACAAGAGAGCCCTTAGCTGAGCTGCACCTGAAAACCAAGGGAAAAAAGGAAGCGACACCTTTAACCGATAAATGTAGGGCAAAGTGAGCGGAACCTTAGGCTGAGCTTGCTTTCATCTGTGAGCAAAACCCTGGGACCAACGAAAGCAGAGACCCTCTGGGGGGGGAAAGGCCCGAGAAGCCGCTGCCCTGTGGGTGGGAGGCTAACACAGGCTTTGCCTATGCCCATGGAAGGACCCGTTTATCGCCCAAAGTCCTAAAGGCTGCTTGGTCTGGCCGTAGTGCAGGATTCTCACCAGGCTTACTTCATTCCATCGACTGGTCTCAAAAGTGACCAAAGGAGACCAATCGACCTGCTCTGGCTGGTCACAAGAGGCAAGAAATTCTTTCAGGTTTCTATTCCATATTCTTCATGGTTTCAAAGAGGAACATGATATGATGCCCGATCCTGAATCAGAAGTGAGCGTGCGACACCAGATGGGGATCTGAGATCCATTCTAGGATGCTTCCAGGAAAAAGAGCTGGCCTCAGTGGTTAAATGCTCCTCCAATCCACCCTACTGGACATTCCTAATGTTTCCAAATCAGGACTCTCGTAGTTGAAGATTCTTCCATTCTGTCAATTCTCAAACTATTCATGAAGATGATGGTGCTTAGGGCAGTTCATCTTGGATCCTAGGGAATCTATCTGCACCCCTACTAGAGGACCCATTAAGCCAACACTCGTGGAACAAGTAAGGAAGAAGGACAATAGCCCTGCGAGGTAGACTTCTGTGGACTTGGGTTGCTTGAGGAACGCAAAGGCATTCTTCAACCCACACATAGGCCCCACCTTGGGGCCATTCCAGATGTGGGAAGTGGCCTGGTCTCCATGCAGCTCTTGTCAGAATTCCAGACCAGACCCTCGGACCCCCTGATACTCACCCAGTCTCCGCCCCAAAAGCTTTGGCCTCTTGCTTAGTACTTTACAAATATCTCTGACAGATGATCATCCAGCCTGTTTGAAGATATCCAGTGAAGAACTTTGAGATTTTTATTTTTACATTTTTATCCCACTTCCATGTCCCCACCCAGCTACTACTCAAGACCACAAACATCCCAATATGTCTCCCTCCTCCTATTTTCCCCACAACAACCGCCCTGTGAGGTGAGCTGTCACCAAGCTGGCTATCTAAGGCAGAAATAGAAGTCTTCCTCTCCTGGTTTCTGGGCCAGCACCTTGACCACTACATCAAACTGGCTCTCCTCATCTAAGGTCATCTCCACCAACACATTGCAACATAGATATTCTTTCTTCCCGTGAAAGGAAAACATGCAGCAGGCACAGCAGGTGGGTCCCCTTCATCCATTCTGAAAATGGCAGGGCTTCCGTTGGTGTTCATGGACTGATAGCCTCCTTCACCGCCTATCCTAGACTTTTGATTGCTGATCCCTGGGCTAGTTGCCGCTTGAGTGCCTTTTGGCAGATGCTTCTCCCCTGTTGTGTCCCGCCAGCGTATCTGGCAGCAGATTTGGACAGTGAGGAGGTTGGGGAGGAACATGGGCCAATCCTGGAGTCTGGGGAAGGCTCTGGTGAGGGCTCTGCGTCGGAGGCAGAGAGGGAGCCAGAGCCATATGCCAGTTATCAGCTGTCTGGAGTCAGACATCAGTTAGGCAATCAAACAGCTGGAGCCTGTTCCCAGTTTGCGCATGTGCAGAGTTGCCAGATGAAGGGAACAGCTAAAGAACAAGGGTCAACTTGGGAGTAAGGTCACAGGTGGACGATGAATGGCCTCTCCCAGAGGGAATAAAAGAGGAGCAAAAGGGGAGTGGAGTTTGCAGGAGGCAATTAGTTCATTACTGCATTCTTGCCAAGTATTGCGGCGTCTGAAAGATATCGGCCTGGCCACTTTCCAAGCCTGATAAAGGTTGGTAATTGTGAACTATCTTGAAAGACTGTGGGAGAGGAAATACTTTGCTGGAGAGGAATTCACTGTCAATTAAATGAAAGGGGTTTATTGGGACGAGGACTCGGCTTCGTGCTGCTGGGGAAACCTAGCTCAGAACATACCCTTCTGGAGCTCAATAACCTCGGATTTCCTGAGTTCAATGACCTAGATTTACCTTATGAGCCTCCTAAGGAGCCTCCTCACCAGTGAAAGACTCTTGGGGGTTTTTCCCAAGAACTGGGACCTGTGCTTCTTTGACCTGGTCCATGCCAATGTGAGGAGGGTAGGCACGGGGTCTGGGCCAAGCACCCAACAGAGTCTGAGGGAAGCAGAAGGCCCACCAAAAGTCCTAGAACTGAGCAGCATAATCGCTCCGGCTGCGTGTCAAGATGTCCTAAGACCTCAGATCCTCATAAGCCTACATCAGGAGGAAGCAGGACGCACCTCAAGGGAGCCGATGAAGGAAGAAGGCAGGCTGTTGTGCTGGGCCAAGCAAAACGTAACCAGTCTAGGGAACCACGGCATGGTTGGATTGGCTTCCGCTCTTCTCAAGAGACTGGACGTTTGGGAGACCAGCAGTGAAGCTCACAACCCAGACCGGTTGGAAGGTGAAACCACATCCAGTTTCCCAACCTATGGAGCAGAGAACCACCTCTGGTGCTCAGTGCTCAGCGCCACCTGGCTGCAAGATGTCCTCCTACCTTTTCCCCTTTTTCACCCATCTCCAGGTTCCTGAGACTCCTGCAAGGACAGGGAGTGAACCTGATTCTGATAGTATCTAATTCCCTCAGATGTTTCTTGCTTGGACCAGCCAACCTATTGGCATCCAGGCCAGGCAGCTTCTTGGCTTCCCCAGAGCCGCTCAGCCAGGAGAGATTCAGCCACCAGATCTCAGCCGGTTACGGCCAAAGGAGTCTTGCGCCCACACTGCCAGCCTTCTGAGGTGCTTTCACCACACGCATAAGTGAGTTATTTGGCTAGGTTTCTGCTGATGGGCCAAAAGGAGAAGAATGATGCGAGGATACGCCTCTCCCGTCTCAGGTTCCGGCCTTCGGATGGGAGGAACTTGACAAGGCGCAACACCCAGGTGGGTCCCCAAATAAGTGCAAGGTTCCCTTTCTTCAGGCCCAGTGCTTGGAGCCACCTGAATTAACAGACTGTAACCCTGGCTGGGATTTTTGTTCTTTCAGTATCTAAGGTTCTGTTTTTCCCCTGCAAACAAGCATTAAAACTTCCTTCCCACAATTCACTTCCTTGGTTTGCCAGCCGATTTCAACCTAGGAACAGTCCCACAACCGCCTCTTGGGCAAAGGCTTGTGCCTGCCCTCTGTCTTCCATGCTAAGGTGACGAAAACAATTGCCCTGCTGCCTGTCTGAGCAGATTGACCCACCCTGGATGTTAGGCCAGCCGTTAAGCTGCCCTTGGGCAGGATGGAGGAATTGGGGCCTTCTGATCACCCTTCAGGGTCAGTTGCGATCTCCAGGAGGTTAAAGCTTGCACCAGGGAAGTGCGACCGTCGGCAGCACAGCTGCTTCAGCTGATGGGAACCCCAGCACCCCAGGAAGAGAGCTGTGGGGCTGCCGTGTGGGTCACAGAACCGCCCTTTAGAAAACGGTCCAAGTTTAATGCTCAGGCGAGACGGCAGCACATTGACCCTGGAGGAGCCTGGGCTCGGCTGACCAAGACATCTTCCCTTGCCTCAGAGGCCCTGATCCTGGTGCGGGAGGGGAGCCTCTTGGACTCTTCTCAGGCTTTCTGTCCCCAGAGCAAGCCTTTCCAGCTCCTCCTTCCAGACTGGGGGAAGGAGATGCCGCTGTCACCTCCAGAAGTGCCATCAGAGCATCCGGAGCAGGGATGAAATGTAAAATTTGTTACTACTGGTTCTGTGGGCGTGGCATGGTGGTGGTGGGTAATGTGACTGGATGGGTGTGGCCAACTTTTTTTTTGGTAACATATCAAAGCATTTTTTCTACAACCTCTTCAGCCAAAGAGGTTGCAAAAAAATGCTTTGAAAAGCCTCTCTGACGATCCCAGCTGAGTTGCCTGATTGTCAGAGAGGCTTTTCAAAGCATTTTTTTCTGCAGCCTCTTTCGCCAAAGAAGTGGTAAAAAAATGCTTTGAAAAGCGTCTGATGATCCCAGCTGAGCCGCGCGATCATCAGAGGCATTTTTTTTTTACTTTTAAAAGCATTTTTTCATCGGAAGAGGTTGTAGAAAAAATGCTTTTAAAAGTAAAAAGTAAAAAAAAACAAAAAAAAAACTGATGATCGTGTGGCTCAGCTGGGCGTGGTGGTGGTGGGGGCACAGGGATTTTTGTTACCCGTTCTCCACCCGCCAACATCGCTACAGGATTGGGCGATCCGGTCCGAACCGGGAGCATTTCACCTCTGATCCAGCGTTTCATCCGGGCAAGGAATCGCTTAAAGAGGAGGCGCCCCTCTGGCACTTCCTCTTGTGGCTGAAATTCTCCCCCGGGAAAATTGCCTTTGGATGGTGACCAGGAACCCTCCCAGGAGAAAGGAGGGCTGTCCCTCGCCTCCCCCACCCACCCCCTTTCTTTGTGTATCGACCTCCTCCTCCTCCTTGAGAGCTGTGTAAACAAAAAGGACCATATTGGAGTGAGCCATCCTGGGGAATGGTGTAGGAGGCCTGTTGTTTTACTTGGGTGGCATTAAGCCTCCTTTGCTGAAGTAGCCCTTGAGTGGGACTTTGAGAAGATCCTCCAGACGCAAGGCTCTGGAGTTGCGGGGACACGTTTTAGGGGAACCCCGCGTGGCAGGGCTTTGATGCGGCATTTGTGCAGCCATCGCATCCTCCCAGTCAGTACTGTGTCTGCTGTGGGAAGAACCTGCCACCCTGCCATGCCTTGGCTGAGGTGAGAGGGCTGAACTGCCCCTGTGGGTCTTTGGAGTTGCCTTCTGTGCCTGCTTCTTACTGTCACTGCATGGCATCCAGACGCACACATGCCTGCCTGCCTGCCCGCCCACCTGCCCACATACACTCCTTAGCCAGCTGGCTTCTCTTGCCTCCCCCCCACCCTCGCTGGAAGAACGCCTGCCTCTGATACCCCCTTTTGACTTCAGCTCTTGGCTCTCCCAGGAGCAGTCTTGAACGGAGCGTCTGTGGAGATTCTCCATCATCCAGGTCATGGTTGTCCTAAAGGGGCTTTTTCAAGAGGCAACTGGACTATCTTTGTTTTTTCCTTGGAGGCGTTTCGCTTCTCATCCAAGAAGCTTCCTCAGGCTCAGTTTGGATGAGAGCAGAAGAAGCTTCCTGGATGAGAAGTGAAACGTCTTCAAAGAAAAGCCCCTTTGGCACAGATCACTCCTTGCTCTGCAAAACTCTAGTATTCGTAGTATTTCCCCTCCTTTCTGGGCTGTCTTCTCCTTCCCTCCCCTGCAGAATTTACTTCAAAGGCCTGTAAATCAGCTTTGTAAGGTGCAGCCATCTCTTGTTAGGAGTCCCTCCTGGTATAAATGCAACCCATGGTTTCCATTGTGTTGTATGTGTCTCCCCCCCCCCAATCTAGACCCTTGTTAGTTTCTGCTCTTCCTCCCTGAGCCTCTTCAACAGGGAGGCATGAAGGAAGAGCCACCGGTGCGTCAGTGCTTCCTGGCCCTTGTAGGCACCCAAGGTTGGCTCTGGCGGGGTCATCCTTCCTTCTCGATGAGTGGGAAGTCCGTTCCCCTTTCTCCTGGATCAGTCTGGGGGGGGGAGCGATGCCCATCTAGCGAGAGTGGAGGGTGTTCCCTTTCTTTCTTCCTGGGTTGCTGGTCTGGCTGTGTTGTCTCTTCAGGTAAGGATGTAAGTCTTCTCTCCTGCCCTAGCCTTCACCTGTCATGGTCCAGCCTTTAGCTTCTCGCAGTGGCCAATCACAGTTGATTCTGCAGGATTGTCATGGTTGATGGACAGCAGGAAGTGGGGCTCTCTCCCATCGCCTTCCTAGTTCCTCTGCAGTTGGCCTTAGGAAGCAGGCAGAGAGTTGTCCTCCTTGAATTTTTCAGTGGGTTGACCTGAGTTTGCAGGCCCTGGTAGCCCTGGTGTCCCCTCCCCCGCTTCACCAGGAGCTCATGAGGAAGGACCAAGTTTGTTTCTCCAGTAGGGTGGTTTGGGGCAATAGTTGGCCCTTTAACCAGCTTCGGTTCTTCTCACCCAGCAGTAACAACTCTGTGACCGTTGACAAGCTGGCGAGTCCTCTGACAGGCGAAGCCACCCCGGCACTTGACATCCTTCCACATTCTGCTGCTGCAGCTGTCACACCGGAGGCCAAGAGGGACAGCAGGTGAGGGCAGGAGCCAGTACTGTTTAAAGCCAGGCGCTTGACTGCTTGCAGGCTGTCGCTGGGGATGGAGGCTGGACCCGCATCTGAGTGGGGCTGCTCTTTCAGTTACAGGTGGGGCAGGGCAGGGCAAGGCAAGGCAAGGCAAGGACTTTCTGCCATTTCAGTTCATCTCCTGGCACAGGATGGTTCCTTTGGCAGCTGCCCATCGGCCCTTCTGGTGGGTCTTGTCTTCAGACTTGCAGTAGGCCCAAAGTTGCTTGGCAAGCGTAGCTCTTGCAGGTCCGGTGATGGGACCAGGGGGTGCTGGTGGAGCCAGACGGTTAGGATTACTGTCGAAGCAGAAAGTTCTTCGGACTGAGAGAATTGGGAAAGGCAAACAGAGGAGCCTATGCTGCTCCAGATAATAGGTGCTTGTCACCTGCACATGGACAAGAAAATCGCAGTTGTTTTGGGGCCAGAGACGACAGTGTGTCGTCTTGAGTACAAATATATCTGTGCAACATCCCTTCCACAAATGATATACATTAAACAATTATACCTTGTGTAACTCTTCATTTCCTTCATAACGTATCTTCCAGTACAAATACAATAACATTAAGCGTAGTTATTCTCATCATATAAAATAAAAGAAATAGAAGAAGACAATAAGAATAGAAAATATATTAAAATAGAGAGATAAGAATAAAACGGCACCAGGGAGCTTCTGAAGGGCACTGCCAAGCACCTGGCGGTCAGTACCTGGCGGGTAGCTTCTCCCTGCTTCTCAGAGTGACCTGCTTCCACACACGGGCACACCCGGCGAGGCATCCCTGGGACCGAGAGAGACCCTCCCTGAATTGAAGTCTTGAGTGGTGGCAGGATGTGATGGCCAGCCAGGTGAATTTCAGGCAGGGCTCGGTTGTCCTCGTCCCCCAGCCCCCCAGCCAGGATCTGGTAATACACGGAGGGTCAGCGCCTCGTGTAGCTTCTGCGCTGTTGTGTTTCAGTACATGTGACAAAAGTTCTGGTTTTGTCTTGGGTCAAAGAGTTGCTCTTCCGCACAAAGAGAAACTGAGCCGGGCCAAAGTATCGCTCGTTCTGAAGCGGTGGGACTTAGCAATGAGACCGTTTTCTTGAAGAGGGGAGGCTTGGTCTGGGCTCCCTGGGGTTTTGCTCAGAAGGACCAAGCCTGATCTCCAGGGGCTGTGAGGGGAGACTTGGTGGCTACTCCTGCCAGCCCAGAAAGGACCCGGGCTTCCCCCTCCGGGTTCTGGCCAGCTGGCGGCTTTTGTTGTCAAGGCCGCAAGGAAACAAGCTCTCCTTTCCTTTCTTTCAGGAGGCACCAGGAAGGTGGGAATCCAGCTACCAGGATGATTTGGACCGATGGAGAAAAGCCACCTTTGCAGCAGCTGTTAACCTCTCTCTCTCCCCCCCCCTCCCACTTTTCTGCAGGAATGAGGAGCCCCACCCGGGAGCAGAGGCCCCACTGAAAGGCCCAGCTTGACATGGGACGGCTCGGAAAGTGCCTGACTGCAGCTGGGCTGCCCACGTGTCCATTTTAATCAAGGCTGCCTTTGAAGAGAACAGAGAGTAGAGAGCAGGTCCCTCTTCAGCTGTGGCTTGAGTGCAGCATGTGCTCCTCTTCCTCCAGCCCCTCCCCCTCCCCCAGCTCCATCCAGCCACAATTGACCTACCCCGGTGCCCATTCTTGGCTCGGCTCTGGCAGGCAGAAGGGATGGACGGACGGGCCGTGATCTCCCAGACTTGCATCCGGGACCCTCTGCTCCAGGAAAGCACTGGATTAGCCCAGTGATGTTGGGAAGAAGCTGGTGCTGGAACTTCCCTGCCAGCTTTTTATCAAGCAATAACGCCTTATCAGGAACGCGGCTGCTACATGAGAAGGTTTGGGGAGGGGAGTAACGGGCAGCTGGTGTCCTGAAGGACAGAATTTCTTGCCGCTCTTGGGAGGAAGGCACGCCAGTGAAGGGACTTAAGTCAACCAGCATCACCCCTGGGAACAAAGGTGACCTTGCAAGGAACAAGGTCCTGGAGTGTTTCTGGGGTGGGGTGGTCTCTGGAGACTTCCCTTTCACGTACAGTTTGAGTTTTCCTTTGGTTTGTTTAATTTTGAAAAAATTTTAATAGAAGCCAGAACGGCAACACTTTGCACTTTGGATCTCATGCCAACCTTGAAAGTTGGAAGAGACATTTGAGGAAGCGATGCCAGTATGGCCTGGCAATGCCTGAGGAGCATGAGCCGTGCCCTAGATGAGATGTGGACTCCAGGGCAGCCAGAAAGGCTCTGTGGGGCAGGGGCAGTCTCCCCTTCCCCCCCCCCCCCAGCATAATGATGGGTGGCTGAGCTGCTGCAGAATTGAGACTGTGATGTTGGCCCTGAGCTATTGGATAAAACTGGCTCCTTTGTGCCCCTCCTGGTGTTTCCAGGCTCCATGCAACCATCTGCTCCTTGCCAAACCTCAGTGGGACTTACTGATGCTCAGCAGTGGCATGGGTGGCAGAATCAGATACTTCGGAATTGAAAGCTTTCCTGGAGTGGGTGAAGAAAACAAGCTTAAATCTGGCACGGTTACAGTACACCCCCCCAACAAACACTGCTGTTTTTTTAAAAAAACTCACAATGTGTTGTCCCATGTTTTTTGCAAATTAAAAGGGTTGGCCAGAGGCCTTTGAGGAACAAGGTCAGCCCACTTTTCTCCCGCTGGTGAACTGTGTGGTTTGTGGTCAGGGAATTGGTGGGCGGAGGCCATGTCCTAGGCGTGTCATTTAATGGGGTGTAAATTAATTTTTTTTTTCTTTTCAGTGAGGGGTTCTAAAAATATGTGTTGTTACACCAAGAATTCAAATCATCTGTTATTTTTGCAATTGCACAACGTTAAGCTTTGAATAGCAAATCCACATCTGATCATATAACCCACAAAAGTATTTTGTAACCCAAATACTGTTAACTTTATCTTCTCAAAATTACACTTTGTGTTACAAAAAAATAAGGATTTTTTCTACATGAATCTTAACTAGCTAACCAAAAAAATAATCCATGAAATCAAAAACTAACAGAAAGCAATTATCTGAGTTACAAAAATGTTTCAGCGAGTTTCATCCAGTCGTGTTTTGATTCATTCGACATCAACCACCAACTTGCTTCTTGGCCTCATGTTGCTCCTGTGTCTACACTCTGCTTGCTCCTCTGTGACCTGTTTCACACCTCTTTCTATTGATTGAGCATGACAAGGCCACTGTACTACTTGTTTTGGTTCGTCAATTAATTTATTTCTGCTGTAGTCAGTTTGCACATCAAAGTTGGCTCAGACCAGTCAATCGGCTCCAGCAGATTGGATGTTCTGCCGTTGATTGCACATACACAAAAATCTCCCAGCGCATCGTCTGCACCCCTCAAATCAATTGATCTTTTGCATACCAGCTCTCTTCTCTTGAATATCACCTGAACAGAAGAGTGTCTGGATTATCATTTCACTGAAAGTGTACCATACTGAGCGCTGAATGGTTGGCAAAACAGCATCTACTACAGCTGCCTTTTGCAGTCTGATTTGCTGCAGCTGGAACAACAAAGGACACAGGCCTTCAATCCAGGAACATTTTACTTCGATGTTGAATCAGCAAGGGTAGTACACATCAACAACGTATCCCACTCTCTGTCATGATTCTGACTAATGAACCCAAGCAAATGAGAACTCTGAGGCTGAGGTCTTCCTCTAAGAACTTCTTTGTTGGGTAGATCATATTGGCACTATCAGATGGAAAATATTTCCCATGGTTTCAGTGTAATTAAAATAGAAAATAACTCCCCAAAACTCACAGGTCATGGCCAATTACTTTAATTGGCAGGCTCTCCAGGCACTCCTCCTCATCTCTATCCACCTGTAGAGGTGACTTTGGTTCCCATGAGAAAGTTCTGTGTTTGGTCTAGCAATGTATTTCATTTTTCTCCCCCCCCCCACTCCCCTATGTGGCAACAGTAGGAAAAAATGGTTTCTGTCAGATTCAATTAGAAGTTGGCACTATCATAAGTTTTGGAGAGTTTTGCCTTTAAAGCCATGTTTTGAAGCCCATAATTGACAGCCTATTTTCAGTTCATTTCTATTTTCAACCAGTGTCGTTTATGGAATCAATTTCCAGGGGAGCCAGATCTGTGATAAGTTCTGTTGTCATTGCCTGTGTGATCCTATATCCATACACTTGATCAGTAGAGAGATCCTTTACAGCACTCGCTCAGTGAAATGAGAGGCTCAGCAATTGAAACTGATGAATGAAGGAGTTCTGTTGCAATGTCTACCATGTTGCTAGCTTTACCAGCCCATTTGTTGTTAGACAAGGTCTTCCCATCCAATTTTGTGATTGTCACAGAGGTAACTCATTCCTGTGGAATGCACACACCAACCAGATCAACTTCGGGTCAAGCTTGACCTCTACCCAGTGCATGACACCACCTTCACAGGCAGTATTAACATTTGTAGAACCTCCTCCAATGGCCTTCAAGTTTTTGTCAATGCCTACCTTCTTCACGAAATGCACCAGATTATCTGCAATCACTTGTGCAGGTTTTCCTGTTTTTGAGCCTTTCTCTGGAGTGAAATTATAAAGTTCTATTTCGTCCTTCTTACAGAGCTCATCAAATTGATCTAAGGACTTCATAATTTTTTCTGGGCTCTTTATTGTGATCAACTACAAGTCTCTTGCCAGCATCTATGAAAGCGGCTGTGCTAATGGCAGCAGTGGCATGGAGACCAACACTGTATTTTATGCTCTCTACTGATCAAGTAAATGGATATAGCAACATTCTATATTTCTAATCTATTATATTCTGTCTTGTCTTTTGAAATCGAGGGCACTTTTGTTTGGTCTAAGTCCTCTTCATAATTTCCATCACATTCCTCTTCATCATCTTCATCAGTTATCTGTCCATTTTCATCATAAGAGATATTTCATTTGTCAGTATCAAAATGTCTGGAATACTTCTGCTTATATTTAGCAAGCCCTTGTCTCTCATCGTCTTGCTGCTCAGGCACATCTGGCAAGCTAGTCTGGTGCTATCCAATCTTGTCTCTCTGATCTTTAACGAAAGCAAGTTCCTTCAATGGTATCTTCATCTTCTTAGGGCAGGTACAGTTAATGTGAGCTTTTTTGCAGCGAGCAGGGAGGCCGAATTTGGCACACAGAACAATTTGATATTTGCAGTTGAGCATGTCAAAGAGCTTGTCAAGTTTTACAGTGAAAGTCTCTTTGACATCTAGCTTTCCTCTACCAAGTGATATGTTTTTGTCTTGATCCCAGCTCTCTTGGATCTTGTTCAAGAGTGTCACTAGTGAATTTATAACGGGGATCACAAACTCTTCACTCGTTCCCACTTTTCAAGCACTTATGGATATAGATCACTTGCAAGACTGGCTGTTGGTTAGCATCATCACTACTTTGTTCTGTTAACAGTAGGCCATATCTGAGACTGTCTCGTAATGTTGGGAGTTCAGATGGGAACAAGTCTCTACCAGTCCCAATTAGGTTGCCCATAAGAGTGAATGTCTTGTTCTTTTTTAGAAGCCATTACAGATCAGTTTTCACTCGTTTCACAGGAAACGAGGCCAGCAGTATTAACAGACAAAACAGACAACAAAAAGACAAAGACAGCTGAACCTGTGAAATGAAACAAAACAAAATGTTAAAAAGTTATTATATTTATGTAGTTACTAACCAAGCGAAACCTGAGTTTCAATAAAGCCTACCAACAGCTAGCAAGAATAAGCCTCCGTACCTGCCATGCAACTGCAGCCATCCTGGTTAATAATGAGTTGCTGCTGCTTTCTCCTCCATGGAGTCATCTACTTCTTTTGGCATTGGGGTGTGTGTGTGTGTGTGTGTGTGACAGAACCTGTCCACACAACTATAATTTGAGGATTCTTCGTATGATTTGTGGTCAGGAAGTTAAACACCTTTTCTTCCTGTAGAAACCTTTGTGATAGTTAATGTCTCCACCTGTTCTGCTAAATGTAATTTGGCATTTATTTCTAGCTTACCACCAGTGTTGCAGAAGATGAGAATAATTTAATTCACTTATTCGACTCATAAGGCTGCCTAATCAAAAGACTCAAGGTGGCATATAGAATTAAAACAGCATGAAAAATGCAAATACTAAACCAAATACACAGCTAACTTTTACTGGGGAAATAACAGATAAGTTCCAGCCATCCTTGATCAACCAACTGGTTTCTGGTTCATTTGTTTGAAAACCAAGTTGTTAGAGGTTTTCTGAAGGGCAGCACCTTGGGACCAGATAAATCTGGGATGGGGTTGTAGGGAGGCAAGCATAAGGCGGCAGCTGACAGGCAGGGAAGTCAAAGATTCTGGGACCCATGTTAGGTGTCTGCTGTTACGCTGTTGTTAGTTGTGAAGTTGTGTCCCACCCATCGTGATCCCATGGACAACATTCCTCCAGGCCTTCCTGTACTCAACCATTCCCCTGGAGTCCATTTTATTATTATTTATTTTATTTTATTATTTTATTCAATTTATATCCCGCCCTTCTCCAAGTGGACTCAGGGCGGTGCACAGCCAGAACTAAAACACATATCAATAAAAAATTTAAAATGTAAAGCTCATGCCTACTACTTCAGTAACTCCATCCATCCACCTCATTCTCTGTCATCCCCTTCTTTTGCCCTCAATCTTTCCCGACATTAGGCTCTTCTCCAGTGAGTCCTTCCTTCTCATTAGGTGGCCAAAGTATTTGAGTTTCCACTTCAGGATTTGGCCTTCTAAAGAGTAGTCAGGGTTGATCTCCTCTAGGACTGACCGGTTTGATTGCCTTGCAGTCCAAGGGACTCTCAGGAGTCTTCTCCAGCACCATAGCTCAAAGGCTTCAATTCTTTGGCGCTCAGCCTTTCTTATGGTCCAACTTTCAAGCCATGCATTGCAACTGGGAAAACCATAGCCTTGACTATAGACACTTTTGTTGGCAGGGTGATGTCTCTGCTTTTTCGTATGCTGCCTAGATTTGCCATAGCTTTCCTCCGCAAGAGCGTCTTAATTTCTTAGCTCCCCATCTGCGGTGATCTTGGAGCCCAGGAAAATAAAATCTGTCACTATCTCCATTTCTTCCTCATTATTTGCTAGGAATTGAGAGGGCCAAATGCCATGATCTTAGTTTTCTTAATGTTGAGTTTCAAGCCAACTTTTGCTCTTTCTTCACCCGCATCAAGAACCTCTTTAGTTCCTTTTCACATTCTGCCATTAGTGGTATCTGCATATCTGAGGTTGTTGATATTTCTCCCAGCAATCTTAATTCCAATTTGTGATTCATCTAGCCCCGCCTTTCTCATGATGTGCTCTGCATATAAGTTAAATAGGCAGAGCAACAGTATACAGCCTTGCTGAACTCCTTTCTCAATTTTGAACCAATCAGTGGTTCTGTGTTCTGTGTTGCTTCTTGACCCGCATATAGGTTTCTCAAGAGACAAATAAGATGGTCAGGTACTCCCATCTCTTTAAGAACTTACCACAATTTGTTGTGATCCACACAATCAGAGGCTTTAGGATAGTCAATGAAGCAGAAGTAGATGTTTTTCTGGAACTCCCTAGCTTTCTTCATGAGCCAGCATATGTTGGCAATTTGTTTTTTTTTTTTAATATACTTTATTATTTTTTCCATTATAAAAGAAAGAAAAAAAATATACAATCTCTATTGTTTATACAATTTACGGAATCATACGTTAAATAAACTTCATCCTTAGCTGTTCAGTATTCTATGCAATATAGCTCGTACTTCAAGTGCATAACAAGTCATATCCTAAAATCATGTTTTAGTCTTGTTCTTCAACCAATTGTACCAATTTCCCCATACTTCATAATATTTAGATTTCTCCTCATTATTTATCTCACTCGTCAATTTTGCCATTTCTGCGCACTCTAGGATTTTGTTTATAAGTATTTCTTCTGAGGGTATGGATTTATTTTTCCAGTATTTCGCAAAGGCTAGTCTAGCCGCAGTTGTAATCTGGATTATGAGTTGAGTTTTGTTGTTATTGAGGCCATCTCCGATTATACCCAGGAGGAAGATTTCTGGAGATAAAGCTATTTCCTATCCCGTTATTTCACAAAGCCAATATCGAATTTTTGACCAGAACCTTTTGGTCTCTGGGCAGGTCCACCATAGATGATAGAAGGTGCCGACCGTTTTTCCACATTTCCAACACGTGGCTGAGAGATTGGGAAACATTTTCGCTAACCTAGCTGGTGCTAGATACCACCTGTGTAGCATTTTATAATGGTTTTCTCTGAATGTTGCCGATTTCATCATTTTATAATTCCTATTCCAGGCCATCTCCCAGTCGTTAAAATTTAATCTGTATCCCAGGTTTTTTTCCCAAATGTTTAGCTGATTTTTTGCTATAATCTCTGCCCTATCCTCATCTAATAAGAAGTTATATATTTTTGCTAGCATTTTCTTGTCTATTCCCCAAATAATTTTATCAAAATTTCCATATTTAGCTTCTATACCAAATTGGTCTCTGTCTTTTTGGAATCTTGAATTAATCTGCAGGTAATTCCACCAATCCAAGTTGAAACCCTGGTCCCTCAATAAATCCAAAGATTTGAGCTTCCCCTTTTCATCAAGAATGTCTTTATATGTGCCCAATTTATAATTGTCTCTCCTGTTTGGGGCCGCCAACGCTTCCGTAATAGAAAGCCAGTTAGGTATCTTAGTCTAAATCCTCTGTCTAATTTCCTCCCACGTGCGTAAGTGTCTCCCTAATTTTGTGTTTATGAAAGTAAGATTTTTTCTTGTTCTTTGTGTCCCACAGGTGAGCATGCCATCCTTCCGATAGGTCATGTCCTTCTAATGTCAGGATTCTCCTATTTCGTAACGTGATCCACTCCTTAATCCAAATTATTTTTGCCGCCTTTTGATATATTTCCCAATCGGGGAGCCCGAATCCTCCCAAATTTCTTTTTCCTTGCAGTATCTTAAAGGAGATCCTCTATTTCTTACCCTCCCATAAAAAATTTCTAATGTGTTTGTTCAGGTCCAGAAAGAATTTTTTATTTAAGGTTATCGGAATATTTTGAAATAGGAACAGAATTTTAGGTAGGATGTTTATTTTAATCGCTGCTATTTTACCAATCAGAGACAATTTTAGCCTTTTCCATCTTTCTAGGTCTTGATATATTTTCTGCGATAGAGGGATATAATTGTCTTCTTTTAATGATGAAAATCTCGCAGTGATCCATATTCCCAAATATTTTATTTTCTTAACTACCTGGAGGCCTAATAAGTCTTCCAATTCCTTTTTTTGTGAATCTGTCATATTTTTCACTATTATTTTAGTTTTTTTCCTATTGAGTTTAAGGCCCGCCACTTCTCCATAATTCTGTATTTCCTGCATTAATTTTAAACCGGTTTCTAGTGGATCTTCTATTATGAGGGCTACGTCGTCTGCAAAAGCTTGCGTTTTAAATATTTCCTTCCTGATCTTTAATCCTTTAATTTCTTTATTGGCTCTGATCTTTCTAAGTAGCACTCTAACGCCAAAATATAAAGTAGGGGAGATATGGGGCATCCCTGCCTCACTCCTTTTTGGATCTGAAATACCTGAGTTTTATCTCCATTCATTAATATGTTTGCTCTCTGTTTATGGTAGATGTTCTCGATCATCTTCCTAAAATTCGTCCCGAATCCCATTAGATTAATTTGGTTAATCATAAAAGTCCAATTCAAATTGCCAAACGCCTTTTGGGCATCGACAAACATTAGAGCCAGCTGTTTTTCGGGATGTTGTTCATAGAATTCTATGGTGTTCAATACTGTTCTCAAGTTGTCTCTGATCTGTCTCCCTGGTAGAAAGCCATTCTGATCTTTGTGGATCCACCGATTTAAAAAATTTTTGACCCTCTCCGCAATTATGTTCATGAACAGTTTGTAGTCTGCGTTCAGCAAGGAGATGGGTCTATAATTAGATATCTGTTTCGGGTCAGCACCTTCTTTCAGTATGAGCGTCAAATACGCTTCCCTCCAGGTATCTGGGATTGTTATACCAGCCAGAGCCTCATTAAATATTTCTAATAGTTCTAGTTTCAGGGCTTCATCAAATTTTAGATATATTTCCCCAGGTAGACCATCTGGGCCTGGGGTTTTGTTTTTCTTTATTTTAGAGAGGGCGGTTTTTAATTCCTCTATAGTGATCTTTTAATTCAACATTTCCTTTTCTTCTTCTGTAATTTGGGGTAAACTGGCTTCCATCAAATACTGTTCCACCTTATTTGACTCAATTTCTTCATTTTTGTATAGGCATTCATAGAATTCTCTTATACTTTCTAATTTGTCTTCTTCCTTCGTCAGAAGGTTGCCCTGAGAGTCTTCTAATACCAGTATTTGATTTTTTTCCTTCTCTTTTTTTAATTTATAAGCAAGCCATCTCCCCGACTTATTGGCATTCTCAAAGCAATAATGTTTAGATCTTTTTATTTTTTGTGCCATCTCCTCCTGGTCCAATAGATTCAGTCTGTGTCTCGCAATCGACCACTGTTGTTTAATCGCCTCATCTCCCGGACGTTGCTGAAGTTTATCTTCAGCTTGTAATAGCTTTTTGGTATGCTCTTCCCTGATCTTCCTTTTTTCCTTGTTTTTGAAGGCTGTATATGAGATGGCTATCCCTCTCACATAAGCCTTCATGGTGTCCCAAACAATTTATTTGGCTGTATCTTGTTTCCTGTTTTCTATGAAAAAGCGCTTTACTTCTTCGTTCAGTTTCAGTGTGAACTCTTTATCATTTAGCAGGTTGGTCCTTAAACTCCATCTCTGTTGTTTTCTCTTGGTATCATGGTACCAGCTAACTTCAAGAAACTTATGGTCTGCCCAGGCATTTGTACACATATCAACGTTTTTGATTTCCAGGCCTAATTTCCTAGTAGCCCAGACCATGTCTATTCTGGACAAAAGAGTTCTGCGGCATTGAATAGAATGTAAATTGTCTATCCTGGGGGTGTAAAGTACGCCACATATCTATTAAGTTTATCTCGTCCACCAAATCAAAGAAACTCTTTGGTAAGGGAGATCTTTTATTCTTTTTAATTATATCACTTTTATAGTCTCTATTTGGGTCAACAATTCCATTAAAGTCCCCTAACATGCATATTTCATTATGTGCCCATTTTGCAAGCTGTTCATGCAATTTCCGATAAAATTTCCCTTGTTTTTTGTTTGGGGCGTAGACCCCTACCAATAACATCTTAGAATTTCCTCTCATTATTTCTACTATTAGTATTCTCCCTTTTTCATCCTTATATTTACATTCTGCTTCTATTCCTTTCTTGATGTAGATAGCAACCCCCCTTTTTCTTTTCTCGGCTAGTGAAACAAATACTTTGCCGAATTTGATATAATTTAGATAGTTGGCTTCATCTTTTTTTATATGCGCCTCCTGAATACAGATTATATCGGGATTCTCTTTCGCCAGTTTGGACAATATTATCTTTCTCTTTTTATAATCATTTAAGCCATTAACGTTTAACGATAAGATCTTTGTATTGTTCATTCCTGATGTTGGTATCTGGTCTCTAGTTCTTATTTACCTTTAAGGTTACTGCTCTTACTGGTCTAGTTTTTTTCCCTTTTTCTTCTGTGTCTTCCTTTTTCTTCTCCTCTTCTATATCCTCCCTTGTGCTTTGTTCTTGAGATATTTCTTCTTCCGTATTCACTGTTTCGATTTCCTCCTTACTAATTTGTTCCTCTTCTCCTCCCCTTAGCTGATCTAGGAAATCTTGGGCAGCACTTAAACAGTCGATTTTAATTTTTCTCCCTTGCCATGATATTAACATTCCTTCTGGCAAGAGCCACCGAAATATTATGCTTCTCCTATTTAGTTGACTTGTCAGAAATCTGTAGTTTTTCCTTCTTTCCCTCACTCTCCTTGGGATTTGTTTTAAGATGTTCACTTCTTTTCCCCCATAGATAATTTTTTCCTCCCGGGCTATATTATACAGAATATCTCTCACCTTTTTTCTAGCGAACCGAACGTGGACCTCTCTAGGGAGCCTATTTCTTCTCACGTAATTTGTTTGAACTCTGTACACCTCATCAATCTCTCGAATTATTTCCTGCTTATCTTGTTGGAGGGTCTCCGCGATCAACTCGGCCATCTTGTCTCCTAGGTCCTCTTCTTTGTCTTCCAATATGTTTTGGAATCGAAGGTAAAATGAGGCCTTATCCATCTCGAGTTGTATTAGGGCGTCTTCTGTTTCTTTGTTCTGCGCCAACAGAGTTTGGTCAACTATGTCCAATTTCTTCTCGTTTTTTTCAATCCTTTGTTCTGCTTTTTGAATTCTATTTTCATTACTGGCAATAGAGATTTGAATCTCATTCATTTTAGAATCTAATGCGTGTATGTCTAATTTTAGTTCAGAATGACTGTTCAATAGTTTCTCTTGCATCACAAGCATGGTTTCTTGTATTGATAGCAGAGAAGATTGTACCGTTTGCAGCATTGGGGTTACTGGGGGTTTGTCTGTTTTCTGGAGACCTTCTACTGATTTCTGGGTAGCTGGGGACAACATTGCTAGCATAGGATTGGATGGCACTTTTTTACCAGTTTTTGTAATTGTTGATGTCAAACTTGCCATTTCTTTCAAAAGCAATTTTTGGTCTCTTATTCTCTATCTTTCTCCAGATAATCATCCAGTGGCACTTGCCACTTTTTGCTCAGGGGCACTTTCTTAAATCCTTGTTAACCTCCTTTATTAATTCCCAGTAAACTCTTAATAAATTTTAGTTAATGCTTAATTTCCCAATTAATATAGTAGGATAGTTTAACGTTTCCAACAAACAATCACTTTTGGCAATCTAGTCCTATATTATCAAATTATACCTTTAAATATTATATCTAAAAAGTTTTACTTAATTTTAACCTAAATCT
The DNA here is from genome assembly GCF_029215685.1 of Pituophis catenifer annectens. NCBI lineage: Eukaryota > Metazoa > Chordata > Lepidosauria > Squamata > Colubridae > Pituophis > Pituophis catenifer. The sequence continues at coordinate 90,411,565 of NW_027256887.1, forward strand.
ATCAGTAGCTTAGATAAATACGATAGAATCAATGTAACTGGATAATCACTATAAAAGTTCACCGAAGAAAATATTTAGATGAGGTAGAAAATTAGCTTCTTAATTAATTAATTAATTCCTAAGAAGATAATCAAAAGCATGCATAAACAATTGATATATTATCTGTAAGAGATCAGTATCTATATAAAAATATCAAAAATATCGTTGCTAAATATTATGATAATATACTTACTATAAGTTAATCACGTTAATATAAATATGTAAATATAAAAGTTAACTGTGCATATAGATTTTTTTTTTCCCACAAAAGCAGATTGTCACAGCCTAAGCTCAATAATATTTCTTAGATCTGGACTGTCAGTGAGTCAGCACTTTCAATAGTTCTTCAGGCCAGTCTCTGCAATGGCTGCGCTTCCGGTCTCTAGGTTGAACAAACACAATCCACAAACTCCAAGCAGTAGCCTCCGATCGTTCTAAAGCTCTAATTCACCGAGGAAAAAGAAAACAGTAAACCTTGAATTCCTTATTCTTTTCTCTGATCTTCACCCTGTGCGCGTGTTTTCACCACTTCAGTTTTTTTTAAAAAAAAATATTCCTCGCCGGCTTGTCAGGCACTTTATCTTTCCGATCAGCTCTCTCCTAGCAATCGCCGCTCACTCCCTCTCCGAGCACTTCTCTCCTGTCTCCACCGGCTCTTCTTCAGATGCCAATTGCACCACAACGGGGAAATCGCCTAATTGCCCAAATCTGTCTCGCACTGTAGCCTCCGATCTCCGATGCTTCCTATTTGATTGTTGGCTTCCGCAGCTTCAGGCCAGCCATTGACAGGCTGACTCGCACGTGTTGAGTTGACAGAGCTGCCCGGCCTCACGATCAGCGTTGCACTCCGCTTTCACACTCGCCGAGCTCGCTCTCTAGTCCGCGGGGCTTTCCGGGCACTGCGCCCCTGAGGGGATCCCCAAAACACGGCGAATGAGGGGGTTGAGGAGCAGCGGTCACTCACCCAACGCCATTTCGCTGTCGATCACCAACCGGAAGTATCATATGTTGGCAATTTGATCTCTAGTTCCTCTGCCTCTTCGAAATCCTGCTTGTACTTCTGGCAGTTTTCGGTCCGCATACTGCTGGAGCCTAGCTTGTAGGATTTTGAGCATAACTTTGCTAGCATGTGAAATGAATACAATGGTGCAGTAGTTTGAACGTTCTTTGGCATTGCCCTTCTTTTGAATTGGAATGTAAACTGACCTTTTCCAATCCTGTGGCCACTGTTGAGTTTTCCAAATTTGCTGGCAAATTGAGTGTAGCACTTACTGCATTGTCTTTTAAGATTTTGAATAACTCAGCTGGAATACTGTCACTGTCAGCATTCCAGAAAACCCCAACTCCAAGTAAAGACACGGAAGCAAGCATTTTCCAAAGTTCTCTTTACTAGAATAGGTAAACTGGCACATCTGGAAAAACCAAATCTGAAGGGCCCAGGTTTTCTCTCAGTAAGTCAAAATCCCCAAAACCATCCCCTTACTCCCCAGTTGATCACATGCTCCAATCAACGTCCGTCCCATTTTGACCCAGCCCCCTGACCACTCCTCCAGATGCTGGATCACCCTGACCTTGACCGACAGGAAGAATGGTATTATGTCTACTAACAACCCCTCTCCTACTTTCCCACATGAGAAGGTGGCAGCATTGAAGTTTCTGGCCTAATATGGCTTCCAAAGCTGACAGTCACCTCCACTACCTTTGTTGTTGGTCAGACTTCCTATGGCCCATTTGATTTCACATTCCAGGATGTCTGGTTTGAGGTCAGTGACCACTCCACCTCTTCTTAATCTCTTTTGCCTCTGTTAGGTCCCTGCCATTTTGGTCCTTTATCATGCCCATCTTTGCATATCTCCAATTTTCTCGAAGAGATCTTTGGTCCTCCCTATTCTATTGTTTTCTTCTATTTCTTTGTACTATAATTTAAGAAGATATTCTTACCTCTTCTAGCTATTCTCTGGAATTCTGCATTCAACTAGGTGTATCTTTCTCTTTCTCACTTGCCTTTCGCTTCCCTTCTTTCCTCAGCTATTTGCAAAGCTTCCTCAGACAACCATTTTGCTTTCTTGCATTTTTTTCTTTGGGATGGTTTTAATTGCTACCTCTTGTACAATGTTATGAATCTCCGTCCATAGTTCTTCGGGCATTCTATCAGATCTAATTCCCTAAATCTATTTGTCACCTCTATTGTATATTCATTAGGGATATGATTTAGTTCATACCCGTGGCCTACTGTTTTTTCCTACTTTCTTCAATTTAAGCCTAAATTTAGCAATGAGAAGCTCATGATCTGCGCTACAGTCAGCTCCTGTCTTATTTTTACTGACCGAAGAGAGCTTTTCCATCTTTGGCTCCAGAGCATAGTCAATCTGATTTCTGTGCTGACCGTCTGATGGTGTCCATATGTACAGTCGTCTCTTGGGTTGTTGGAAAAGAGTGTTTGTTATGACCATCGTATTATCGTGACAGAATTCTATCAGCCTGCGCCCTGCTTCATTTTGTACTCCAAGGCCAAATTTGCCTGTTATTCTGGTTATCTTTTGACTTCCTACTTTAGCATTCCAATCCCCCATGATGATAAGGACATAATTTTTTGATGTTAATTCTAGAAGGTGTTGTAGGACTTCATAGAACTGGTCAACTTCATCCTCTTCAGCACCAGTGATTGGGGCATAGACTTGGACTACTGTGATGTTGAATGGTTTGCCTTGGATTCAAACTGAGATCATTCTGTCATTTTGGGGATTGTATCCCAGTATTGCTTTTCCTACTCTTTTATTGACTATGAAGGCTACTCCATTTCTTCTGAGCTGATACCACTCTAATGGCAGAAAGCGAAAAGGAACTAAAGAGCCTCTTTTTTTTTTTTTTTAATTTGATTTATATGCCACCCTTCTCCGAAGACTCAGGGCGGCTTACAATGTGCTCAGCAATAGCCTTCATCCTTTTGTATATTTATACAGTTGGACAAGTCAGCTTATTGCCCCCACAACTGGGTCCTCTTGATGCAGGTGAAGAAGGAGAGTGCAAAAGGTGGCTTAAAACTCAATATTAAGAAAACTAAGATCATGGCATCTGGCCCTCTCAATTCCTAGCAAATAGACGGGGAAGAAATGGAGGTAGTGACAGATTTTATTTTCTTGGGCTCCAAGATCATTGCAGATGGGGACTGCAGCCAAGAATTAAAAGACGCTTGCTCCTGGGGAGGAAAGCTATGGCAAATCTAGACAATGTACTAAAAAGCAGAGATATCACCCTGCCAACAAAAGTGCGTATAGTCAAGACTATGATTTTCCCAGTTGCAATGTATGGCTGTGAAAGTTGGACCATAAGAAAGGCTGAGCGCCAAAGAATTGAGGCCTTTGAACTATGGTGCTGGAGAAGACTCCTGCGAGCCTCTTGGACTGCAAGGTGAACAAACAAGTCAGTCCTAGAGGAATAGAATAGAATAGAATAACAGAGTTGGAAGAGACCTTGGAGGTCTTCTAGTCGAACCCCCTGCCCAGGCAGGAAACCCTACACCACTTCAGACAAATGTTTATCCAACAACTTCTTAAAATCTAATAAAGAAAGAAAGAAAGAAAGAAAAACTTCCAGTGTTGGAGCATTCACAACTTCTGCAGGCAAGTTGTTCCTTTGGTTAATTGTTCTAACTGTCAGGAAATTTCTCCTTAGTTCAAAGTTGCTTCTTTCCTGGATTAGTTTCCACCCATTGCTTCTTGTTCTACCCTCAGGTGCTTTGAAGAATAGTTTGACTCTCTCTTCTTTGTGGCTACCCCTGAGATATTGGAATACTGCTATCATGTCTCCCCTAGTCCTTCTCTTCATCAAACTAGACATACCCAGTTCCTGCAACCGTTTTTCATATGTTTTAGCCTCCAGCCCCCTAAACATCTTTGTTGCTCTTCTCTGCACCCTTTCTAGAGTCTCAACATCCTTTTTACATCGTGGCGACCAAAACTGAATGCACTATTCCAAGTGTGGCCTTACCAAGGCATTATAAAGTGGTATTAACCCTTCACGTGATCTTGGTTCTATCCCTCTGTTGATGCAGCCAAGAACTGTGTTGGCTTTTTTGGCAGCTGCTGCACATGCCTGGCTCCTATTTAAATGATTGTCCACTAGGACTCCAAGATCCCTTTCACAGTTACTGCTATTGAGCCAGCTGCCACCTATTCTATACCTGTGCATTTGGTTTTTCCTGCCTAAATGTAGAACCTTACTTTTTTCACCATTGAATTTCATTTTGTTAGATAGCACCCAATGTTCAAGATCCTGTCAAGATCCTTCTGTATCTTGAGTCTATCTTCTGGAGTGTTGGCTATTCCCGTGAGCTTGGTGTCATCTGCAAATTTGATGAGTTCCCCATCTATCCCCTCGTCCAAGTCATTGATGAAGATGTTGAAGAGTACTGGGCCTAAAACAGAGCCTACTGAACCCAAAGCTACCCAATTTTGTTAGGGTTGGGCTTATGAGCCTCTGGTGCCGGGCTCTAACAGCCTCCAGGCCCTGAGACAGCAGACGGACAGCATGACTGGGTGCGGCAGGCATTGTGAGACACAAGTGGGCATCACCAGGAAATTCATGCTCCACCACCTTCCTGCTGCCGGACACAGAGCCAGGGGGGAGTGCGTGAAGGAAGAAGTCCTGGGACTGGCTTAGCAGTCCTGAACTGGACCATCCAAAGCCACAGCCTTTATTATTAAAGAAAGTCTATGTCCGAGGGAGACCACTGTACCTCAGATAGCCAGGTGTGAGTCCCTCCTCGTGAAGTGGGGCCGTGGGGTGCAGATGGGCCTGCTGATTATGTACTTGGCTCCCTGCTGTGTGGCAGTGGCCCTGCCCGAACTGCCTGACGTGATAGCCAGGGTGGCGGTTGATACCCCCAGGCTTATAGTTATGGGGGATTTCAACCTGCCATCTGTTGGTGAAACCTCTATGGCAGCTCGGGAGTTCATGGCTTCCATGACGGCCTTGGACCTGACCCCACTAGTTCATGACCCTACTCACATGGGGGGACACACTCTGGATCTGATTTTTGTCTCTGGTCAGTGGCAGAGTGATCTGGAAATAGGGGATTTAGTCATTAAGCCCTTGTCATGGTCTGATCACTCTCTCCTTTGCATGGACTTTCAAACTGCTACCCCTCGCCGCAGGGAGACAGAGCCAACTAGATGGTTCCGTCCCAGGCGCCTGATGGACCCTGACAGGTTCCTGACGGAGCTTGGGCCATTCCCTGAGGCACTGGCTCACGGCGCGACTGAAAAACTGGTGGCCCCCTGGGATAGGGTGGCCGCTGGAGCTTTGAACCACGTCATGCCTTTCCTTTGTGGCCTCTGACCCGGTGCCGATCTCAGCTGGCTCCCTGGTTCTTTGAGGAGCTGAAGAGATGAAGCGCCGGAAAAGACGCCTGGAGAGTGATTGGAGGGCCAGCCGCTCCGAATCTGACCGAACACTGGTGAGGTCTCATATTAATATCTACCTAGTGGCGATAAAAGCGGCAAAATTTAATTATTTTTCCACTCTTATCGGGTCTGCAGAGAACCGCCCAGCAGCCCTGTTTAGGGTGACCCGCTCCCTCCTTCAACTGGGAGCGAGGGAAGACCCCTTACAGGGCAGGGCTGAGGATTTTGTGCAATTCCTGCATGACAAAGTCACTCAGATTCGGGAAGGCTTGGATTCTGATTGGGTAGATTCAGATGGGGTGACGGAGGTGGGTCTTGAGAACCCACTCAAGAGGGTTCTCAAGGGAGGGGTTTGACCCTGTGACTCCCGAGGACATGGACAGGATTCTGGGTAGGCTTAGCACTGCCACATGTTTATTGGACCCGTGTCCCTCCTGGTTGGTGCTGGCCTCCCGGGCAGTTACACAAGGCTGGCTGCAGGGGATTATTAATGCTTCTTTGAGTGAGGGTTTTTTCCCTCCCTTTTTGAAAGAGGCGGTGGTGAAACCCCACCTCAAGAAGCCTTCCCTGGACCCGGCTATATTAGGGAACTATCGTCCAGTCTCCAACCTTCGCTTTGTTGCAAAGGTTGTTGAGAGTGTGGTGGCGCGACAACTTCCCCAGTACTTGGATGAAGCTGTCTATCTAGATCCGTTCCAGTCGGGCCTCAGGCGGGGTACAGCATGGAAATGGCATTGGTCGCATTGGTTGATGATCTCTGGAGGGCTTGGGACAGGGGTTGTTCCTCTGTCCTGGTCCTATTAGATCTCTCAGCAGCTTTTGATACCATCGACCATGGTATCATGCTGCAAAGATTGGAGGGGTTGGGAGTGGGGGGCACCGTGTTGCGGTGGTTCTCCTCCTTCCTCTCTGACCGTACGCAGTTTGTGTTGACAGGGGGACAGAGGTCGACCTCGAGGTGCCTTGTTTGTGAGGTGCCGCAAGGGTTGGTCCTCTCGCCCCTTCTGTTCAACATTTATGTGAAGCCGCTGGGTGAGATCATCCATGGTTTCGGGGTGAGATTCCATCAGTACGCTGACGACACTCAGCTGTACATCTCCACCCCGGATCATCCCAATGATGCCCTTGATGTGATGTCCCAGTGCCTGGAGGCCATGCGGATCTGGATGGGGAGGAACAGACTCAACCCTTCCAAGACCGAGTGGCTGTGGTTCCCGGCGTCCTGGTATAGTCAGCTGGCGCCATCGCTGACTATTGGGGGTGAGATCTTGGCCCCCTCAGAGAGGGCTTGCAACTTGGGCGTTCTCCTGGATGCACGGCTGTCTTTGGAAGAGCATATGACGGCCGTGGCCAGGGGAGCTTTTTATTAGGTTCGCCTGATATGCCAGTTGCGTCCCTTTCTGGACCGGGATGCCCTGCGCACGGTCACTCATGCCCTCATCATGTTCTGTCTGGACTACTGCAACACTCTCTACATGGGGCTCCCCTTGAAGAGCACTCGGAGGTTCCAACTAGTCCAGAATGCGGCTGCGCGGATGGTTATGGGAGCGACTTGTCGCACCCATGTGACACCTCTCCTGCACGAGCTGCACTGGCTCCCAGTGGTCTTCCGGGTGTGATTCAAGGTGTTGGTTACCACCTTCAAAGCGCTCCATGGCTTAGGACCGGGGTATTTACGAGACCGCCTTCTGCCATTGACAGCCTCCCACTGGCCAACTCGCTCCCCCAGAGAGGGGCTCCTCAGGGTGCCGTGGGCCAAACAATGTCACCCAGGGGGAGAGCCTTCTCTGTGGGGCATCAGCCCTCTGGAATGAGCTGCCCCTAAATATACGTATGATCCCCGACCTGCGCACCTTTCGCCGCACCCTGAAGACCCTTTTATTTCAACAAGCCGGGCTGGCCTAACATGAATATGAATTTTAAATGGGTGTATGTTAGTTTTAATTTGTGGGCCAAATTTTTGTATGGTTTTTTAAATTTTGTAAATTATATGTGTTTTAGTATGGCTGTACACCGCCCTGAGTCCTTCGGGAGAAGGGTGGTATAGAAATCTAATAAAAGTCAAAGTCAAAGACAGCTGCTGTCGCACAAGCCTTGCTTTCTGTAAATCGTCTGCCCCGTGTGATGAAGATTGTCATTCATTGTAGATTGCAAATCCAGGAAATGTATGAACAGGTATTTTAATGTATCAGAAGAAGAAAACTGAAATACATGATCAAATTAATATTTCTATTTTCTAGCTTCATTTTTTAATATAATAAAATGATGTCAAAATGAAATTGCATCTTTTGTGCGTGTTGAACAAAATCCCCCTTTGGTGTACAGGACTTGGCCTGGAAGAAACAGCCATCTTGTGATTATTTAAAACTTTTCCGCTGCCCGGTTCTGGACACCGCCCTCCAAAGGAAAAGCCCCCCCAAGTCAGAGTACATTGCCTTGGAAGGTCTCTGAAGTGGCCCTTAAAAGAGCATCCAGACCAAACTGATCTGTAGCAATAAGGCCACAGGAACACCTCAGAGAGGCATAGAGTCACAGCTAGCCAAAGCCGTGATGTGTTTTTTTTTATTAAATTCCATTAGTTTTTTTCTCTTCATATATATTTTTCCTCTAAGCACAATACAATACAAGAACTCTTTAGGTTTGACACAATGTACAGAAACTTCAATAATCTACAACTGCTCAAGAAGTTACAAAAACCCCCAAATTCACACCAGCCACAGCCTTTATGGTACCAATAAAAAAGTAGGAGGGGGAGGGGGCTCCATACTGTGGAGAGGGTCTAGGGCTTCTCCCATCTCCTGTTCAAAAGAAGAACGGAATGGAGAGGCTGCAGCCTGGGATTGGGTGCGTAATGTGTGTGTGTGTGTGGGGGGGCTGGTGGTGGTGCAGGAGCAGAGACCAAGTCACATGATTTGCTCTCGGGTGCTAGGCTAGCACACGGGGAGGGGCAATGGGGAGTGTGGGGGAGGGCAGGCCATTAGCTATCCTGCATTCCAGGGCTAGCCCTGAGGATGCTGGAGGGAAAGCGAGGTCTGGGAAGTGAGTAAGAACCGGTGTGTGTGTGTGTGGAGGGGTTGTCACAAACAAATATCTCCCCACCACCTGACTGAGCCTTTGACCAGGAACTGCTCATTCTGTCCACCGGCGGCGGCAGCAGCAGCATTAACAGAGTACAGACGCCCACCCCACCTTCCTTCTGCCTTCTAACCTCCTGGCATCAGAACTTCCAGCTCTGGGGCGGGGGGTGGGGGGATTGGTATCATGCTTTGCAGCAATCTCTTGCCACCTCTACCTTGCAGCCAGACCCTCGGCCAGCTTCCCCGACAAGAGCAGAGCCCATTCTTGGCCAGCCAGACTTGCTCTGGAGGCAGCCGGGGCATGGAAGTCCGATGGCTCTGCCAACCTCTGGAGAAGAATGGAAGATGGGCCAGTCCCTCCCGAGGATCCGCCAGGCCGGACACGTGACGAACTCTCCTCTTCACAAGGCAGAAGAGGCCGGCCGCGCCCTTCCCTGCAAATTGCACATGGCCAAGCCAGGTTGGGGTTTCCCTCCTGGGCAACACCCCCCACCTCCTTCTGTCCTGTGCTGTGCTGTGCAGGCCAGGCGTGGCATCTCAGGCATCAGACAAGCAGCTCTGGATACGATCGATCCACTGCTGGGCCAGCTGCACATCCTGGGCGCAGAAATTGTAAACCCGCTTTATTGTCTTGACCTGCCAAGAAAGAGAAGTGCGGTCCTGAGAAGGAGGGGCAGCAGGCACGGGGGCATCCTGCACCGGTCACTTTTCACCCTGATCACAACTGGGCCACCCTCTGTCAGGTGCAAGGGTCACTTACATCAAAGAAAGCTTTTTCATCCACCATCTTGGGGGCTCCCATGGTGGGGGTGCCTGGCGTGATGGCCTCCACCTCAGCCAGGTCTATCACCCCTTTGCACTCCGTGTCCAGGTTGCTGTCATAGTATCGCAGCTGGAAGGAAGGAAGGAAGGGAGGGAGGGAGGAAGGGAGTAGGGAGTGGGAGGTAGGGAAGGTGAAAAGAAGGAAGGAAATGAGGGAGGGAAGAAGAAAGGGAGGGAGGGGACGAGGGAAGAAGGAAGGAAAGGAGGAAGGAAAGAGGGAGGCAGGGAGGAAAGAAGGAAGGACCAGAGGTCAGAGCTATGCCAATTAACCACCTAGGCAGAAAGGGCCCCTTGCCCACCAAAGCACTACCAACCTCCCCGTACCTGATGCTTGGTTTTATCCAGGACAAACCAGCGCAACTTCCAGGGCTTCATGAAGGCCCCTTTCTTGTAGAGGGAGCCCTCGTAAGAACTGTGGAGGAAAAGCATCTCAGGAGGAGGAGGAGGAGGAAGCTGATGGGCTCCATTCCGCCTTGTGCCCACCCAGACCCTCCCAAGCCACCCATCCGCACCGATTTTCACTCTCTGCCGTCTGGAACTGACTGTAAAGTGTGCCGGTGCTCTTACGGCCACCTTGCTTCCCACTTGAGGGGGTGGATGAGCTGCTGGTTTCACTGTCCAGGCTGAGGTTTAAGGTAGAGCTGCCACTGCCCGCCTCCTGCAAGTAGACGCCGAGCGAGCGCCGCTGATGCGACAGGCTGGATGCCATCAGGAGAGAACTGGGTGCTGCCTGAGGGAGACAGGTAATCAGCAGAATGAAGACATTCTGATAAAAGCCACTTGCAAAAGCAGCCCCCGACCCCCACTCCGTGCGCACAGCTGGACTCCTTACTTTACTGTCCAGCACAGAGCCCTCTGACTGTTGGAAAGCCTTCACTTTGTCCCAGGTCTCCTTCCAGCGTTCTGGCACCTGGCCCAGCTCCATCTCCAGACTCTGCACCTCCTGGAACCGGGATGGGAGTGGACAGGAATGGTCAAGGCTGTCTGCTAAATCACCTCTCCTAGAACCAGAGGATCCCAAAACCCAAATCCTTGACCAATTTCTGCTTGTGACTAATTGGATAAAGTAAAAGTAATTTGTTCTTTTTTTCTTATGGGCAACTTATTAAGGATTTCCAAACTTTGAACTGTAGGTATATGCTGAATTTTGAATAAACTATCAAAATGTATCTCAATAATTTAGTCAGTCAGAGTAGAACAGCTTCAATGGCCAAAAGCAAAAAAACAAAACAAAACACCACAACCCTCTGTAATTGTGTGCTTTCCTTTGAAAAGCTGCATGGAAACCACCAGGTGCTAAATCTCATGGCGAACATGAAAGGCAGCCCACTTTGTCTGCTTAGTTGCGGCCTTAACCTTCTTCCACTGGTATTTTGGGAGTCATTACTTTTTCCAAATATTGTTCTATTTTTCCTTGACTCCCAAAATATCAGAACAATTTTAAAAAGCATTAGAAGAAAGAATATCAATGATGGAATTGATGGAGGAAATTATAAAGCAGAAGAATGGAAAAACCCTGGGACCAGATGGGTTACCAGCAGAATTATATAAAAAGTTGCAAGATGTACTAAGCAATACACTGTTACAAGTATTTAATGATTTACTAATAGAAGCCAAGGTTCCGAACTCATGGATGGAGGCATATATAACTCTTATATCAAAAGAAGAAACAGATTGACAACAAATAAAGAATTATAGACCAATTTCACTATTAAATGCAGATTATAAAATATTTGCATCAATTATGGCGGAAAGAATGAAGAGGTTGTTAAATGAATTTATTCATTCAGATCAAAATGGTTTTCTGCCTAAAAGACAAATTAGAGACAATATAAGAATTATACTGGATACATTTGTATACTACGAGGCACATCCAGAGCAACAAATGGCACTGTTATTTTTAGATGCGCAGAAAGCATTTGATAATGTGAATTGGCAATTTGTGACTTTATAATTACAAAAGATGGATTTTGGGGATAGATTCATAAATATGGTTAAGACTTTTATAAAGACCAATCAGCAAAGGTAATAATAAATGGTGAAATGACAGAGAAAATAGATATAAGAAAAGGAACTAGACAAGGATGTCCGCTATCTCCACTTTTTTGACCCTAGAAATTTTAAACTGAAAAATAAGATAAGATAAAGAAATAAAAGGGATGAGAATTAAAAAAGAAGAATATAAGCTACAAGCATTTGCGGATGATTTAGTATTTATTATGGAAGAACCAATAGAAACGAGCCCAAAGCTAATTGAGCAAATAGAGGAATATGGAGAAGAAGCTGGATTGAAAATAAATAAAGATAAGACAAAAATTATAGTTAAAAATATGAGAGAAAAACAAAAGAAGCAATAACAGAGAAGTTAGATATTCAGATAGTGAAGAAAGTGAAATATTTGGGCATCCAATTAACTTCAAGATGTATTACAGTGAAGGAAGATCATTATTATAAACTGATAATCAAACTGAAACAGATTTGGAAAAATTTACAATTATCTTTAATGGGAAGAATAGCATTAATCAAAATGAATGTGTTGCCAAGACTTGTTTTTCTTTCAAACAATTCCAATAAAGTTGGAGAAAAAAATACTTTGAGAGTCTGAATAAAATGATGTTTTACAGATGGCATATGCCACCGGAAAGATTAGCAAAAATGTTAAAGGATAAATCAGCCAAGTGTTGGAAATGTTCGCATTTGCCGGGATCATATTATCATATGTGGTGGTCATGTATAGAAGCAAAAAACTATTGGTCTAGATATAGACATGGTTGGAGGAAATGTTACATAAATCTACAGAATTAAAACCAGAGTTTTTTTTATTGGGTATTCTGCCAGAGAGATATAATAAAGTAGATGTGTATTTAATTATACATATAACAGCAGCAAGAATTGTATTTGCGCAAAATTGGAAGAAAAAATCCCGTCAGAAGGTGAAGTAATAAAAAAGATTTTAGACTGTGCAGAAATGAATAGATTAACTTTAAAAATAAAAGATAAAAAGGAATTGGTATATTTCAAGACATGGGGAAGATTTTATGTATGGTTAGAAAAGAAATATGAATAAAAGATAATAGATAAATGATTTAGACAAATAGAAAGTTAAATGAGAGAGAGGATAAAAAAGAAATAGAAACCCAGACGATACCAGAGTAAATGGAAGAGGGGGATGGGAGGGGGAAAAAGAAAGAAGATTATAAGGATAAATGTACAATTATGATGATAAAAGTGACAGATTGAGTAAAATTGAAAAGAAATAAAAAAGAAAGTATACGTTATTAGAATATTGGAGTTGCTCGGATACCAAACAAGGAGAATATTCCACAACAAAGGAGAAAGAAAGGAGAGAGGAGTAGAGGATAAGAAGAGGAGAGGGAGAGGGGGGAATGGAAGAAAGAGGAAAGGAGAGGAAGAAAGGATAGGAGATAGGAGTAGGAGAGAAGGTGAGAGAGGGGGAAAAGAGGGGAGGAGGAGTGGGGGAAAGGAAGGGGAAGGAGGAAAGAGGAGAGGAGGAAGGAGAAAGTAGGAGAGGAGAGGAGAGGAGAGGAGGGAGGGAAGGAAAGGAAGAAGGAGGAGAAGAAGGTTTGTTGTGAAATGAGGGAAAAGGAAGGGTAGAAGAGCAACCCCGAATGTAATTAAAATGCCTTATTCTTATGCTTTCTTTAAGAAAAACATGCATATGTATGATCAATTATGTATAAGAGATCATAAGATGTATTTCTTATGTGTATAAGAAATACAAATATTTTTTTTCCCAAAAACAAACCCCCCTTTTTCCTCTCTTTGAGCAGCAGCAAAGGAAACCTGGCTTCTAGGCTTGCAAGGGGGGGGGGGGTTGGGGAGGTAGAATGCTCTGAGGTCCCTAATTTAAAGAAGGAAGATACGTTTGCCTGTTTGACGTTCTGGTGTGCCATTTGCCTCAGAGGCCACTTAAGAATGTTTTGAGTTGTTATTAACTCCCCTCTCATTTTGAACTTGCGGGGTTCCCCCCCCCCACCCGCCCCTGGGAAGCCCTGAGTGGTAACAGGGGGAACAGCCACTCTCACTCTGGGGCTGCGGAGGGGACCATGGAGGAAGGGTGCCCTGGAGCTCCGCCAGCCCTTGGAAGATCAACTGCACAGACTGAAGCGCCTTCCTCCAATTGACCGGGATGATGTGGGGCTTCCCGGACCTGCCTGAGTTCTGTCCAAAGAGTGCTGCCCAGACGACGACTGGCCATCCCTCTGCAAGCATCCCCCACCCCCAAAACAGGCCCAGCATGGCAGCTCACCTCCAGCAGCCGAGAGATGGCGTCTGGCTCCACCCGGCGGCAGCTGTCGTAACAGGGCCAAACTATCTTGCGATGGCTTTGGGGAGTGCTGGTGTCCTGCTGGCCAGCCTCCTCATTGAGCTCCCCCTGGTCCTGCACCAGTTCCCAGTCATAGGACGGCCCCTCTGCGAGAGCCTCGTGGGTGTAGTAGTCCCAAACCTTCAGGCTGGAAATGTTGCTGTATGGACGTAGGACCTGAACGCAAGGCAGGCAGCAGTTGATGCGCTGTCCAGCCCAACCCCTGCCCACACCCCACCCAGGACCACCACTGGCTGATTGGGTGACACTCACCTCCCCATCTTCAGGGGCATACATGTAATTGAAGAAGACGGGGGTCTTCTTGTTCAGCCGGTCCACATAATCCCAAACGGATCGGTAGGGCTGGGGGCCCTTCCGCTCCCCTTTCTCTTCATACAGGAGACCTGCAAGCAGAAGCCACTTCAGAGCTGGCCGGTCCTGGTGGCCTCCAGCCACCCACTCAGCTCCCACCCGGTTTACCCAGCTCCAGGCGCTCATAGTCAGAATCCAGAAGGAAGGTGCGGAAGCGGTTGGACACATAGTGGTAGCTGAGAAACTTCAGGTAATACTGGCTGAACTCAAACTCCATGGGAAACTGTGCGTGAATCTGCAAGAGACCCAGAAGGTGATAAGGAGAAAGAGGAAGGGGAGGTTGAGAGGGGCAAGCCAGGATCAGCCAGCCTCTCTCTCTCTCTCTCTCTCTCTCTCCCTCCCTCTCTCTCTCTCTCTCTCTCTCTCCCTCTCTCTCTCTCTCTCTCTCCCTCTCTCTCTCTCTCTCACCTGATGGACACAGTCCAGAAACTGCAGGAAGATGGGTGTGAAGCCGTTGCTCTGGCTGGCCAGAGTCTGAGCCCCGCGATGGGCAAAGCGGTGCCCGAAGGACAGCCATTCCTTCTCCACCAGGAGACGGAAGCCCTCCATGGTGCGGTAATAGGGGTCTGAGAGCAGCTGCACAAGAGAGACCACCTGAGGGGGAAAGAGGCGGGTCAGGGGGAGCCTTGGGGCTAAGGTGGGGCCGCTTCTGGGAGGAGGCCTGCTGACCTGAGTGGTGATGTCCCAGCCGTCCTCGAGGCTGACCAAGACCGAAGAGCCCGTGTCCAGCAGTTCGACCACAAGCACCGAGATCTGCAGGATCTTATGGATCTGCCATAAAGAAAGGAAGGGTCGCTGAATAGCCACAAAGCTTCTCCTTCCACCCTTTCTTTCCTCCAAGCAACCAGACTCCCCGCGCCCCCAGGGCTTCCTGCAGTATGTGGACAGATGATAATTGTCCTCCCTGTAATCCAGAATTTATCCCTCCGACCCTCCCCTCGACTCCTGGAATGGAACCATCCTCCACGCTGAATGGGGCTGAAGCAGCCGCTCCTCCCCTCTCCTCTGCCCCCCTCTTCAGATCCCGCAGCTTCTCCCTCCATCTTCTCCTCTTTCACTTCTTGGAGCCTCTGATTCCTGCCATCCTTTTCTCACAGTTCTCCCATTCATAATTCACCCCGTTTCCCTGCACCCGATTGATGCCAGCTGCTCACCGTTCCAGATGTACTCCCGCTAGGACCCTAACCCTAACCCCAATCCCATCTTTAAGGCTGCCCAATGCCCGGTCTCTGTTTTTGAGGACGCCCCCCTTTATGCATTTATGTGATTTATACAGCTGCCCATCTCACACACGTGATTCTAGGCAGTTTACAATAAGATAAATTACAGAATGCAAAAAACTGAACACCCAACAGCTGGGCATCATCTAAACAATGATCGACGCAGCTGGGAGTCGGGCTCCATCCCACCCGCACCCACCTAATCTCAGAGGGGGCAATGTTCCCAATGGCCAGGGCCATGGTGGGAGAGGCTCCCCTTCTGCCCCTGACATGCCTGAGATGACGGCACCCGGAGGCTGCCCCTCCTGCTGGGTCAATAGCATGAACAGGGGCAGTTGGGAGAGGCTCAAGTCGTGAAAGTCATAACTGAACACATGCCTATTAACCCTCCCCCTGCTGTGACCGGAAAGGAGGATCTCAGCCTTCAAGAACGAAGCCCCTATCTCAACCAGGTAGTAAAGCAGTCCAATGCCTGAGAAAAAGGGAAGTTTTAATAATATCCTAAAAACAGGGGCCAAGCATATCCTAGGGTCTGCCTGCACTGGTGACCTGCCAGAACCTCGGCCCAAACCGCTCTAGTCCCCCCACCTCCCCACTGGCCTTTGATGACAAGGGCTGCCTTGCTCACCTGGGGGAGACTGAGATTGCACAACCTTTTCAACATCAAGAAGGCAAGTGTGTGTGTGTCTTTAGTGCAGGCTGCCTTTCTGGTCAGAAAGACAGGCTAGGGCAGCCAATGGCCCAGGGGTCAAGGCCAGAGGGGAGGAGGCAAAGTGGTGAGGAGGAGGCTGGACCTAGGCTCTCTGCCACTGACCTGCACCAGCCACTCTGATTCTTCCAGGGAGCGCAGGTAAGTTGGGCTGGCCTCTGGGGAGGGGCTGCCAGGGACACAGGCCTTCATCAGCTTCTTGAAGCTGCTCTTGACCTGCCGCGTGTCAAACACCTCGATGGGCACCATTTCCCAGTGCTGCAAAGGATCCGGCTTTATTCCCTGGGAAGCACAAAGAGCATTTATTTCCACAGGCAGCTTTTAGCAACCCCTCCTGGCTCCCCAGCCCTCGTGGGGCGGAGAGAGGGTGACAATCTCCCCAGGCCCAGCCCAGCCCAAGAGTACCCGCAACTGGGACTTGTCTCCGATTATGTACAGCTGGCGGAGGAAACCGGCTTCCGAGGGAGACCCATTGGGCTGTGCCCCAAATTCTTTCCCAGCCAGTCGGGACCCAATCTCCATGTTGAGGGCGTAACTGCTTAAGCGGCCCCCGGCTCGAATGCTGCCCCACTTGCCTGGAAGGAAAATGGCACCCATCACCACAGGAAATGCAGTCCCTTTGGAGTGAGCCGCTCTTCCAAAGCGGGACAGGATCCGGGGCAGGGGGGCTTTCCTAAGAGGAAACCCCAAAGCACAGGGAGAAGCACAGAGCATGCAGGGAGGGTGCAAAACAGTTAGTGCAGAGACAGAGGTGGACGGAGGAGGGCCTGCCCGGCTGGGGGCTGGGGGCAGGTGAGTTAGCCACGTGTGAGGGCCATATAAGCAAGCTCAGTGGCCATACAGTACCTCGGGGGGAGTCGGGTTTCCTTGATGCGGCACTCTTGGGGCTGGAGAAGGTAATTACCCTAGTTCTGTGACCTAGGGCTGAGAGGGGACACGATGGAGAGGCATCTCAGCAAGGGCAGACGGGGCAGGGGGGGGACTGCTCACTCTCGGGGGGGGCAAGGGGTGGGGGTGGGGGACAAATGACTTGATGGAGGAGCAGATGAAATGAAAGACAAATGCCTGGGAGAGCTGTAGGCCAATCTGGGATCCCCCCGCCCCATCATTCTGCTTTTGCAAGGAAGCAGGATGTGCCTCCATCACTCAAAGCCACCCCTTCACCAGCCAGCAAACTAGCAAGCCAGGGGGACGGCAGAGGCTGCTGCCAACATCTCACCTCCGCGGCTCCCCGTGCCGGACCCTTCGTCTCTCCCGCCCATCACCTGCTTCATAAGGGACCCCAGCTTGGGCTGCCGCTTCTCAGATGAATCTGTAGCACCAAGAGAAGGCAGACATTCCCACCAGGGCTTGGGAGAGCAGCCTTTCCCTCCAGCCCCACCGGCAAACTCCCCTGGGAAACATACCCTCCTCCTCCTCCTCCTGCCCTAGATCCTGCAAGAGGGCAGAAAATCCTCCCCACCTGGCTAAGCCTCCCCCTGCCACTGCTGGGCCCTTTTCCTGGGCAGGCAGTGTGGTGGGTAAGGGCAAGGTCCCAGTTGCCACAGTCAGCCATTCCAGGTGGTGCCAATGCCAGTCAGACAAACAAGAAATGAGGGTGGGTTGTGCAGAGCAATGAAATGTGTGTGGGGGGGACCTGCCAACAAATGTGATGGAGACGCCCCAGCTACACGTGACTCACCAGGCCGAGGCTTCCTTCACCTGGCCTCACAGGGCTACGTCAGTTGCCACACCCAGAGCGGTTCCTTGAAGTGGCCACATAGGTTCAAGAAGAGCAGCTGGCCTCTCTTGGACCGGCTTCCAGCGCAAGCCCACCCGCCCACTCACCTGAGTGGCTCACATGGGCAGAGCTGAAGCCGCCACTGAGTGTGTTGCGCCCACTGGCATCTGCATAATGGGGCATGGAGTGGATGATGGCTTGCAGGTACTTCTCTTGCTCCAGACTGGTCGAGTCTGCCTGGGAGGGGCCTGAAAAGAGGCAGGAGGGGAGAACCTCAGGGGAGGGGAGGGCAGGAGGAGGGCACCACAAGAAGACCCCGCCCCAGAGGTACCTGTGGCAGGAGCGTTCTGGGACTTGAAGAGACCCACCACGCCCTTCCCGTGCAAGCCACCCGAACGCAGCAGCACCGCTTTGGTGCGCGAGTTCCGCCAGCAGACCACAGGGAAGCGGTTTTGCCGGTAGCAGCGCGAGATCCGCTGAACCGTGTTGTCCTGGATGCTCTGTGGGATGATCAGCAGTCCTGGGTAGCTGCGGAGGCAAAGCAGAGCCTGTAGCTCCAGCGCGAGTGCCTATCTGCAGGGACACCAGACGCAAACCGCCTGGAGAGGAAGCACCTTTTCCCGGGCTTCTCAGACCTACCAGCTTCAGCCACATCAAGCATTTCCACCCAGGCAGGCCTGTCCTGTGGTCTGGGACAATCAGACCAAATCTATGACACGCGCATCAAAGGTGGCACGACACAACATTTTGGGCGACATGCTAGCTTTCCCCAATAACCAACAGGAAGTTTCCACCCCCCCCTTGTTCTCACATGGTTTTCGGAGGCTGTGAAGGCCACATAAGAATGGCGTGTTGTATGTCTTCCGGAGCCTCTGAAAATCATACGAGAACAGGGTGTGCTTTTGTGTCATTATCAGAGGCTGTGTAAGAACAGGTTGTGCTCTCGCAAAGCATCCGGATCCCATTGGAAGTTGTGCAAGTGGGTACTGCTCTCACGTGGCCCTGAAAATCATGAGAGGGTGGGGTGTGTTTTCACATGGCTCTTGGAGGCTGCAGAGGGCACA
Source organism: Pituophis catenifer annectens (assembly GCF_029215685.1). Taxonomy (NCBI): domain Eukaryota; kingdom Metazoa; phylum Chordata; class Lepidosauria; order Squamata; family Colubridae; genus Pituophis; species Pituophis catenifer. Next base: position 90,430,320 of record NW_027256887.1, read on the forward strand.
GAAGAGCGATCTCTGAATCTGCTTCAAGAACAGGAAGGCCGCAGGGCCCAGCAGACCCCGGGGAGCAACCACACTGTCCCTCAAGGCTCAGGGTGGCCAAAAGGGGAGACAGGTATGTGGGGAGGGGAGCGGGGTGGGTGGGGCTTGCAGCGTCCCTCTGGTCCCAAGGACAGGCATACTGACAAGCAGCACATTCTGATCATGTGACCGCAGGGGCGCTACAACGGTCATAACTTCAGGCAGTGGTTGTAACTCCCTTCTAACAGTCATTGAGCAGAACAGTTGTTAAGTGAGAACATTGGTTTCAATCCAACCCATATTACCATTTGGTTAATAGTAACTAAATATTCATTTAATGTTATTGTGTAATTATTACTTAAAATGAACATTTCTCATTTCTTGTGAAATTTATAATTTGTAACACAAAGTTTTTTTCTTTAATGTTCTAGCCCTGTTATGGAGGAATCTCAAATGAAAATAACTCAACTCAACGATAGAGGAAGTGGCCGAATCTTCAGACTCAGAAGTACGGTGTTATTGACTGACATGACAAATTGTTGTGCCGATTATGCCATGAAACCATCATAAGTAGAATGTGGAATGTAAAAAGACATTTTGAAACAAATTGTCATTGGCTTTGAGGAAAAAAGTGAGGAAGCAAGGAAGGAACTCCCCTCTCAGCAGCTGCACTTCAAAGAGGGTCAATCAAACAAATTCTTAAGAGGCCCTAGGGTAGGGATGTCAAACACGCGTCATCACTGTGTTGTCATGTGTCGTAGCGCAACTTTCCCTCCCTTTGCTAAACTGGGCTTGGGTGTGGCCAGAGCGTTATGCATCCGGGCCACAGGTTTGAAACCCCTGCCCTAGGAATTTAACATCAGCACGTTTCAGCATTGCTGGCTCCATAAGGTGCACTTTTTTTGTTTCAAGATATGCAAAATAAAGATTAAGCATATTTCTGATTTTCCAGTCAGTAGGAATATCATTGAAGACAGAGTGATGACAATCAACTCTGACATACAACATCAATTAAAAGGAGACTTAAATAATTGCAAATATTTTTCAATTTGTCTTGACGAACTCCTGAGGTCATTTCATTGGTCTGGTTGGCTCCCATTGCTAGGCTGTCTGATGGAGAGGCAATGAGGGAAGAGCCAGAGAAAGTACACCAGGGAATGAAGCAGCCAACTTTTGTGACCAAGTGACAATATGTCTAAAGTTGCCTCTGTGATGACAGATGGGGCATCCAGCATGGAGTGGGGGTGGGGGGTAGGGGAGGCAAAGTTTGCTTTCTTCACTAATTTCACCATTTCTGGAAGCTCCTGGACGCCCAGGTGTGCCATTTCATTGCATTATCCACCAAGAGGGACTGTGTGGCAAGGCAGGGTTCACAGAACTACAAGATGTAACAACAGCTGTAACAAAAATAGTGAATTTAACAGCTACTAGAGCCCTTCCCAAGAGAGAGTTTTCTGCATTATTGCTGGAATCTGTGGAGGGCTATGGAGAAATGAAGTTACGTGTTCAAAAATAAGAATTTGGAACATTTTCCTCAGCATGGTGATCGTACATGAGTCAACACACTGGTGTTTTTTGCATACCTCTCAGTTCACATGAATGAACTGAACTTAAAATTACACAGTTTTAGCAAAAGTACTGACATTATGTTTGGATACATAAAAGGCTTTGAAACTAAACTTTGAATTTTCAAATGAGATGTGGGAACTAAAACTATTCTTCTTGGCTTTCTAGAAGGAAGCCGTTTATGACATGCTCTCAATTCAGCTGAGGTGCAGACAGAAGCCGAGCAAGAGGAGTGTGTGTGTGTGTGTGTGTGAGTCTGCTGGCCAGGCTGCACAAAGAAGGGAGCTTCCGTCTGGATCCCAACCTGCTCAAATGCCAAATATTCAGCCCCACAGCTTTCCCACCACAGGAATATAATCTACGTGTTCCTAGAGCCCCAGATTGGCTCATTCCCATGGAGGCATCCCTGGCACACCAGCGTGGCTTCCTAAAGCAGCTACAATGCCACAGACTTTGATGAACTTGGTTGGGGTGTTCCTTGGTTTTCTTTTTAAGCGCTATCCAAGCTCCAGGGGCAGCAGCTGAGCGTGAGGAGAGAGCGCTCCTCCTGGCCTGCTTTTCTCCCACCTCTGTTCTGATCAAGAAGGGGAAAGAAGCCAGCCAAGCCATCTATGCTTTCAGGGCAGCTTGGAAGAGAAAACGCCCCCTCCCACTGGCTCACCTCCTGCAGATGGCATACATCCGGTTGACAGTGGAAATGCGGAAAGGCTCGTTCTTGGAGCGGGTCAGGCTGTTGCTCAGGGTGCCCAGGCCCAGGCGCTGGTAATCTCGGCAACAGGCTCGCTCCACCAGGTGGCTCATGGTCATCTTGTCAGAGGGCCTGATGGCAGCCGAGGGGGTCAAGGTACTCCTCTCCATCTCTTCAGACACTGCAGGAGTCAAAAGGCGCATCAGGGAGAGACCAGAAAGTGTCCCCGCCCGCCCAGCCCCGGGTGTGATGGGGGGGCAGCCACTCTACCCGAGATCTCGTCCTCGTTGTCCTCGGGAAATAGGTGCTGGCTGCCTCGCTGCTCCCAGGGAGGCGGGCTGTACTTCTTGCGGGTGACGTACTGGCGGCCGATGGTTTTCTTGGCATTTTTTACCAGGTTCTTGGAGATGGTCCTAAAAGAGTGGGCAGGAGAGGTCACTCCCCTGTGACCCCCAGGCAGCTCCTCCTCAAAAGGCCCATCAGGAAGAGACATCCCCCCCTCCTTATGTTGGACTTGGGAGCATCTGCTTGAAGAGATGCCCATCAGCTGAGGAGCTGGGACCCCGAGCATCCCCCACCATTTCTGTCTCCCTTGTGTGGGAGCGCTGGGCCTGGCAAGCTTCCCCCATGAGCCTTTGCTCACTTCAGGCTTCTCAGAGCTATATTAATTGACACAGAAGAAGCTGAGAGAGAAGGCTGAGGGTGCTCACTGCCCCCCCCACCCAAGGGAGTCCGCCTGGGAGACCCTCCCCCACCTGAGTGACGGGTTTTTGTCCTTGACTTTGGGAGGCAGAGCGGCCTTGCTGGTCTGTCCCACCGTAAAGGCAAAGGAATCGGAGACGTGCTGGGGGTAGCGCAACTTGCCGAGATGCTTCCGGAAGGTCTCTGCGCTCTCGGAGGCCACTTCTTCATCAAAGACAATGCGCAGCACCTGGAGGGCAGACCAAGGCAGGCTCAGGCTCCGCTCCCCTGGCTTCTCTCAGCACTTACTTGAAGGGATTGAAAGGGTGGGGGGAGGGAGGGTCAAGGATCCCCAAGGGACATGCACACTTACCTGGAATGTACAGGAGCGCAGCTGGAGCTGAGCGCAGCCCTCCTGGATGAACTGATCCAAGGGAGTCTGGGCTGAAATCTTCTCCTCTTTGGTCAGAGAGGCGATGGGGAAAGAGCGGACAACCACCTGCTCTCCCACTGGGGGGGGGGAGGGAAGGGAGAGAAAGAGGGCAGGCCAATGAGAGCCAGGCCTTCCCTTACACCCAGGTGCTGATGTCAACCAGGTGGCGCTGGGATGGGCAGAGAGCTCTGCCAATGGGGCCCATGTGACCAGGACCCTCCTTTCTTTACCTGACTCCCCAGGTATGTGTGTGTTTGTGTCTGTGTGTGTGTGTGTGAGAGAGAGAGAGAGAGAGAGAGATGGAGGGAGGGAGGGAGAGAGAGAGACCAGTTGTGCCAGATCAGCAGGTCACTGCAAGAGGGAAAGTGAGTGTCTGTCCCCAAAGAAGAGATGGCTTGTCCCTTCCTGAAAAGCCCCCCCACCCCCCGAATGTAGCCATGCCATTCCCGTCTGGACTACTGTAATGCTCTCTACATCGGGCTCCCCTTGAAGAACACTCGGAGGCTCCAACTGGTCCAGAATGCGGCCGTGCGGGTGATTATGGGAGTGACACAGCACACCCATGTTAACACCGCTCCTGCGTGAGCTGCAATGGTTCCCGGTGGTCTTCAGGGTGCGATTCAAGGTGCTTGTCAACATCTTTAAAGCGCTCCATGGCTTAGGACCTGGGTACTTACGAGATCACCTTCTGCCACCGACGGCCTCCCACCGGCCAATATGCTCCCACAGAGAGAGACTCCTCAGGGTGCTGTCGTTTTTTTTTTTAAATTTTTTTTATTTATTTATTTATTTTCAATTTATATACCGCCCTTCTCCCTGAGGACTCAGGGCGGTGCACAGCCAGAATTAAAAACATGAAATACAAATATTAAAAACAATTAAAATCTATATAAATTTGGCCCAAAATTTAAAAAATTTCTTCCTAAGACAGCTTGGCTTGCTGGAAAAAGTGGGTTTTAAGGGCACGATGGAAGGCACTGAGGTCTTGGATTCTCCTTATCTCTGGGGGCAGCTGATTCCAGAGGGTAGGTGCCCCCACAGAGAAGGCTCTCCCCCTGGGGGTCACCAGACTACATTGTTTGGCTGATGGCACCCTGAGGAGGCCCTCTCTGTGGGAGCGCACGGGTCGCTGGGAGGTTGTCGGTAGCAGCAGGCGGTCTCGAAGATAGCTAGGCCCTATGCCATGGAGCGCTTTAAAGGTGATAACCAACACCTTGAAGTGCACCCGGAAGATCACCGGGAGCCAGTGCAGCTCGCGCAGGAGCGGTGTTACATGGGAGCGCCATGCTGCTCCCATCACTACCCGCGCTGCTGCATTCTGGACCAGCTGGAGCCTCCGGGTGCCCCTCAAGGGGAGCCCCATGTAGAGAGCATTGCAGTAGTCAAGGCGAGTGGTGACGAGGGCATGAGTGACTGTGCACAGGGAATCCCGATCAAGAAAGGGCCGCAACTGGCGAATCAGGCGAACCTGATAAAAGGTCCCCCTGGTTACAGCCGTCAGATGTTCCTCCAAGAACAGCTGCATATCCAGGACTCCCAGATTGCGAGCCCTTTCTGTGGGGGCCAAGGACTCGCCCCCAATAGTCAGTGATGGAGTCAACTGACTATATCGGGATGCCGGAAGCCACACCCACTCAGTCTTGGAAGGGTTGAGCTTGAGCCTGTTCCTCCCCATCCAGATCCGCACAGCCTCCAGGTTAAACAATGTCGACTGGCGACCCCCAGGGGGAGAGCCTTCTCTGTGGGGGCACCTGCCCTCTGGAATGAACTGCCCACGGAGATTCGTATGATCCCTGACCTACATACCTTTCACCGTGCCCTTAAGACTCTACTGTTTCAACAGGCTGGACTGTCTTAAGAATGGATTTTAATGGGTGTTTTAGTTTTTAATATAGGGCCAAATCATTTAATCTGTTTTAAATTGTTTTTTAAATTTTATAGATATACATGTTTTAGTATGGCTGTACACTGTTCTGAGTCCCTCGGGAGAAGGGCAGTATAAAAATGTAATTAATTAATTAATTAATTAATTAATTAATTAATTAATTAATTAATTAATTAATTAAATAAATAAATGCCAGCCCAACCTCTACAATTGTCCAGTTCAGGGGAAGTTATAGAGTTCTTTGTTGGGTTAAGGTTAGATGAACGTATATCAATGATGGAATTAACAAAAGCAATTAAGGGCCAAAAGAATGGGAAGACACCAAGACCGGATGGTCTACCAGCAAAATTGTATAAAGAACTGCAAGAAATGTTGTGTAATCCAATGTTGGAAGTATTTAATGAACTTTTGCTAGAGGCAAATGTACCAAATTCATGGATGGAAGCATATATTACCCTTATTCCGAAAGAAGATGCAGATTTACAACAAATAAAAAACTACAGACCAATATCCCTGTTGAATGCGGATTATAAAATATTTGCTTCAGTAATGGCAGAAAGACTAAAATGATTCTTAAACCAATTAGTACATCCAGATAAAAATGGTTTCTTACCTAAGAGACAAATTAAAGATAACATGAGAATAATCTTGAATACTTTGGAGTATTATGAAACACATCCAGAGAAACAAATGGAGTTGATTTTCTTAGATGCACAGAAAGCATTTGACAATGTGAACTGGCAATTTATGTTAATTCAGTTAAAAAAGATGGACTTTGGGGAGAGATTTGTCAATATGATCAAGGCGATATAGCATAAACAAATATCAAAAATAATGGTAAATGGAGATGCGACTGAGAAAGTTAGCATTACGAAAGGTACAAGACAACGATGTCCTCTGTCCCCATTATTGTTTATATTGACACTGGAAGTACTAAACAGGAACATTAGACAAGATATGGAGATAAAAGGTATAGAGATTTAAATAGATATTCAGATTGTAAAGAAAGTTAAGAACCTAGGGATTCAGTTGACAGCAAGATGTGTAACAATTAAAGAAGATAATTATTATAAATGGCTGAAACAAATTCAAACAGACCTGGAAAAGTGGAAGAACTTACAATTGTCACTGGTAGGAAGAGTAGCAACAATTAAAATGAACATATTATCAAGACTATTGTACTTATTTCAAACAATTCCGATAAAACTGGAAAAAAAATTCTTTGAGGAACTTAATAAAATAATACACAAATATATTTGGCAAGGGAAAAAAGCAAGAATTAGCCTGAAAATTATGCAAGATATAAGAAGCAGAGGTGGTTTTGGATTATCAAACTGGGAGCTATATTACCAGGCTGCAGTATTAACATGGATGAAAGACTGGATTGTATTGAGGAACACAAGATTATTGACTCTGGAAGGACATGATTTACAACTGGGGTGGCATGCTTTTCTGTGGTATGGGAAAAATAAGATACATGGATATTTTCAGAGACATTGTATAAGAAATGCACTAATGATGGTATGGGAGAAAACTAAAGAACAACATTATTTGAGGATACCGGTCTGGCTTTCGACAATGGAAGCATTGATTCACCCAAATGTTATTAATATGGGAAATATTGTTAGATACAAAGACATTTTGAATGAAAAGGGGGAACTGAAAACAATAAAGAAAATGAGTGAGCAAGGGATCAATTTATCATAGTATGCACAAGTGCAGATACATTCTAGATATGAGAAAGATGTAAAATCACAGGGTTTTTATAAAGAATCAACAGAATTAGACAAAATTTTAACAGGAACAGATGAAAGATTAATAAAGAAACTGTATAATTATTTACTGGGCGAAAGCTAGCAGAGGAACAAGTAAAGGAGACAATGATAGCAAGGGTGAAAAATTTTGGTTATACGATAGAACTAGATAAATGGCAGAAACTGTGGGACAGAAATTATAAATTAATGATGCCAACTGCATATAAAAATAATTTATATTAGATGTTTTATAGATGGCATCTTCCACCAGCGAGGTTGGCAAAGATGTTTAAAAAAAAATCAGCTAAATGTTGGAAGTGCCACCAGATACCTGGATCTTATTATCATATTTGGTGGACATGTGGAGAAGCAAAGAAGTATTGGACAAAAATAAAGATATGGTTGGAAAAGATGATAAAAAAATGTATTGAGTTCAAACAAGAAATATTTTTGTTGAGGATCTTGCCTGAAATTTATAACGAAAAATATATATATTTAATTATTCATGTATTAACAGCAGCTAGAATTGTATTTGCACAATATTGGAAAAGGGAAGAGATTCCTACTGAAAAGAAGGTGATTAGGAAAATATTAGAATGTGCAGAAATGAATAGACTAACACTAGCAATTAAAGAGAAAGAACAAACTGATTATTATATGATATGGGAAGCATTTTACCAATGGTTAGAGGGGAAAAAAGGAAATTGGAAATAAAGGAAGAAGACAATAAGAATAGAAAATATATTAAAATAGAGATAAGAATAAACTGGCAATTGATAATATGAGTATGATGAAAATAACTATGCTTAATGTTATTATTGTATTTGTACTGGAAGATATGTTATGAAGGAAATGAAGAGTTACATAAGGTATAATTGTTTAATGTATATAATTTGTAGAAGGATGTTGCACAGAAATATTTGTACTCAGACGACACACTATTTAAGGAGAGATGGATTGTTTATATTTGTTTTTAATGGAAAATAAATAAAAAACTTACAAAAAAAAGTAGAAGAGGTAGGTTGTCCCTTCCTGAAAAGCCCCCCACACACCCCGAATCTAGCCATGCCAGTCCAGCCTCTACAATCATCCAGTTCAGAGGAAGTTATAGAGTTCTCTGTTGGCCACGGCCAGGGACACAGGAGCACTCACACAGGCTGTCCCGGTGTCTCCTATTTTTTACACAGAAGTTATGAATAATCATGGCAGATGCTGAACATGCCTCCATTTTCAGTGGTTTGGAGGCTTTATGTGAGCTGTACTGCAATGAGCTGGGCCTCTCCTCACTCCCCGGATAGTTCCACTTATTTTGATCAACATGCAAGATATTTGGGCATTTATCTGACATCAAGATGTGCAACGCTCAAGGAAGACAATTATTATAAACTGAAAAAACAAATTGAAACAGACCTGGAGAAATGGAGAAACTTGCAATTATCACTAATGGGAAGAATAGCATTAATAAAAATGAATGTATTACCAAAAATGTTATTTTTATTTCAAACTATACCAATAAAACTGGAGAAAAAATATTTTGAAGAGTTGAAGAAAATAACATGGAAATATGTATGGCAAGGAAAGAGAGCAAGAATCAACATAAAATGCTACAAGATGCAAGAACTAGAGGTGGGTTTGGCCTACCGAATTGGGAATTGTATTATCAAGCGGCAGCCTTAACATGGATTAAAGAATGGATTTCACTGAGGAATATAAGACTATTGACTTTGGAGGGTCATGATTTACAACTGGGTTGGCATGCCTTTTTATGGTACGGGAAACAAAGGATTCATGGATATTTCCAAAGACATTACGTAAGAAATGGTTTGTTATCAGTGTGGGAGAGAGTGAAAGAAAAACATTATCTGAATATACCAATGTGGCTTTCTACAATAGAAGCGGTGACATACCCAAATATTGTGAATATGTGGAATATTGTTAGATAAAGGACATCTTGACAGATCGGGGAGAACTGAAACAAAAACAAGAACTAGAGAGTCAAGGGATTGAGATAGGTTGGTATACAAGACTGCAAATACAATCAAGACATGAAGCAGATCGTAGACAATATGGCTTTAACTTGGGGAAATATTGACAGGAACAGATGAGAAAATGATTAAGAAATTATATAATTATTTATTGCGGATCAGACTAGAAGATGAAGAAGTAAAAGAAACAATGATAGCATGGGCAAAGAATTTTGGATACGCCATAGAATTGGAGAAATGGCAAAAACTTTGGGAAAGAGACTATAAATTAACAATGACAACAGCTTATAAAGAAAATTTGCATAAGATGTTTTAGAGATGGCATATGCCACCAGAAAAATTAGCTAAGATGTTTAAAGATAAATCAGCTAAGTGTTGGAAACGTCACCAGTTGCTGGGATCATACTACCATATGTGGTGGTTGTGTAAAGAAGCAAAACATTATTGAGTGAAAATACAAACATGGTTAGAGGGAATGTTGTAGCAACATATAGAGTTAAAGCCAGAGATGTTCTTACTGGGAATTTTACCAGAGAATTACAATAAAGAAGATACATATTTGATTATTCATATAATAACAGTGGCTAGAATTGTATTTGCACAAAATTGGAAAGCAGATAAAATCCCGTTGGAAGGAGAAATTATAAAGAAAATTTTAGAATGTGCAGAAAAGAATAGATTAACATTGCGAATAAAAGATAAAGAGGAGTTGATGTAGTTGATGTATTAGCCTCCGTTGGAGAAAAAGAACATTGGACCTTCTCCCTGTCATGAGAGGACAGTGGAGTCCAGCTCTATAAATGGATATTTTGTGACCTTTTATGCTCAGTTATCCCTTTGGACTGTGATAGACTCCCGGACTGGCCTTCCTTGCCCATCTTTGGTTCGGTTGATGCTCCAAAAAGCCGACCTTCTCGCGCTGCAAGACTCCCCCCTCTCGCAGGCCTGGCCCTCCACGTTATCAAGGGCCTATCTTGATGACGGGCTTTGGAACCCCGAAAGATGGCATGCAGCGAAGAGGGGGTTGAGGGGTTTTTTATCGGGTTTTTTAAGGAAAATTTTAAGGGGACCCGGGAGGAGGGGAGGGGGTTGTAGAGATGGACCTGGGGGAGTTCATATAGTCACTGGGCGGGATGATGGGTCGCTTGGGCGCAGCAGAGGGATCACGGAAGAAAATTGTTCTGGGGAACAACGAGGTGTCGGGAAGGGCAGTGTAATTGAAATAGTGAGTGGGAGAGGCAGATATGACGGGCGCAGGGGACCACATCATGTTCCGGGGGTGCGCATACGCTGTCTACGAGCGATTGCACACTCCGGCCCCCAATGCACGACTTGGGTCCTGGGTTGCACAGAGCCTCAGGCCCTGGGTCCGCGGCTGATGTTATGTAATGCCAGGTCAGTTGTTAACAAAGCCCCCCTCATTTGTGAACTTATTTTGGAGGAGGGTGCAGACCTGGCAGGTATTACAGAGACCTGGTTGGGCCACGAGGGCGGGGTTCCCCTAGTTGAAACGTGCCCACCAGGTTTCTGTGCATTTCACCAGCCCAGGGGAGGGGTGGGGGAGTGGCGGCGATTATTCGGGAAAGTCTTAGTCCGAGGGAGACCACTGTTCCTCAGATAGCCGGATGTGAGTCCCTCCTCGTGAAGTGGGGCCGTGGGAGGCAGATGGGTTTGCTGACTACGTACCTGGCTCCCTGTCACGTGGCGGCGACCCTGCCCGAGCTGCTCGACGTTTTGCCGGGGTGGCGGTTGATACCCCCAGATTTATTGTCATGGGGGATTTCAACCTGCCATCTGCAGGTGAGGCGTCAGAAGTGGCTCGGGAGTTCATGGCTTCCATGGCGGCCATGGACCTGACCCAGTCAGTTCAAGGCCCTACTCACACAGGGGGACACACTCTGGACTTGATTTTTGTCTCTGGTCAGTGGTTGAATGATCTTGGTAGAGGGGACTTGGACATTAAACCCTTGTCATGAACAGATCATTCTCTTCTTCGCTTGGACTTTCCTGCCGTTTCCCCCCACCGCAAGGAGACGGAACCGGTTAAATGGTTCCGTCCCAGGCGCCTGATGGATCCCGAAAGCTTCCTGACGGAGCTTGGGCCATTTCCTGAGACCTTGGCACACGACTCAACTGAAGACCTGGTGGCCGCCTGGGAGAGGGCGGCCACCGGGGCTTTGGACCGCGTCGTGCCTTTGGGGCCTCTGACCCGATGCCGACCTCAATTGGCTCCTTGGTTCTCCGAGGAGCTGAGAGAGATGAAGCGTCGGAAAAGACGCCTAAAGAGCATTTGGAGGACTAGTCAGTCCGATTCCGACCGGACACTGGTGAGGTCTTATATCAAGACCTACCTAATGGTGATAAAAGCGGCGAAATCTAACTATTTCTCCGCTCTTATCGCATCTGCAGAGAACCGCCCAGCCGCTTTGTTTAGGGTGACCCACTCCCTTCTTCAGGGGGGAGTGCGGAAGATCCCTTGCAGGGTCGAGCTGAGAATTTTGTGCAATTCCTGCATGATAAAGTCGCTCGTATTCGGGAAGGCTTGGACTCCGACTGGGTGAGTCCAGGGGAGGAGACGAGGGCAGGTCTTGAGAATATTATCTGGGAGGAGTTTGATCCTATGGCTCCCGAGGATGTGGACAGGGTTCTTGGTAGGATTAGTGCCGCCACATGTTTATTGGACCCGTGTCCCTCCTGGTTGGTACTGGCCTCCCGGGAGGTTACACGAGGCTGGCTCCAGGGGATTACAGGTGCTTCTCTGAGTGAGGGTGCCTTTCCAGCTACCTTGAAAAGAGGCGGTGGAGAGGCCCCTCCTCAAGAAGCCTTCCCTGGACCCGGCTGAATTAGCCAACTACCGTCCGGTCTCCAACCTTTGTTTTGTGGCGAAGGTTGTTGAGAGTGTGGTGGCAGGGCAACTGCCCGGGCACCTGGATGAAGCTATCTATCTGGACCCGTACCAGTCGGGCTTCAGGCAGGGGTACAGCACAGAAACGGCATTGGTTGCGTTGGTGGATGATCTCTGGAGGGCTCGGGACAGGGGCTGCTCCTCTGTCCTGGTCCTGTTAGATCTCTCAGCGGCTTTTGATACCATCGACTATGGTATCATGCTGCAGCGATTGAGGGGGTTAGGAATAGGGGGCACCGTTTTGCGGTGGTTCTCCTCCTTCCTCTCCGACCGCTCGCAGTTCGTGTTGACAGGGGGGCAGAGGTCGACTTCGAGACGCCTTGCATGGGGAGTGCCGCAGGGGTCGGTCCTCTTGCCTCTTCTGTTCAACATTTATGTGAAGCCGCTGGGTGAGATCAACCGTGGTTTTGGGGTGAGAGTCCATCTGTACGCTGATGATACTCAGTTGTACATCTCCACCCCAGACCACCCCAATGATGCCCTTGATGTGATGTCTCACTGCCTGGAGGCCGTGCGGGTCTGGATGGGGAGAAATAGGCTCAGACTCAACCCCTCCAAGACCGAGTGGCTGTGGTTTCCGGCGCCGCGATATAGTCAGCTGGTACCATCTCTGACTATTGGGGGTGAGTCTTTACCCCCCACAGAGAGGGCCCGCAATCTGGGCATCCTCCTGGACGCACGGCTGTCTTTAGAAGAACATATGACGGCCGTGGCCAGGGGGGCTTTTTATCAGGTTTGCCTGATCCGCCAGTTGCAGCCCTTTCTGGATCGTGACGCCTTGCGCACAGTCACTCACACCCTTGTCACCTCCCGAATGGACTACTGCAATGCTCTCTACATGGGGCTCCCCTTGAAAAGCACCCGGAGGCTCCAGCTGGTCTAGAATGCAGCCGTGCGGGTGGTTATGGGCGCAACTCGTTGTGCCCACGTGACACTCCTCCTGCGCAAGCTGCACTGGCTCCCAGTGGTCTTCCGGGTGCGATTCAAGGTGTTGGTTACCACCTTTAAAGCGCTCCATGGCATTGGATCTGGGTACCTTTGAGACCGTCTTCTGCCACCAGTAGCCTCCCACTGGCCAGTCCGCTCCCAGAGAGGGTCTCCTCAGGGTGCCATCGGCTAAATTATGTCGGCTGGCATAACCCAGGGGGAGGGCCTTCTCTGTGGGAACTCCCCCCAGAAATTCGCAAAATCTCTGATCTCCGTGTATTTTGCTGTGCCCTCAAAACCATGTTGTTCCGCCAAGCTGTGCTATCAATATAAAGATTTTAATTTTGTTTTAAATTGGGTTTTTAAATTCGGGGTTTTATAGATTGGGCCTACTATTTAATAATTTTAATTATTTTTAAATATTGTCTGTCTTTGTGTTTTTAATTAGGCTGTACACCGCCCTGAGTCCTTCGGGAGAAGGGCGGTATAGAAATAAAATAAAATAAAATAAAATAAATAAATAAATAAATATTTCAAGACATGGGAAAAAAATTATGATTGGTTAGAAAGGAAATATGAGTAAGGATATAGAGATAAAATAGAGAACAGATGGGAGAAAACAATTAAAAAAATAGATACCCAGATGATGCCAAGTAAAAAGAGCAAGGGGAGGGGGGGTAAAAGGGAAAAAAATGAGATATTATAAAATGTACACAAATGATGTAATAAAAATAAATAATAATTGAATAAGAAATTGAAATGAGAATTAAGAGAATTAGAAAATCGTGGCTGCTCAAATACCACTTTAGATTGAACTGAAAAGGGAAACAACAAGAGAGAGGGGAAGGAGTAGAGAGAGAGGGAGAAGAGAGGAGAGGAGAAAGAAGAAAGGGAAAAGGAGAGGAAGAAAAGGGAGGGGAAAGAGGAGTAGAAGAGAAGATTAGAAGGGTGGAAGAAGAGAGGAGTGGGGGAAGGGAAGGGGAAGTAGGAAAGAGAAGGAGAGGAAGAAAGAAGAAAGTAGGAGGAGAAAGAGGAAGGAAGAGAAGGGGAGGAAAAGAAGAAAGGTTGGAGTAAAAGTAAATGGTAAAAGAGCAGCCCCGAAAAAGTAAAAATGAAAAATGAAAGTTAAAAGGTAAGATGAATGAAAAATTATGGATAAATGACTGTACATGTAAATGTGTTTATAAGAAATAAAAATAAAAAACTTTTTTGGCAAAATTTAGACTTAAATTGAAGAAAGTAGGGAAAAGCAATAGGCCACTCAGGCTCACTGAGCTCAGGCTCAGGCTCAACCCATCCAAAACCGAGTGGCTGTGGTTTCCGACGTCCCGATATAGTCAGTTGACGCCATCGCTGACTATTGGGGCGAATCGCTGGCCCCTACGGAGAGGGCTCGCAACTTGGGTGTCCTCCTGGATTCATGGCTGTCTTTAGAAGAGCACTTGACGGCCGTGACCGGGAGGATTTTTTTATCAGGTTCGACTGATTTGCCAGTTGCGTCCCTTTCTGGATCAGGACACCCTACACACAGTCACTCATGCCCTCGCCACCTCCCGCCTGGACTATTGTAATGCTCTCTACATGGAGCTCCCCTTGAGAAGCACTCGGAGGCTCCATCTGGCGCAGAGTGCGGCCGCGCGGGTGGTTATGGGAACATGACGCTCCTGTGTGACATGTAGATGCAGTTCCATTGAGGACTACACGTTGAATGCGGTTGGTCAGCCAGTTACAAATCCATCTGGTGGTGATGCTGTCTAACCCACATTTTTCTACTTTATCTAGTAGTAGGTTATGGTCTACTTTATCAAATGCTTTACTAACGTCCAAGTAAATTATATTGACAGCATTCCTCTGGTCCACTAATTTTGTCACTTTATCGAAGAATGCAATAAGATTAGTCTGGCATGATCTGTTTTTGACAAACCCATGTTGGCTTTTGGTTATTACTTGGTTTGCTTCTAGGTGTTCGGTGATTCATTGTTTGATTATATTTTCCAGAATCTTCCCTGGTATTTATTTATTTATTTAATTTATTTATAAATATTTATATGCCGCCCTTCTCCCAAAGGACTCAGAGCGGTGAACACAAGTTAAAAAACATACAATAATAAAGGAAAATCCTAATTAAAAACCAATTAAAACAGGGACAAATAAATAATAAAACCCAAGAATCAGAATCAGCCCATTTGTTGAAACAGCCAAGTCTTTAGGCCTCGACGGAAGGAGCGGAGATCAGGGGCCGTCCAGAGCTCGGTGGGTAACTCATTCCAGAGGGCACGAGTGCCCACAGAGACACTCTAGCCCTGGACGTCACCAGCCGACATTGTCTGGTCGACGGTACCCTGAGGAGGGCAGCCCTTTGACAGTGCACAGGATGGTGAGAGGCGGGCAGGAGATGGTCCTACAAATACCCTGGACCTAAGCCATGTAGGGCTTTAAAGGTAAGTACCAGCACCTTGAAGCGGATCTGGAGGACCACTGGTAACCAGTGCAGCTCGCGTAGGAGAGGTGTTATGCGGGAGTAACAGGGAGCTCCCGTAACAACCCGCGCGGCCGCATCTGGACCAGCTGGAGCCTCCGGGTGCACCTCAAGGGCAGCCCCATGTAGAGGGAGTTGCAGTAATCCAAGCGAGAAGTAACCAGGGCATGAGTGACTGTGCGAAGGGCATTTCGGTCTAGGAAAGGGCACAACTGGCGCACCAGGACAACCTGCGCGAAAGCTCCCCTGGTCACGGCCGTCAGATGGTCTTCTAGCGACAGCCGGGAATCCAGGAGGACACCCAAGTTGCGGGCCCTTTCAACGGGAGCAAGTACCACCCCCCCCATCAAAAGTGATGGGACCTCTAGAATATGAGGTGCCGGCATCCACAGCCACTCAGTCTTGGAGGGGTTGAGTGAGCCTGTTCCTACCCATCCAGGCCCGTACCGCCTCCAGGCATCGGGACATCACGGAAAGGGCATCCCCAGGGTGGTCCAGGGTGGAGATGTATAGCTGAGTATCAACAGCATATTGATGACACCTCACCCGAAACCACGAATGATCTCACCCAGCGGCTTCATATAGATGTTAAAGAGTAGGGGGGAGAGAACCGACCCCTGAGGCACCCCACAAGTTAGGGGCCTCGGGGTGGACCTTTGCCCCCCCACCCATACAAACTGCGAGCGACCTGAGAGATAGGAGGAGAACCACTGTAAGACAGTGCCTCCTACCCACAACCCCCCGTCGCTGCAGTAAGATACCATGGTTGATAGTATCGAAAGCCACTGAGAGGTCAAGTAGGACCAGGATGGAGGAACAACCTCCATCCCCGACCCGCCAGAGATCATTCACCAGAGCGACCAATGCCGTTTCCGTGCTGTGCCCACGCTGGAACCCCAATTGGTACGGGTCTAGGAACTCCATTTCCTCCAGGAACTGTGGGAGCTGTTGTGCCACCACAGACTCAACAACCTTCGCTATAAAGCGAAGGTTGGAGACAGGCCGATAGTTATTAAGTGAGTCTGGATCCAGGGCAGGCTTCTTGAGGAGGGGTTGAACCACCGCCTCCTTAAGAGAGGCGGGGAAGACCCCCTCCCTCAAGGAAGTGTTGACAATTGCCTGGATCCAGTCCCCAGTGACCTCCCGGGCAGCTGAAACAAGCCAAGAGGGACACGGATCCAAAAAACACGTGGAGGCACCCAGTCTACCCACAATCCTGTCCACTTCATCGACGGAAACAGGGTCAAACTCAACCCAGATACTACTCCCAAGACTTACCCCAGTCTCCTGGATGGCTTCTGCCCAGTCAGAGTCCAATCCAATCTGGATCTGAGTGATTTTATCTTGCAGAAACTGTACAAAATCCTCAGCTCTGTCCTGTAAGAGGTCTTCCCTCGCTCCCTGATTAAGAAGAGAGCGGGTCACTCTAAACAGGGCCGCTGGGCGGTTTTCTGCAGATGCAATGAGAGCGGTGAAGTGATCCCACTTCTCTGCTTCCATCGCCACAAGATAAGACCTAATATGGGTTCTTAACTGTGTTCGATCAGATTCAGACCGGGAGGTCAGGCTGATAGGTCTGTAGTTTCCTGGATCTATTTTTTTTCCTTTTTTGAAGATGGGAACTACATCAGCTCTTTTCCAATCCTCTGGCAGTTCCCCTGTGCTCCAGGATCTTTGAAAGATATAGTTCAGTGGTTCTGAGATCTCGTCTGCCAGTTCCTTCAGAACCTTGGGGTGTAATCCATCCGGTCCTGGTGATTTGAACTCATCTAGGGTAGACAAGTGTTACCATTTTCTTCCCTATTTTAATTTGTATTCCTAATCTGTTTTTTGTGGTGCTGTTTTTGATAGGTTGGACTGTTTTTTTCCTTTTGTGTAAAGACAGATGCAAAAAATGAGTTAAGTAGTTTTGCTTTCTCCCTGTTGCTTGTCACCTTCTTGTCACTTTCTCCCAGCAATGGGCCAATTGTTTCCTTGACTTTTTTCTTGTTTTTAATATGTTGGAAGAAGCTTTTTTTTTGTTGTTATTTTTTACTTAAGTCGCAAGCCTTTGTTTATTGTGAGCCTTAGCTTTCTTCACTTCATCTTTACAGGCTCAGGCTATTTGCTGATATTCTGCCTTAGTTATTTGCCCCTCTTTCCACTTTTATACTTGTCCTTTTTGTCTTTCAATTTGTTAGAGAGTTCTTTATGCAGCCATGCTAGTTTCTTTTGAGATCTATTATTTTTCTTCTTCATTGGTATTGTGCTACACTGGGCTTTTCCGCTGTGCTCTTAAGACCCTGCTCTTCCGACAGGCAGGGCTAGCTTCATAACTGAGTTTTAAATTCAGAGTTCTTAAATTTTTTGGTTTTTTAGCTAATTGGCCTTAAATGTAATACTTTTAATAATTTTTAAATTTAAATTGTGATATTTGTATTGTGTTTTTACCTGGCTGTACACCACCCCGAGTCCTTCGGGAGAGGGGAGATATAGAAATAAAATTATCCTTATCCTTATCCTTTTATAATCTCACTTTTCAAAATTTCCCAAGCTTCTTGAGTTGTTTTCCCCTTGAGGATTCTCATCCATGGAATCCTTCTCAAGCTCTCTCTAAGTTTATTGAAATTAGCTCTCTTAAAGTCCAAGACTCTAGTTTGACTTTGTTCTACTACTTGTGTTTGCATAATGTTGAATTCTAATATTGTGTGATCACTTGCCGCCAAGGTTCCTGTAGCTTCAACACCTTCTATCATTTCGTCTCTGTTAGTGAGAATTAAGTCCAATATGGCTGATCCCCTTATTCCCTTCTCTACTTTTTGGGAAACAAAGTTGTCTGCTAGGTTTGTTAGGAACCTGTTGGATCTTCCACCTGGTGCAGAGTTTGTCTCCCAGTTGATGTCAAGTTAGTTAAAATCCCCCATTACTATTGTCATGTGCTTCCTACATAACTTAGTTAGCTGACTAGCAAAAAGTTCATCTACTTCTTCTGTTTGGTTGGGTGGCCTATAGTATAGACCTATGGCAATGTCATTCCCCCCCCCCTTTAACATTGACCCAAATGCATTCAAGATAATTTTCATCATTGTTGTGTTCTATTTCTGTAGAGATGTAGTTATTTCTTATATATAGTGCAACTCCACCTCCTCTTTTATTTGGTCTATTTCTTTTAAATAATTGATATCCCTCTAGCTGTATGTTCCATTTGTGGGTTTCATCCCACCAAGTTTCCGTAATGGCAACAATATCATATCTGCCCTCTTTTACTTGAATTTTTAATTCACTCTGTTTATTCCTCATACTCTGCATTGGTGTATAGACATTTGAGTCCATTTTGACTGACCCTATGTTTACTGTCTACATAATCAGTGTTGTGCCTGACTGCCCCTGCTTTCTTGCCATCTGTTTGATTAATGCACATGGTAGGGCACTTGCCATTAAATGCTTGGTTTCAAGCATTTAATGCAGGGAGACCAACCCTGGCTGCTCCTTAGAAGGTCTGGTCCTGAACATGAAACTGAAATACTTTGGCTACTTGATGAGAAGGAAGGACTCACTGGAGAAGAGCCTAATGCTGGGAAAGATTGAGGGCAAAAGAAGAACGGGACGACAGAGAATGAGGTCGCTGGATGGAGTCACTGAAGCAGTAGGCGTGAGCTTAAATGGACTCTAGAGGATGGTAGGACAGGAAAGCCTGGAGGAACGTTATCCATGGGGTCACGACGGGTCAGACATGACTTCACAAATAACAACAACTGTGGTGGCGCAGGTAGTGTGCAGTATTGCAGGCTGACCCTGCCCATTGCCTGAAGTTCGATCCTGACCAGCTCCAGGTTGACTCAGCCTTCCATCCTTCTGAGGTAGGTAAAATGAGGACCCCGATTGTTGGGGGCAAGAGGCTGACTCTGTAAACTGCTTACAGAGGGCTGTGAAGCACTGTGAAGCGGTATATAAGTCTAAGTGCTATTGTTATAATGTCATAAAGACTGAAATAAAATTTAAAATAATATTGATACAATTAAAGAAGTAGGCAGAAAGTATATATAACAAAATAAAAATGCAAGAGAGGCAAATGCTTGTCAGAAAGCTCCTTTGCTGCAAAACAAGCAGACACGATTCTAGGCTCCTTTGGAGTCGATGGAAATCATCTGAGCCAGAGCAGGTCATTTCCCCCATTTATTCTGCACTAGGAGATCCCATCTCAAGGATCCAGTTCTGGGCACCCAATTTCAAGGATTCAGGCACTGATATATGGTTGATTAAGGGATTATAAACTAAATTTTAGGAAGAAGGATTGAGAGTTGGGAACATTTAACCTTCCGAAAGGATAGCTCTCTCTCTCTCTCTCGCTGTGTGCGTGCACCTGTGCGCACAAGAGATTCTATAAATACCTAAGGAGGGGGTCACCCAGGGGGGTGGTCAAGACTGGTTCTCTCTCTCAGCCAACCTGCCTTAATTTGGATTCCTGCACTAAGCAGACGGTTGGGCTTGGGCTCCTCCATGGCCTCTTCCAAGGACCCCCTTGAGGTCTGCCTTTTAGGATGGCCTGTCTTCAGACGCGGGGACCTTTCTCCCACTTCCTGGCACTCTCTCCCAGAAGCCTGCACCGCTCTGGTGCCCTCTTACCTAGTGGGTCTGTGGGTGTGCCCTTGAAGATGATGCGGTAGGTGGTAAGGAAGACCGCTCCTTCAGCCGGAAGCAGAGGAGGCCCCCCGAGGCTGCCTCCAGAGCCTTCTTCCCTGCCGTCGGGCACCAGGTAAACGCGCAGACCACCCATCACACTCTCCTCTCCAATCAGCAGGTTCGGCTGGAGGAGCTTGGGCTGCGAGAAGCAAAGCCTGCTCACCTCTAGCCAAAAGGCCGATGAGCCTACTGGAACTAAGGCTGCTTGCCTCACTCCTGTGGGCAGCTCCTCCCCCAGATGCCCAGACTGGAGCTCTCACCTTCTGTATTGGAGGGAGCCTCTTGCTCTCTCGGTGCACGGCATCCAGGGTCTCGATGTGCATCTGGACAATGTCTGCGGATCGCAGGAGAAAAGGCAATGAGAGCCCCTCTCAGGGCCACCCCCATCCCCTCCCGACCATTCTCAGCTAAGGGTGCACCTGCCTGGAATCATGACATGTAGCCCCTTGAGGTGCTCATTGGTGACTCCGCTCTCTGTGCAGACCTTATCCACAAAGCGGTTGATGAACCGTACCACATAATTGGCCACATCGGAGCTTTCGGCATCCTCAAAGCCACTTTCGGTGTCATAGCTGTCCGCCACACTGCCAGCGATGCTGAGAAGGCAGAGAGGTCCCTGAGCATAAACACCCTCCTCTTCCTCCCCTGCCTGCGCCTCCGCCCTGCCCTCGCCCAGCTCAGCGGGATGCTACCTGCTGGTGATTAAGCTGTTGCTGACGCTCTCAGCGTCTCCCAGTCCAGCGCCCCGCAGGAGCCTGTTCTTGCTTGTGTCCAGAGGCAGCAGGAGGTAGCTCATGCGGTTGGCATAGTGAATAGCTTGGCTGAAGACGGTGCTCTCTTCCTTCTGAATGAGCTCCTGCTGCTTCTCCCGGCTCATGGTGGGCCAAAGACGGCACTGCACGGCAGCGATATCCAGAGCCGACTCCTCCTCGGCCATCTGGGAACCAGGGAAGCAGTCTAGCTGATGAGCTGTGAGGCAGCTGCCTCAAAAGCTCCTCCCTCTCTGCTCCTTCCAAGCTCAGCCCTACCTTCTCAGCACAGTCCTCCTCATTACTCTCCAGGTAGAGAGCACGGATGTGGTTCTGCACGTCACTGTAGAACATGGCTTCCCAAAACTGAAGGTTGGTCCACACCAGGTGCTCCTGCACACAGCTGTAAGCAAACTGGGTGATTCCTGGGCTGAGTTTCTGGAGGATGGCAAAAGGAAAGGAAGGAAGGAATGTCTTGAGCGGAGGATACCCGTGTCCCTTCCCTCCTTGGCCACCGCAATCCCACCAATGCCAGCCCGGCTACTTACGCGGCAAAAGGCGGTGACCAAGGGCAGAAGCGCAGCAGCGACCCCATGCTCATCCACGGCATTGCAGTCCTGTGATGAGATAAGAGCAATGCTGCGGTTCAGCCCCAAGGAAGCCAGGCGCTGGGGTGGGGAGGGGTCCCCAGACGTCTAGCCGCACCTGCAAGCAGCAGTTCATCATCCGGACAATGAAGTCAAATTGCTGGTGGTCTAGCATGGCCCTGTTCTGCTGCACGTGGAGGTTCAGCTCCTGGGTGAGGCAGTGGCGAGCGGCCCGGCTCTTCATGGCTCGGAGCACAGCCGGCAGGAGCTGCAAGGCAAACCGGGCAGCGCTCAGCAGGGGCCCCGCATCTGCCCCCCCCTCCACTCACAACCTGTCCTGCTCTGGGGAAGTCTGAGGCCAGCAGGGAAGGAGGCTCCGCTATTGGGAGGGTGGGTCTCTTTGCAGCCAATTCTCCTCCCCCATCCAAACCTGGCAAAATGTATTCTGGGGGTTCTGTTCTGCTTTACACCACAGGTCACAGGAAAGGCATCCAGCAACTGGTCTGGCTCATATTTAAAACCTCTGTTTTATAGATAATGGGCCCTTTTTAACAATTTCTACAATGGAAGTATTTAGTGCAAAATTGTCAGTGAATAAGGGTTCATGAATTGGAATAAACATGGTAACAGGTCAGCCAATGGGGACTGTTTGTTGAGCCAGACGGCTCAGAGCCTGGGCGTGGCTTAGGTTCACAGATCTATATCTATATCTATATCTCTATATCTCAAATTTATATTTTGGTATAAAATGATTTGTTGTGAATGCGACTGCTTGAGGGCTTCTGGATTGAGCTGAAAGGCGAAAGGGATGCAGTATGCTCCCTCCCACATGCTGAATGTATGTATGTATGTATGTATGTATGTATGTATGTATGTATGTATGTATTTCTTTTTAGCCAGGTTCTTCCTACGTAAACCAAGATTTTTATGCAGCCCTAGTTCAGTGAAATCACAATCCACTAGTTTCTAGCCTTTTTTTTCTGGCAGCCAGCAAACACTCAGCTGCCCATTGGGAGACTAAGATAGATCTATTTCGGACTTATAAGTCCTCATCAGTTAGCCACACCCTCATCCCATGTATCCTCCCTGTAAAGGTACAGTATTTGTTTTCTTTCCTTTTCGTAGACTTTATGTGTATTTCTCTTTAGCCAGGTTCTTCCTATGTAAACCAAGATTTTTATGCAGCCCTAGTTCAGTGAAATCACAATCACTAGTTTCTAGGCTTTTTTTTTCTTCTGCCTTTCCGCTGGCTGCCAGAAAAAAAAAAGGAATGCATATATGTCTTCTCAAGTTTTCGCAGGTGTGTGTATGTAAAAAGTTAAAATCTCGGGTATTTTCCCACGTCATTAAAAGTCTGTTAGTTGATATATATATATATATATATATATATACTCATATATATATGAGTGCTTCTGTGATTCTATTGCTTCTGTGATTATTGATTCTGTACTTCTGGATTTTGAGTTCTGGTTCTGGCTTCTGCTGTATGGTACTGTATATAAAAAAGCTTCTTATATAAGTGAATCCTGTTGAATTCTTTACTTGTATGCTGATTGGATTGCTGCAAACTCTAACAGGTTATGGGCCCAGAGCACACCAGACACAATAAGACTGAACTGTAATCAAGCTGAGAGACTGCCTGTGTTAAAAAAGTAAAAGGAACAAGGCAGAGAAGGCTTGCAGGATGGCTGTTGATTTCCAGGAGAGCTCTCTGCCTCAATTGGGACAGAAGAATTATATCATTTGGGCTTCAAAATTGCTTCCTGAAGGGTAAGGAGCTCTGGGATATTGTTGTTAATCCACCCTAGGCACCATTAGCAGCTTCAGATCAAAGGCAGCATGATAAGGCACTGGACTATATCATCTTAGAAGATGAACAATTCTTGAATGTAGTTGATTTAAAGACTGCAAAGGAGACCACAGAAATACATACAAAGACCACAGAGCCCAGCAAAGATTTTCTACAAAGAAAGACTGCTTGCAAGGAAGAAAAACAGATGGACAAGCTGCTGTTGCAAAAGTTAGCTATTGAAATAGCAGAGACAAATGGTTAATTGACAGTGGGGTTAGTCAAACAATTATTAATAATTCAAAATTGTTTTACAGAATGGATCCAGCTGGAGGTGATGCAGTAGCCTTAGCAAATGGCCAGAAAGCTAAATCACTGAAAAAGGCAGTGTGCTGATTCCATGTCTGCAAGAAAAGTTTAGTAACATATTATGTGTGCCACAGGTTGTAAAAGAGTCACAATTGCCTACCCCTGTACTAGGGTGAAGCCATGTTGACTGCTAATTATTTAATCAATAGGCTGTGGAGTTCCTCTATTAATAATACTCCATATGCAGTGCTATATGAGAGAAAGCCATCTCTGGCACATTTAAGAGTTTTTGGAAACAATGCATGGGTGCATATTCCAAAGGCAATCAGGAGAAAAGGTCAACCGAAGGCTAGGAAGCTTAGGTTTACAGGCTCTGAGCCTGGCTCAAAGAGCTATCGCTTTAGCGATGGGAGCAAAAGAAGACATTTCCAGGTCTGCTAGCTTTGCAGAGCAAAATTGGAACAGAATTGATGCAAATGTTTGGAATGACCCACTTAGTGCCAGTGACCCACTTAGTGCCAGTAACTCACTTAGTGTTGGTGTCAGCGTTCAGGGAGGAGAAACAGAAAAAGAACAAGAAAAGGAGCCAAGAGAAGATGATGATTCAGATATGAAGCAAGAGAGGGTTGAAACACAAGAGCAGTCAATGCCACACAGGTTAGAGTGATGGAATAAGAGGATTCCACCTGACAGGTATTCTGCTGGTGAGGTTAAGCTCTGTAATATGAGGTATGAGCCAAGAAACTATCAGGAAATATTGGCATTACTCAAAATTGAACAAGTAAAATGGAAAAAAGCCATGGACAAAGAAATGAAATCCATGGGTGAATGTAAAGTGTTCACATCTATGACTTTGCCACAAGGTTGCAAAACCGTAGGATGTAAATGGGTGTACAAAAAGAAAGTACTGCCCAACAATGAGGTACAATATAAAGCAAGGTTAGTGGCACAAGGTTTTTCACAAAGGAAAAATGTGCACTATGATGAGGTATTCGTGTCAACTGTAAAGAGCGAAAGCGGAAGGTTGGCACTAGCGTTGGCAGTGGCATGTGGACATAAAATTTGGCATTTTGATATAACCACAGCATTCTTCAATGCAGAATTAGAGGAAGAAATTTACATGGTTCAAGCACCAGGATATGAAAGTAAAAAGCCTAACATAAGACCTCCCCTTCCAACTCTGTTATTCTATTCTATTCTATACTGTATATAATTTTTTTTTGAAAAAAGTTTTATTTTAGATTAAAAATAAAATAAAAAAAAACAAAAAAAACCCACAACAATAACATAAAAATGTCATCCTTACAAACGATCATAGACAGCATCTCAATCGGTTAAAATCATTTCGTGCTTACAATTCTCCAAATCTCCTCATATAACAATTATTCTTTACTTAAACTAAAAATACATATTTAAACATTTACATTTATATACTGTATATAAATTGAGCAAGGCCATTTATGGGCTGAAGCAGTCAGCCAGGAATGGGAATATCTGTTTAGATACTACACTGAAGGGTCTTGGGTTCAAGAGTTGCAAGGCTGATGGTTGCATATATACTGGAAAGTTACAAAGTGGGGATTGTCTGTTAGCATTTGTGGATGGTCTTTGTTTCATTGCAAAGGATTTGTCACAGGTAAAAGAATTTGCTAATCAATTAGAGAAAAAAATTTGAATCAAAAGATTTGGGAGAAATAAAAACTATCTCAGTGTAGAGATACAAAAAACTGAGAAAGGTGGTTATGTTTTCAGTCAAAGAAGGAAAACTGAACAGCTGTTGAAGAGATATGACATGAAGGATTGTAATTCTGCTTCAACACCTATGAGCACAGATTTTCACAACAATTTGGGGGAGGAAAAAAGTGAAGCCTGTGATCAAGAGATTTATTAGTCTGCAGTACAGAGCTTGTTGTATCTGTCACAGTAGTCCAGACCAGACATAGCTTGTGCAATAAGCATCTTAAGTCGCTACTGCACCAACGCAATTGCATTGGATCGGTATAAAAAGGATTCTCAGGTATTTGAAGGGAACTGGGAACTTGGATCTTCAAATACAGGTCTCTGAAGAATCAAAATTAAAATGTTGTGTTGACAGTGATTATGCCAATGATGTAAAAACCAGAAAGTCTAATTCTGGGATTATGGTATTGTTTGAAGGGACTTTAATTGGTTGGAAGTCCAGAAAACAAACAACTGTAGCCATTTCTACGGCACAGGCAGAATTTATTGCTCTGTCTGAGCTTTGCTGAGAGGTAATTTGGTACGTACAGCTGTTAACGGATTTAAACGTAAAAGTAACTGAAGCTGTAACGGTGTTTGAGGATAATGCTGCTTGCATTAAAGTGGCTACAGGTGACAGAGTAAAGAATAGAAGCAAGCATGTGGATATTAAATACTGTAATGTAAAAGAAACCATCAAATGTAAATTAATTAGCTTGCTTCACTGTTCTTCAGAGGACAATCTGGCAGATATAATGACCAAGCCATTGGGTGGACTGCACCATGGGAAGAATATTATTTGGTTTTATGTCTATTTCAGTCATGAAAGGAGGTGTGTCAGTGTATGAGGGTTCATGAATTGGAATAGACATGGTAACAGGTCAGCAATGGGGACTGTTTGGTGACCCAGACAGCTCGGAGCCTGAGTGTGGCTTAAGTTCACTGATATATCTATATCTATGTCTATATCTATATCATCTATATCTATATCTATATCTATATCTATATCTATATCTATATCTATATCTATATCTATACCTATATCTATACCTATATCTATCTATCTATCTATCTATCTATCTATCTATCTATCTATCTATCTATCTATCTATGAGTGCTTCTGTGATTCTATTGCTTCTATGACTATTGATTCTGTACTTCTGGATTTTGAGTTCTGGTTCTGGCTTCCGCTGTATGGTATTGTATATAAAGAAGTTTCTTATATAAATGAATCCTGATTAATTCTTTACTTGTGTGCTGGTTGGATTGCTGCAAACTCTAACAAAAATGCACTCTAACATTATACGCTTCTGTTGGAAAATCTCAACCTCGGCATAGGCCCCACCCTTGTGAAGGGAAGGAGGGTGCTTATCCCAGGGAGCCCCCCCCCACACACACACACAGGTTCTCACTTTTTTGGCTTCTAGCATCTTGCTCTCAAAGACAAAGGAGATGCAATTCCTGACCACCTCCAGTCGACGGGCACTGTTGGTCAGCAGCATCCCGTTCCGCTCCATGAGGGTCCCTGGAAGGGAGAAAAGCCAGCCTCTGTTTGGAGGTCCCGGGAAAGCACCCCTTCTGCCTGACTCCAGGGCACCACCTGGGCCAAAATTGGGCATGAGAACAGCCAGCAGCATCTTCGCCTCACCCAGGCCAGCAGGGGCATTCAAGAGCCTCCTTGCTTTGCAATTTCTCTTTGAGCTGCTCTTTCCTGCAACTTTTCAAAGCTCTACCACCTCCTTTTTCTGAAGCTCAAAAAGGAGACTGTGGAGCTGGCAAAGATGCAGACAGAGGCAACAGTCAGGAGAGGAGAGCAGCTCCTTCGATAGGAACGGCTGGGGAATACGGAGGTTTCAGAGTTCAGAATGAAGGCAGGGAAGGTGAAACCAGGTCATTACAAAGCTGGCAGTGAGAGTGGAATAAAAGGCCATCCAAAGAATTTGCTGTCACCAGTTCTAGACCAGCAAGAAGTGACGCTAATCCAGATGGTAGCACTGCATCTCCTGAGACGGGGGCATCTGCCGAGGAGCTGCAGTGGCGCTGGGCAATTCCTCTCCTGGCCACTGGGGACTTTTTGATGACCACGGTATAACCCAGAAGGCGAGAAGGTCCTTACTGGATCCTGCCTCGGGGCTCCTATCTTATTAAACCCAGCAGAAGTTGTCTAAAGGGAATATTGGGGCCTCTGAAACCCACCCTGCATGCAGAAGGTAAGGCCAACCATCTCTTTAAGAACTTGGCACCCTCTGACTCAAGCTGATCCTTTTAGTTATCAATTCATGCTTTAGATTTATATCCTACTTTTCTCCATTGCCCCAGAGAGTTAGGCTGGGTTGAGATCTCCTCAGGGCCTCTCCCATCATTAGTCATTTTTCTAAAGGCCTTCCAGCTGCCCATAGACTCGGCCTGGAGACATGCTCCAACGAGGGAGCCTCTGAATTCACCAAGGGACCACGCTACCCCAGGGCTCTAACCGTCTCGGCACCAGCGGCTGGCACCCACGTACCCAGGGGTGGCCCAGATGGCACCATGGCTTTCTTCTCCGCCTTCACCAAAGGAGGTGCCGTCTGCTGTTTGGCCGTGGCCTGATCAACAATCCACTGGATGGTCCCTTCGTCCAAATGCGGGAACGGCCTCTGGTGCAGACGCAGGTGGCAGCCCTCCGTGGGCTTCTGTACCTTATGCATCGTCACTGCTGGGTAAGGGTTCTCCTGGACAACAGAGGCAGCAGCAGAGGTCAAGGACAGCAGCTGCCTGTGCTAGGACCAAAGCTCATTCCACCCAAGCAAGTTGAGCCCTCAAGAAGTTTCTCCAAATGTCCAGCCAAGATCAGCATCTCCTGCCCCCGACAGAATCAGGCAGACTGATTTGTCATTACGGGACAATCTGCTTGACAAGACTTGCCTTAGCAAGAACAGGGATGTATGGCTGGATGCCAAAAAGCAATCCACTCATTCGGAGTCTGTGAGTGCGTGTGTGAGACACCGGGGGGAGGGGGGATCCCAGCCAAGCACTTATGCAGTGCAGGGCCTGCATCCCCTGCCCAATCCTTAAAGCAGGAACAAAACAGGAGATGCTGGTGCTCTCCGGGGAGGAGGAGGGGTGCAAAGATGCCATGGAGGGCATCTGACTGCAGGGCTAGCACACTTCCTTACACCCAGGGCTATGTCGGCATACATTTTTGTAGAGCTGCTCTGCCAGTTCCTTGACGTGGCGTAGAACCTTTGCCTTCTTTCCTTCATCGGCCTGCATCCGTTTGGCTTCACTGGCCACAAGCTAAGAAACAGGAAAGAAAGGAAGGTTTTCTTTAAGCACTCTTAATGTGCACGCACGCACACACTCACCAATCAGCTGGAGCATGGAGGGGGGGCTCAGAGTCCTTCCCCACAAGCCTCTCACCTCATCGAACAAGTCCGTCTCCCTGTAGGGGGGCCCCCTCTCGGTCACAAAGCCTGCAAAGGCCATGCCCTCCAGCACCTTGGGGAGGAACTCGTCTTCCACCAGCCCCCTCTGCCCGAGGAAGGCGACCTGCAGCAAGGGAGAGAGAAGTCTGGGAAGAGGGCCTGTACTGAGGGAGAAGGCCAGAGGCCCACAGGACAGCCCTCTCCTGAGACTGCGGAATCCATCACCCTGACTGAGAAATGGACCCATCCCAGCTCTGGACGAGGGAACTTCCATTCCTGATGAAAGAACACCCCCCCCCACCTTCCACCCTGTCGGCATAAAATCCTGGAACCTTAACTCCATCACCCACTCATAAGTGTTGGACACCTGGGACATGTCACTAAAGGCCCCCCTGAGCAAGCTTTCTACGCTGGGTGGGCCAGAGAGAATTTGCCCCCATGACTGCTCTCTCTGACCACTCTCCTCTGCAGCCTACCTTGTGGAAGCGAATGACCGGCTCCGGGTGAATACGGATGATATGCAGGCACCAGCGGTAGCCCTGCAGCAACTGGGCAAACAGGCGGAGGAAGACTGCCCGGATCTCCTTATCCTGCAGCCAGACAGGCAAGGGAGAAGGTCAGAGGTGAAAAGGGAGAATCGGCCGTGGTCCTGAAAGACCCCTGCATCCCGCATCCCCTTTGCAGCGCTGTGCATTGAGCATCCCTGCAGCCCATGGAAGACTTGGGACGGAGAAGCCCAAAGCCAAGCAAGCCAGATCTTCTGCAAAGGGCTCTCATTTACCTGCATCTTGAGGGAGGAAGCAGAGATGGTGGAGGGTGGGAAGGCCAGATCTGCCATCTCCAACTCTGGGTCCAAGACCTGCTTGGACAAAGTCAGTGAATTTGTTCAAATGGGGGGTGGGGTCTCCCCCATCGCCCTCTCTCCAGGGCCACAACTTGTAAAGCAAACACAACTTACATGTCTGATTGTGCTGTACCTCTTCCCCCTTCTTACACTCCAGTGAAATCAGGGAGATGCCTGCCTGACCCATGCCCAAATGTCACCTGGACCTTGAAAAAAGCGCCTTTTTGCCAAGGTATCAGTTTTTGTCTATTTAGACCGAGATCACCTTCCTTACTCTCTACAGCAGTCTCAGAGAAAGTCATTCCGCCCATTCGGTTGTTCGAGGGCCCCAAGCCAACTGCACTGGACACAAGGCGAGGTGTCCTTTCAACTGTCCCCGTCCTGTGTCTTAAAAGTTCTCCTTGTCCACTTTCTGTGCAGTTAATAAAAAGAGGCTAAAAGTGACGTGCTTACTCTTTCCTGGCTGGGGCTCATCCACTGCCTCCCTCAGGCACCCTGAGCCTTAAGGGAAATATTTCTCACTTCCGGGCCACAGTATGTTATTATACAAAGACATTTTTCCTTCTTCTGGAAACGTGGAACATAAATGGAACAAATGTGCTCCTCAGAAAAGGGGGAAAAAGTTTCACTCTTTAAAAAAATTAAAACAAGGCATAATTAGCTTACACGAGGTTCTTATTAGGAAGAAAGATATAAAATACTTGACTTGCAAAACTTTGGGAAGAATGTATTTCGGCACGATTTAAAAAATAAAACCTGAGTGGTTTTACATGTTAAACCCAATCAAAACCAGAACGTGTATTGAGTGATGAATGTAGCAGATTTATTGGGGCGAAAGGTGAATTACATGGAATTGAAATTTAGGTTTTGAGACTCTGCACCCCAAACAACTTAAAGCAACCTTTACAAACAACTTATAAAACAATTCACAAGTTTTCCCTGTAAAAATTGCAGATTAGAATGGAATGACTTCTCCGCTATTATACAGAACATCAGATTTTTAAAATTTTGTTGGATAATTCAGCATTAATGGAGACAGAAAAAGTGGCAATTCTAGAGATTGTAGTTATTTTTCAGAAAGGAATATATCATTTTCAAGAATAGATATGATTTGGATCTCAAAAACGTGGGTCCTAAGATTTCCAAAGTTGAAATTTTATCAAAGGATTTTTCTGACCTGTGTATTTATTCATTCATTTATTAAATTTATCATCTGCCCATCTCACTATCCAAAGTAGCTAACAATGATTCAAAATATTAAAATAACAATAATTAAATAAAGGCTAAAAAACAAGAAGATGAACAGTGCAGTGGTGGACTTTTATCTCTCACTCAATGTTCCCCCTCCAGCACAGGGTGCCCCCCAGCAGGGCAGCCAGCAGAGCCCAGATCTATAGGCCCTCCTGGAAAGCCAGATGGGTGCAGATGTTCCAAGGGGCCTTATTCTGTGCACATTCTGGGTAAATGTTCCTGCACAGAATGTCAGCCATCTGGCTGTGCCATCCAGGATAGGCTCTTCCTGCCTGCAAATTACACCCTGCCACTCTGTGCTGGACTGACTCTGAGGCCACTCTGTATAGTTGGTGCTTTGGGTCCTGTCTATTTTATATATAACTAAAATAACAGCAGCATGATTTCAATATGCACAGTGGTGGAAAGATTTGATGTTACTTGTAATGAAAGAATAAATGGTGAAGTTGGTGGAGGTGGCTGAGATGACAAAATTGACAATTTGGATTGCAGAAAAAATGCAGAGAGAGAGAGAATCTTGAATCGAGGGATTCGCTTACAAGCCAAGGGGGGTCCTTGTCCCACCACTTCACAGCTAAATGCTATTTCTTGACACAGAAGGGGTGCCAAGAATGAACAAGGGATGAATAAATGTGGATTGGATGTTGAAGGTAATGGACAGCATGCTAGGGTGGTTTGCTAACCTCAAGAAAAAACGAGGATTAAATTGATTAAAAGAAATACAGGAAGAAAAAGAGAATCAGCTGAGGGAAAAGAGAATCTCAAAAGTTGTGGTTGGATGGAATTGAGGAGATCCTGAAAAAGAAGGAAGAAATTACAAAACAAAAGATAATGAAGACATTTATGAGTATAATTGCAACAAAGATGGTTGGCAAGGAAGGGAAGGTATGGAGAGATGTTACCTATATTTCCTTTTCTTTGTCATGTGTTTTTAGTATTTTCAGTCCTTTTCTGTATTACCCCAAAAGTGAATAGTATAATGGGTATAAATGTTACATATATAGGCACAACTGTATTCTGGTTTTACCAGACTAAAACATTTATTTCAAGTTTGCTTTGTTTGAAACAACCTATTAATCTGAAGCCAAAAGTTTTCTCAACTCTTTCAGAAAGGTATGGGGGAAAATATCTTAAACAGAGATTCCATTACTTTGCTTTAATGATTTACTTTAATTTTGTTTTAATCAACTTGGTGACAGTTTTTAAAAAGAATTTATGAACCACCTTATATGTCCAGCAATTTATGTAAAACAGCTGAGCAAAAATACCTTGAAAATTTACAAATGTTCCCCAAAGAAATAAACAGAATTAAAAACCACCCTACAGCTCTCTAAAAGTAGAAAAACACCTGATCCTGCCACCAATTATACGACTCCAAACAGCTTCTGAAAGCGAGCAGCTGTAACCCGTCCTTGGTCCGGTATTAGGCAGAGAACGAGGGATGTTCCCATTAGCACCAGCTGCCTCCTGCAGAAATGGCTTCTGAGGATCAAAGCTCCCTGTGCTCAGGAACAAAGCACTGGGCATGGTGGCGCCTTCGGTGTCCCCCCATCTACATTGTGCCCCTGCCTGCTTTTACTCCCACTCGGACAGGGTTCTACAGACCCCTTGCGAGAAACACTTACCATCGAGAGGGCTTCACGTGTCTGATGGAGGAGAGGTTCAGGCAGCAAAGAGATGTGGATGCATTCCGGGATGGTGACCGTCCCTCCGTCGAGATCTGCGATGATTACGTCCAGCTGGGAAAAGTGACAAAGGCCTCTCACGTCCACAGCCTCCACCGGGCCCAATTAGCTCAAAGTTTCCCCATAAGCAGGACCCAGAACTTCTTCCCGGAAAGGGGCAGGAGGAGACCGCAAGAGCCCAGAACGCGATCCCTTTGGTGCTCCCAGAGGGCCAAACTGGCTCTTATGGGATTAAGCCCAAAGCGTGGCTAGCTCTGCAGCTGGTATCCATGGCACTCAAGGCAAAATACAGTCATGGCAATTTGGCTGCTGCCAACTACTGTTTCTTCCCTGAATCGGCTTTCCTTTCACTGCCAGTCAGAGACCAACACCGCCACGTTTTGTGAGGCCAAATTCAGTAAGGAAATGTTACCTTTCATCTTCTATGAATTTTCTACGTGCATGCTCGCTGCCCTCCCAGCCCCTCCTGGTCTCCCTGGATGGCTGAGCCCTGGATGTCAATCCACCCCCCAGGCGTGGTGAAAATTTCCTCTCTGTTACATCCCCAGGACAAGGGCCTCCGTGAAGCTGACCGGAAGGAGATTTGGAGCAGATGAGAGGGAAACGGCTTCACCCTGCGCTCATTTCCTCAAGACAGGGTGAAGATTAAATAATTGGGGGCTTTCGAGGGGAACTGGATGAATTCAGTGAGGTTTCCAGGCGTTCAGTCTCCATGTCACCTCCAGCTGGGGGCAGCCTCCCTCCAGAGACCCACTGCAGGGGAAGGGTGATAGGAAAGGGGCAGCCCACCTCCTTCTCATTAGCATCACAAAGCTATCTCGCCGGCCACTGTGAGAAACCGAGGGCTGCATCAAGCTGGGCTTTGGCTTCATCCAACAGGGCTATTTTCATGTTCTTATCCCAGCCTGTGTATTCACCCCAATCTTTCATCTAAGCTAAAGAGTCCTGCACATTGTAATGCATTCTTGCAACAGGTTTCAGTAGTTCTCTTCTGTTGCTGTCTTTAAGCAAGGACCTCACGTGACCACAACTTGCAACTTCCTTCTGGCTTGCAACAAGCAAAGTCAATGGAGAAGCCAGCAGGAAGCTACAGGTGGCCGGAGGCTCATGAGTAGATGGCGGGTGGGAGATCTGCCAAGTGCCAGAGTTGCGATCCTATGACTGGAGGGGCCCCGTGACTATCTGGAGTTTCAAGGGCTGGTCATAAATACCACTTGTTCAGCACTGGCAAAACTTTGAATGGTTGTTACGTCAAGAGTACCTGTGTAGAAAAAGCCCTGCCCAGAGGGCAGCTCAGGAGAAGAGCGAATGCCCTCCCAGAAAGCAGGAACAGAGAAAGGAGCTGCCCACTAGAAAACTCAGCCTGTCCCAAAGCCTGGGCTCCTAATCCCAGGTCTGCCATGCTTCCCAATGCCCAGGCGGACTCTCCACTCACCAGCTCTTGGGTCTCTGACTGGAAGATGGAGCTGACCCCAATGATGAAGGGGGTGGGTGTGCTGAGGACCTCCAGCAGCTGAGCTGGCAGGATGGGCACGTATGTGAAGCTGTAACAGAGAAAGCAGACCCTCTCAAGGAAAGGCTCTACGGCTCCTTGAGACCCACTTAGTCCAAGAGCGGCAGCGGCTGCAGCTCAGGGCAGAGTGCGATCTGCTAGGGGCGGAGGAGCTCCAGCCGCCCGAGCCTCTCTTTACTGACCTGTACTTCAGGGGAAAGAGGAGGGCAAGCAGGGCACGACAGGCATCGGTCAGCCTCTGGTAGCTGCTGGAGAGGAAGAGGATCTTATGCTCAGTCAGGGCCGCACAGAAGAGAATCAGCACGTTGGTGATTCCTGGAGGAAAAGGATGGTCTCTCAGGCTCGCCACGGGACCTCCTGCACTGGGACGCAGCCACCAACTGAAGGACCCTCCCTCCTCCCTCCGACAGAGCCTCTTTCTTATCTGGAGACATTGCAGCCTCGCAGGACCAACCGCCTTGAGGTTTCTGGACCCTGGGGACAGTTCTCCCAAGAGCAGCAGCATGGAGGGCCAAGAACGGAGCTATCCCCGAATAGCCTGAGTGGCCTCACCTAGCTGCCGGAAGAGGAGAGCCACGCTGCAGTTGCTGACAGGGAGAGAGTCGCTGATGGGCGTCTGGATCACCTGCCTGTCGCCTGCACCAAGGGAAATCGTCCTCTGCAACAAGGGAGGGGAGAGAAAGACAAGGCCCCAGGGTCAAAGGCTGCAGAGGCCGAAGACCCAAAGCTGGTGGGAAATCAGCTCTTGGCCCTTCCTCCTGTCACAGGAGCGGCTGAAGTCTGAAAGGCAACCTGGCAGGACTCCAGAGAAGTTCTCAGGTGTGCTGAAAAACATGTCTCGCCCCATCAGATGCAAAGCCATGATGGCTGGTTGCTGCTCAGTCCCGTGGCTAGGAAAGGGCCTGTGTGGTCTGCCCCTGGAGAATTCCAGGCCCCGAGGATGCTCACCGGCCCCTTCTGGGCCCTGCAGCAGAAGGTCCAGTCCGGCTCAGTTTCCAGCTGAACACCCTGCCTGCCTTCCCCCAGCCTCACACATCCTCTCTCTCCCTAGCACACGCCAAAGGGGCCAGGGAGCTGCTCCTGGAGCCCCACAGGCCTCCTCTTGGGGAAGAAGGCAGCCCCGAGGAGAGAAAAGTCGTGCATACCGCTGCTTCGTCATCCAGGTCAGGCTGAGATAGAGACAGACAGAAACAGCACAATCAGTTAGAAACACAGCACAACACAGACTGATGGCCAAGCGACAAAGAGGCAGCAAGCACACACACACAGCAGAGGGCCACAAGGCAGCAGCACAAAGCGGGGGCGGGGGGGGAGAAGGAGGAGGAGGGCACTAACTGTGACAGCCCCCAGAAGAGCCTGCCTACCAAGAGAGTTCTGGGGGGCTGGCAAGGCTGCTGCAAGCTACGCAGAAGGCAGAGAAAGGCCAGAGCAGCCTTGCCCCCAGGGAGCTCCAGCTCCCACTTGTGGCACACAGATGCCCATCGCTGCCTTTCTCTAGCCCTCTGGAACCCTCCCAAGCAAACCACAGCCACTTTTAAGATGGGTGGCTATAGAAATTAAATAAACAAACCAGAATATAGCTGCTGTGCTATTTTTGGCAAATAACAAATAAAATAAATTAAACCGGTGAGTTAATAAACAATACATACATTTTAGAATGGCTTAGGGCCTGGGTACTTACGGGATCACCTTCTGCCACCGATAGCCTCCCACCGGCCAGTACGCTCCCACAGAGAGAGACTCCTCAAGGTGCTGTCGGCCAGGCAATGTCGGCTGGCAACCCCAGGGGGAGGGCCTTCTCTGTGGCAGCACCTGTCCTTTGGAACAACCTGCCCCCGGAGATACATAGGATCCCAGATCTCCGTGCTTTTCACCGTGCCCTTAAAACTTTTTTATTTCATCAAGCTGGGCTGGCTTGAGCCACCCCCTTAGATATTTTTAGATATTTTTAATTTATAAATTGATGTTAGTTGGGGTGTTTTAAATTTTATACCGGGCCAAAACTTGTTTAATTCTTTTAAAATTAATCTTAAATTTTGTATGTGAATGTTTTTATTCTTGGCTGTTCACCGCCCTGAGTCCAGTAGGAGAAGAGCGGTATAAAAATCAAATAAAATAAATAAAATAAATAAATAGAAGCCCCTCTAATGAAAAATGAAGACCCAGATGCAAAAAGACATTTGGTCCCTGAAAAGGCCGCAAAGGCAGTGAAAGAACCAAACTCCCCTGCAGGAAGGAAGCCAGCCAGCCAGCCAGTCATTACAGCCACCCCACTCCCACCCCACCCCACCCCTGGCTTTCCTCAGTGCCTGGTCTGGAGAAACCCTCCGTGCTGCTATGCATCAGCCTTTCAGAACCACAGCAATGTTGACCAACAGAAGAGAAGTGAGGTGTGCCTGGGCAAGCATACCCCTCCCTCTACCCAAAAGACTCGCTCTGCCCTGGGCATAGGTCACTGGAGGGTCAACCATGTGGGGCAGATGTGGAACTCACCTGGGAGCCCCCCGTAATGGGGATGGTGCACGTCAGGAGATTCCCAACCACGGTCTCTAGAGAGGTGCTCAGTCCATCCACGTAAATGGTGTAGATCAGCCCCAGGCAGTTCTGTGGGGAGCAAAGGACATAGGGGGTGGTGGGGCTCAGCAGAAGGCACCCATCAGAAGCAAGGACCGCCCTGATGGGAGAGACAAGGCTCAGCAGCAGCAACAGGGTGCTCTCCCAGGAAAGCATTCACTTTGCAAAGGGCTCAGAGAAAGTGCTTTGAACCAGGAGCAAGCCCAGCAATAAGGAAGGAAGGAAGGAAGGAAGGAAGGAAGGAAGGAAGGAAGGAAGGGAGGGAGGGAGGGAAGGAGGGAGGGAGGGAGGGAGCCTGCCCTTCAGCAGTTTCCACCCATTCCAATCCATCCGAGGCTTAAGCCAGCAGCACCTCCCTGGGCTTCAGGTGGAAATCTGAACACCTGGGCTCCGAGGAGGAGGAGGAGGAGGAGGAGGAGGAGGAAGAGGAGGAGGAAGATGCCAGGCATCCAGAAGTTTACACGGTATGACTCTCTCTCTGCACAGCCTTTGACACTTCACTCTAAATCAAATCAGCATTTATCATAGGTCGGCATAATAATTCTGAACGGTCTCAAGGCCTGGGACTCAGGGGAAGCGTACTGCAGTGGTTCCCTTTTTCTAAGCTTTTAAAGCTGTTTTTACTTGTATCTGACTTGCATTTAATTCACGTTGCTTTATACTTTGCTTTGCGGTTGCCTAGATGGTTCCTTTTATTTTGCATTTTACAGTACTTTCTCAGTTTTTGTTCAAACTGAACTTTAGTATGATTTATTGCAACCTGCCCAGAGAATTTTGGCTATCAGCTGGTTTAAATTTTGTAACAAATGAACTAAAAAATAAAGTATTCCAGGTGACTTCCAGCCACGGGGAGAAACTGAGCCATGTGGCCCCTTCTTTGCAGGTTCCTCAGGACTTGGCAGTCTTCTGCATTCACTTGTTCTACACTAGCCATTAATAGGCACCTGATCCCAGTTCTGCCTCTGCCCACCCAAGGGAGGCTCTTCTGGGGTCCTGACTTGGAGTCTGGATGGGGAGGAGCAGAGTCAGGCTCAACTCTAGCAAGATGAGCGGCTCCTCCCCCATTCTGGACGGGGCTGTGCCTCCCCAGACGAAAGGGCCAGTGACAGTTATGCAGATCCTTTTTGGTGCACAAAAACTCCGCTGCCCGGAGCCGCTCTGCTCTCCTGCACCTGGCAGCCCTCACTGGCTGCGCTGCAATGAGTCCTCACACATCCTCCCCCACCCTGCGGCAGCGTGGTTACCACCACGCACCCCTGCACACCTCCCCCCCGGGAAACAGCAGTCCCCTTACCTGCCTGCCCACCAGCTGCCTGAGACCTGCAATTTCCTGCCAGCTTTTCCACTGATTGTGAGAAGCCATAAGGAAGTTCCGATGGGCTCCTTGGTCCACACTTAACAACGCAACAAGGACGGCCAGGGTTGCCATTGCAAAACCAATGTGGTCACAGCAAAGGAATTTTGATCCTGCTTAACTGTTGTTGAAACGGAAGGCCCTGGAGCGGCTGGGGGGGGGGGGGGTCAAAGCCCAGGTCTGAGTCCCATCAAGATCCTGTCTGTGTGTGGATGATGTGGAACGGGCTCTGTGTGTGAGAAAGGCCTCAAACGCCACCCAGCTGAAGTAAGGCCTCTGTTGACCTCAGAGACCAGGAGACGGTCGTAAGGAATACCTACCTGAGGTCGTTTCTGCCAAGAGGGGTAAAGCCAGGTGTTAGAGCCAAGGGTGTACTCTTTTCACAGAAGAAAATGACATAAAGGTGGTCTTCGCTTATTGGCTACCCTGTTTAATGGCCATTCAAAGTTATGCTGGTGTGGAAAAAGTCATTTGTGTGCTTCACGGGCATCTTTCAACAAACAAGAGTCAATGGAGAAACCAGCAGTGAAATTGCAACTTGCAGTCACATGATGTCTCACTTAACAACCATGGTACTTAGCAAAGGAATTTCTAGTCCCAGTTGTGGTCACTAAGTGAGGACTACCCACATCTGTTAAATTTTTTTAAATAAATGATTGCATAGTCAATTTTTCATAGTTTTTTCCCAATTACATCACCTCTATATACCATTCAAATGAAAATAAAAAACAGATTTGCTCCCACACGTTAATGAAGAAAGACTTTACATGGGTTATACTTATTTTTTCACATGAGAATAAATAAAAACCACGAAATAAATAAAGGATGTTTAACCCAATGGGGGACTCGTTTGCCAAACTGGCGTCTCTCCTGGCCCAGTTCCTCCAGGGCTGCCTGGTCACCCTGCTCAATCACTGGCCTTTCCCAAGCTGGCCAGATGGCAGCGGGAGTCACAGCTTGGGCAACAGAAAAACAGTGTTTGGAGTATTCAGCCGTGAGATCCGGCATGTCTTTTTAAATCACTCTTTGTAGGGTGAAGTCTTGGGGGACAAACAGGGCAGTGTTTTGGAGCTCCCCCACTGTTGACAAGTTTTTAGTCTCAGCCTAAATCACCTGGGGAGGCCTGTTTAACTGAAGGCTGGGACTACTTTGGCTTAAAGCTAACCACTTCCTGCCAGGCTGCGTTTTTAGCGTGTGCACAACATCTCAGGCATAACGAAGCCTTTCAGGCAAACACGATTTCACGAGCCTCAGGCGGGGGTGTTAAGGAGGTGGCGAAGTGGGGGTCCTACACAAATTAAGATGTGGTGGTGTCTGATTATACTCTTGCCCTGGAGGAACCAAGAAGAACCAAATCTGATATTTTAGTTTATCTTAAAACTAAAATAGATAATTTTCTATTTCTTACTACAGTGTCGGTTGTGGGGATCTTAAGGATAAAATCTTGGAGTTACAGATCCAAGGAAAGCCCTGGAAAAGGGTCTTTCCTTCTCAAAAGGTACCACCCTTAGGCCCAGATCCTTAGGTGTTCAGGCTGAAATGTGTATCTTAAGTCCGGTGACTAGAGGTAGCGTACCATCGTCTTATCACAGAATTAGGAAGAACCCCACAAGTCCTCTAATTCCCTGCTCAGTGCAGGACTCTGCTGCAGAATCGGCTGTGCAAGTGGCTCCCCCAAGACTGTCATAGAAACCAGCATCTTAACCAGGAAAACCTCCGCTATTATCCACACCCATTGAAGGAGAGAGATGCACTTTAAAAATACTTAGTTCTCCTAAGTCAGAGGAAGGCAGAGCCTGGAAGAGCGCTGGATGAACTGCATTTGGCTTAGCAATTCAGGAGAGACTGGAGAGCCATGGATGGTTCTGCTTTCAGGTGGATTCCGGCATCGAAGTTGGGGCTGAATTCAGGGACCAACACCCCCCCCATCCCCGCCCGGGCTTCTTCCCGCTCGGATTCTGAAAAAAGAGTTTTGCAGCCTGACTTTGTGGTGCCTCCATCACTCAGACAGCCAACATTTCAGAACGCTTTATAGCCTTGTAAATGCTTTGTACGCCTCTCCTAGTTCTGGACAAGCTGAACTTTCTACATGCTTAACAGTATAATTCAAAAGATAAGAAGGGAGAGCTCAGGTGGCTGAGAGCTAACAGACGGTAAACCGTGGTTCATGGTGACCCACCCTAGGTAGAGGTTGGTTTGTCAAACTGCCCAGCAAG
Source organism: Pituophis catenifer annectens (assembly GCF_029215685.1). Taxonomy (NCBI): domain Eukaryota; kingdom Metazoa; phylum Chordata; class Lepidosauria; order Squamata; family Colubridae; genus Pituophis; species Pituophis catenifer. Next base: position 90,470,297 of record NW_027256887.1, read on the forward strand.
TCTTACCCGGAAAACCTCAGTGTGGTCCAGCCGAGAGACAAGCACCAAACTCTTCGGGGCAAAGAGCTGTGAGGGATGGACGAGGGCGCTCACCTCCAGCTCCTCCACTTCCTCCTTCCTCCAGCGGTTCTGCAGCTGCTGGGGGGGAAAGGACCAGTTACCTAAGTTTGCTGGCTGAGCTGCCCACTGGGGACTAGCACAGGGTGGAGGGAGTGGGATCCCCCTTGCGCTAGTCCATGTTCAGTGGAGTCCTTGCCCCAAACACGGTTCAAGATGGAAGGCCTCTCTTTACCTGAATGCTTTCAATGGCCTCCCAAAAGGTGAAGCAGGCACAGTAGTGGCGCTCTGAGTTGATGTCAGTCAGGACAGCGATGAAGAATGTGGGAGGGTTTCTCTCCCTGAAAAGCTGCCATCCACTTGGCTGGCAAAACTGCAGAAGGAGACATCATCATTAGTGCAGCCCCCAGTTCTGTCTCTGAAAGCCAGTTCTCCTGCCACAGCCAAAGAGAGCAAGGATCCTTCCTTCCCCACTTGGGGGCCTCCCGCCTGACCGCGGAGAGGGAATCCTTTCTTTGGCAAGGAAAGGGTCTCTGCCTGAGGAAAGGGGTGCCCCTTTCCCAGAAGCGTCCCAAAGACTTGAGCATGGGACCTCTCCCCTCTAATCATCACTGATTGGCATTGACCCCAAAGAAAAGAGGGGAACCAGCACAATCCATTGCGGCCCAATCCACGGAGCTAGTCCGGAAGGAGACCATGGCTGATGGTACCAAAAGCCTCTGACAGGTCAAGCAGGCCAAGAATGGAGTCATGATGGTGCAGTGGCTAGAATAGAGGATTGCAGGAAAACTCTGCCCACAGCCTGCAGTTCGATCCTGACTGGACTCAAGATTGACTCAGTCTTCTATCCTTCCGAGGTTGGTTAATGCAGACACTGTAAACCACCCAGAGAATGCGGTAAAGCCCTGTACATTGGTATATAAGTCTAAGCGCCATTGCTATTGCTATATCCCTCATCCCACTCTTGCCGGAAACCATCCAAAGGTGGGGCCAATGTCGTTTCCATCCTGTGCCCAGGCCTGCATTCTAAAAGGGGCACACCTGTTCACAAAAGGGGGGCGGGGCAGTCAGGCACTGAATGGAAATTGCCCAATATGGTGGGTCCAGCAATGTTTGGGGGGTGGGGGGAGGAACTAAGGGCTCCTTAAGAGATGAAGGAATAATACACAAACACGCACACACGGCAGTTCTAGTTAGCCAGAAGGGGCAGGCAGCTGACTCGCAGTACACTTCCTCAGGCCCAATAGGTTCCCCTTGTCGCCTATCTCTGTCTTGGGCTGACTAAACCATGTCCTGACATCTGCAGCTGTCTGGGTGGGGAGAACAGAGTTTACATTAACCAGAACTGGAGAGAATTGGGGGGGGGGTTTACAGTCACACATCGCCGCGGCTGTTCTGAAGATGCTCCATCTTTCGTTTGGGGTGGAGAGTTGCACTTCCCCGAACAGAAACGGTATGCTATCAGGGGGCTCTCCTGGAGCCTTGAGGGGCTGCCACAGAGAAGAGGGGATTGACTTATTCCTCAAAGCACCCGAGGGAAGGATGAGGAGGAGGGGGTGAAAGTTTGTTAAAGAGAGATCCAACCTGGAAGTAAGGAGGAATGGATACTTACTTGAATGACTGCCTTTCTCCAGGAGTCTCTATCTGCCCTATTGGATCTGGCAGAAGAACTGGTATGCATACCAGATCTGGTATGCTATGGATCCCATCGATTGCGGGACCCAGGAAACACCCTAACCCTAACAACTAGCAGCCAGCACAGGTTTATTAAAAACAGATCATTGCCAAACCAATCTTATTTCATTCTTCAACATAGTGACTAAATTAGTAGACCAGTGAAATACTGTGGACATAATATACTTAGACTTCAGCAAGGCATTCAACAAAGTAGACCACAACCTACTTCTTCGTAAGCTAGAAAAAAGTGGGACAGATAGCTTCACCACTAGATGGCTTCACAACTGGCTGACAAACGGTACTCAACGAGTAGTCCTTAATGGGTCTAAGTCTACATGGAGAGAAGTAAGCAGTGGGGTGTCACAAGGTTCTATCTTAGGCCCAGTACTCTTCAATATCTTCATAAATGACTTAGATGAGGGAATAGAAGGGGAATTTACCAAATTTGCAGATGATACCCTGTTTCTCCCAAAATAAGACATCCTCTGATAATAAGCCCAATCGGGCTTTTGAGTACATGGCAATAAGGCCAAGCACTTATTTCAGGGCCCAAAAAAATATAAGACAGGATCTTATTTTCGGGGAAACATGGTGCTAAACTGGCAGGAATAGCTAACACCCTAGAAGATAGGCTCAAGATCCAGATGGATCTTGACAGACTTGAACACTGGGTCCTATCTAACAAAATGAAATTCAATGTAGAGAAAAGTAAAGTCCTACACTTAGATAAGAAAAACCAACAGTACACATATAAACTCAGTGAAACCAAGCTTAATAGCAGTGGCTGTGAGAGGGATCTTGAAGTCTTAGTGGACAACCAGCTAAATATGAGCCAGCAGTGTGCAGTGGCAGCCAAAAAAGCCAATGCAATCCTAAATTGCATTAACAGAGGGATACAATCAAGATCAAGTGAGGTACTAATACCACTCTATAAATGCCCTAATAAGACCACACCTAGAGTACTGCATCCAGTTTTGGTCACCACACTATAAAAAAGATGTTGAGACTAGAAAAAGTGCAGAGGAGAGCAATCAGAATGATTAGGGGACTGGAGACTAAAACATATGAAGAACGGTTACAGGAACTGGGAATGGCTAATCCAGTGAAGAGAAAGACCAGGGGAGACATGATAGTAGTGTTCCAATATTTGAGGGGCTGCCAGAGAGAGGAGGGGGGTCAAGCTATTTTCCAAAACACCTGAAGGCCAGACAAGGAATAATGGATGGAATCTGAACAAGGAGAGATTCAACATGGAAATAAGGAGGAACTTTCTGACAGTGAGAACAAGCAACGAATGGAACAGCTTGCCTTCGGAAGTTGTGGGAGCTTCATCACTTGAGACTTTCAAGAAAAGATTGGACTGCCATTTGTCAGAAATGATGTAGGGTCTTCTGCTTGAGCAGGGGGTTGGACTAGATGACCTATGAGGTCCCTTCCAACTCTGTTAATCTGTCTGTCTTTCTATCTATATAGCTTTATGCTCTGGGGTGCCTTTCTGATTTGAACCATACGCTTAGCACTGCTGTGAAGGTGTTCAGGCTTTATATTGGCTTCTGCTGATACTGTATTGCCTACTGGAGTGAAAGGAATAGTGATCCAGATCTAAATAAAAGCAGGCAACCCCAAATCAATACACTCTGGGAGTTGTTCTACCTCCCATTGTCCTTTGCTCTTCCTTTTTCCCGGGCAGCAGCCTACTCACCAGTTCGATCCCCTGGGGGAAAGGGTTGTCCTCCCAATCCTTTTCTGGAAACCGCTGGAGTATTTGACCCTGGCCGTCTCTGCTGCCTGGAAATGAAACTGGAAGTTTTAGCTCCTTCCTGAATCTCCTGGACTTGCATACTGTAACAACTCCCCCCCCCCCCACAACTGAAACAGAAAAAAATGATCATTTAATCTGATCTGACAAGAAGTACAAACATAAGACATCAAATTATAAAAGTCCCAGATTTAGTCATTACAAGTAGTCCTTGACTTACAAGTTAATTGAATGACCGTTCAAAGGGACAACGGCATTGAAAAAAGCGACCTAGGACTGTTTTTCACACAACCGCTGCTTCCTCCCCTCCCCATGCTCACGGAATCAACTTCTATAGTAAGAGAAAGAAAACCTGTATAAAATGTTCTACAGGTGGCACTTCCCACCCACAAGATTGGCAAGAATTAGTAAAAAAAATACTCCCCAATTTGTTGGAAATGTGAGGTGGATCTAGGGTCATATTACCATATGTGGCGGGAGTGCTCAAAAGCCAAAAGTTTCTGGCAGCAAATAAGGAGCTGGTTAGAAGAGATGTTAATGTTTAAAATAGAAGTTAAGCCGGAATTTTTCTTACTGGGCATGACAGATGGCAAATATGACAATAATGTAACCTATTTAATATTGCATATACTTACCGCGGCTAGACTAGCATTTGCTCAAAAATGGAAGTGTAAAGAAATACCCTCAGAAGAAGAAGTAATACACAAAATTTACAGCTGTGCAGAGATGGACAGACTCACTTTAGAACTCAAAGACAAAAGTGAATCAACATACTATGAAGTCTGGAATAAATTTTATAATTGGTTAGATAAGAGGAAGAATGCCAAAAACAAGGGATGACGAATGTCTGGAAATGTATATATCAATGTATACAGTATTTATTTATTTATTATTTATTTATTGGTTCGATTTATATGCCGCCCTTCTCCGGAGACTCAGGGCAGCTTACAAGCAATAGCCTTCATACTTTTGTATATACCTGCTTAGTAGGGCTTTCGCCCCCCCACCCCAAGCAGTGTTCTTTTTTATACAAAGTCAGCTTATTGCCCCCAGAGTCCGGGTCCATTGGTATATTAATATATCAATGTATATTGAATTTGTGAATGTAATATAGGTTTATTAAATACATGCATAGTTGTTTAGGAAGTAAAATACTGCATACTTGATATATAATGAAATAGGAGATATGTAAATTTGTATATAGATCAAGGAATAGATTACTTATTAACTTGATTTAGATGCAAATGTTAGAAACCAGAGACGTTGAGCAATGTCCATTGTTTTACTTTTAAAACTAATAAAATATTTTTTTAAAAAAACTTCTATAGTAAGAGCATCAATGGACATTAAACTATAACTTAAACAAGTATTTATTGGATCCACTACATTTATATAGAAAAGGATTGTCTAAGACAGCACTTTGTTGGAAAGATAGTGTGTGCGCACACACATACACATAATTATTAATCAAATTTCTATACCCACCCATTTTATGAGACAAGTCCGCATGGTATACAACACCCAATAAAAGCAATGCACAGATAAAACACAATGAAACATGCAAAAAGCAACATTAAAGTGAAATTTAATTAAAACTAAAAAAAATATACAAACCCCAAGCAGAGAGAGAATGAGTGATTGTGGAGCCATCTAAACAAGTCCCTGGTTCCTTGGAGCCCCCAGGCCTGATAACATAACCCGGCCTTGAAGGACGTCCGAAACATCAACCATGACCAAGGTGGCCCCATGTCGGGAGGGAGACTACTTCATAAGGCAGGCAACCCACTGGCCCAGAAGCCCACCACCACCTGGCACCCTCAAATGCAGGAAGGTCCTTAGCAGATGGCATCCAGGCATGCCCCCTCCTCTCTGCAGATGTAATAAATGGGGAACTCAACCCAATGAACGGCAAATGAATTGACTATAGTTTGAGATGTTGAGCATCAGCAAACAGACAAGGACTGAGAACCTTTGAGTCAGAAGATCATAGTGGTGATCGCTGAGAATATGAGAAACCAAGACAGAACAAGGGCAAAAGTGATTCAGGCAGCTCTGGCCTTAGTCTCCTTTCCTCTCTTCCCTCCACTCGCTTCATAGGTAGAAAAACCAATTTCTTCCCATTTCCCTTTGATTACTGCACATCCAGCATGAATATATAAGTTAGCCTCATTAATTTTTACAATGCATGGATTCTTCAATATCCCAAGTGACATTTTAAGGCTCTCCTAATATGCCCTCTACTCAGCAGGACCAATTTTGTAGACTGACTTCCTTTTTTACTTAGATGCTTTGCCTTCTCAAACTGAGCCCGTCTGAAATAAAATGATGGTAGCTGGGGAGTTGGGGACCCCTGCCCTACAGGAATCATTTCTGGGAAGAAGTTCAACATTGCAAGTTACACCTAGAAAACATTGGGATGTGGGCATAGTTGTGATTATTTTAGTAGTAGTGATTTTCTTCATGATTATGAAATAGGAACAAAAAGGGCCCCTCATTAATTTAGCTCTGCTGAAGTAGGTTTGACTTTCATTTGCCCGATTTATTGAAATCTGGACTAGGATGTGTTCAATGGCAACCCTAAGTGACTGCCTGGGGCAGCCTTTAGCGATGATCCAAAAGGTTCAATGAGCCCAGAATATCACAGCCAGATTGCTGGAGGGACAAGCCCATTGCTGGAGCAAAGCCAAATTTGAGGTTGTTGTGTTAGCTTTTGAATCCAGTTCAAAGCACTAGTTGTTACTTAAGGGGCCATCAGCATAGCCCTGCCATCTCCCAGGCCCAGCCTTGCCAAATCTGGCCTATTCAACAAGGCCTGCCTAGTTGCCCCTCTCTATGAAGTCCATGGGACCTGGGTGAGGTGGCAGCCCCTGCACTAGGCCCATGCCTAACCTGGAGGAGGGAACTGCATCTACTCTCCTTATAGGTTAAAAATGGTTAACCCCTTTTTATTTCTCAGGTCTTCAGCACCACCTTTTGGCTGTGGGAGCTTATCTCTGCTGGAAATGGGTTTTATGGATCTGGGTACTTGGTTATGCTACATTCCCAGCATTTGAAATTTAACAGAATATTTACGGCTATTTTTATTTATTTATTTTATTTATTTATTTATTTTATTTATTTATTTATTTTTATATGCTGCCCTTCTCTGGAGACTCAGTGCGGTTTACAATGTGTTAAGCAATAGCCTTCATACTTTTGTATATTTTATACAAAGTCAGCTTATTGCACCCACAAACCGGGTCCTCATTTTACCCACCTTAGAAAGGATGGAAGGCTGAGTCGACCTTGAGCCTGGTGGGATTTGAACTTGCAGTAATTGCAGGCAACTGGATGTTAAATGCTGCCTTAGTAGGAGGCATTAGCCTCCTACGCCACTCAGGCTATAAATTGTGCATAAGGAATAGCCAAAGTACTCACTGTATATCAGCAGAAAGTAAACCTGCATCATAATTGCGGCAGTGGGTTGTTGGTCTCTGATCTCTGTTAATCCCAAATTTTATAACCCAGCCAATCCCAGAACCACTGGGTCAAACTACTGGCTGCATTCTAATAAGCTTAGCCTCTCTTGGCAGTTGTGTAACAACCTCAGTAATTGTGCACCGACTTTAAAGACTGAGATTTCCATGAGATCAGAGCCAGCGGACAGCCCAAAGAAAACTGCTCAGCCGGACAGGGCTGAGGGGCTGCAGCCCTCTCTGCAGGGAAGAGCCTTCCCCTGCCTTAGGCCAAAGCTTAGAATAAGGTCAGCTGCAGGTGATTGGCTAAGCTTGGGACTGGCTACAGGAAGCATCTCTTCTGAAACTGTTCCATGGGATTATTTTAGGCAGCTAGACTTCACCTACCAGCCCAACAGCTCTATTTAAGGCACAACCAGATGAAAAAGAAAAACCACAGAGGAACCAAGCCCTCTGCAGACACCCTGGCAGGACCTTCCCATCTGGCAGTTCCCAGCAGAGCCAACTCTGGTCCCCATGGCAAGCCGTACCTACTGATTACATGCTATATTTTTTACCCAGTGCTCAGATCTCCACATTTTGTTTCTATAGATAACTCTGTCCCGCTGGAGCAAAAGGACAGCAATTTACTGCGGGCGAGAATGTTCCTTTCCTCGAAGAAGGAGCAACCCTTGGCAAGGATGGAGGAGCCTGTCCATCCTGACGGGCATCTCCTCCAAGCAGACCAGAAAGGCTTCTTCAGGCCTGGGAGCCAGACGGTCGGTGGCTTCCAAGCAGAGAAGGGAGAATGGCCTCAGGAAACTGAGGGCCACTTGTCTTGAAGCCACTTTGAAAGGGAAGCGGGTGAGGAAGGCAAGCCAGGAAACGCTTCGTCAGCACGAGCAGACCTCCAGAGATCCTTTTCAGCAGGCAAACAGCACTAAAAATATTATTTATCACTGCTGAAAAAGCAGGATTAATGTTCAGGCTATGCGTTTGGGATGAGGATAATCTGTCCCAACCAGAAAGCTGGAATCGAAAGCAATAGCACTTAAGACTTACATACCACTTCACAGTGCTTGACAGCCCTCTCAAAGCGATTTACAGAGTCAGCATAAATTGCCCCCAACAATCTGGGTCCTTATTTTACTGACCTTGGAAAGATGGAAAGCTGAGTCAACCTTGAGCTGGTAAGACTCGAACTGCCAAACGTCTGGCAGCCGGCAGTCAGCAGAAGTAGCCTGCAGTACTGCATTATGAGCACTGTGCCACTGCAGTTCTCTGCTTTACTGCTCTCCTCCTGGCCCTTTCACAGGGACGGGGTGGAATTCATCTTTATTAAGTGGCAAGTGCATCATGCATTTTTATTCTCCTTTTCCTTAAAACACAACTAACAGCATAACAGAGCTGGAAAGGACCTTGGAGATCTTCTAATCCAACCGCCTGCTCAGGCAGGAAACCCTATACCATCATCCTTCTAAGGCTAAAGCCTCCTTTTCCATCTTAGTTCTTTCTGTCATGAAATCCTAATTATCTCTATTCTGAGTTTATTAAAAGATGGTCTTTTTGATTGGAAGTGGGGCTAGAGAGACATCAGGAGTGACTATGGCTGGGACATCCACCCTGTCTTCCAGGAGGCTGTGCCGGGGCTGCCCGTGACCCATAGAGCCCTTCGGGGCACTGGATCCATGGGCCATTTGCAGGGATGGCTTTCTCCACTTGAGGGCTGCCCAGCCCTCCTCCAGTCAACAGTAGCATCTGACAAGACTCAAGAGGGACGCCTTCTCTATGGTGGTGCCCTCCTTCAGAACAACAATACTCCGGAAATTTGGATGGCCCCAATCCTGCCATTCATTCTTTTCACAAGGCACGGCAGGATCTGATTCTTTTCCTGGGCACCGGGCAGGTTCTTGGGATTTTTAGCCGGGCAGAGGGAGGGGTGGCAAGATCTACTCCTGTCTTCCACGAATATCCATTATCATAGTATCCATGACAAATGGCCGCCCAGACTCATCCACCCATATTTAAGTAAGTATCTGCAAGGAAACACATCCTCCACTAACTACACAATTTCAGACACCTTTCATGTCTCCCCACAGACTTCTCCGGGCAGAACACGTCCACTTTACGACCACTCGTTGAGGAGGTTATGGTGGCATTGCCCCCAAAGTTATGGCCGTCACAGCACTTCAACTCCCCCCCTCCATTTGGCCTCCTGCATGGTGGCACACTTCTCGGTGGCTGAGGCGGCTCTGGGACTGAAGCAGGTGCTTGGGGCTTTTGGCAGTCTCAGACAGCTGCCCCACCTCCTGGGCCTCTGCTTCAGGCTCAGTGCCACCCTACATCCAGTCAGTGCCAAGCCTCAGCTATCCGACTGCCACCCTCTGCTCCGCAGGTCCCTCCGGCCTTGTTGCCCTATGTCTGCTGGCCCTTTGCCACCCAGCCATCAACCCTGAGTCTGCTGTGCTAACAGACCCCTGGTAGTGCAGCAGACTGAAGCACTGTTATTAACATCTGCTGCCTGCAATTACTGCAAGTTCAAATCTCACCAGGCTCAAGGTCGACTCAGCCTCCCATCCTTTCAAAGGTACGTGAAATGAGGACCCAGATTGTGGGGGCAATAAGCTGACTTTGCATAAATATACAAAAGTATGAAGGCTATTGCTTAATGCATTGTAAGCCGCCCTGAGTTTTCGGAGAAGGGCGGCATATAAATCAAATTTAAAAAAAAAAAAAAAACCCAGCTGAGCTGACAAGCCCACTGGACTGCCTGGCCCTCTGCAGGGATGCTGCCGGCTGCAGGAGGCCTCCTTCCTGAGGGCCCTCTGGCCCTCCTCTTCCTCCCAGAAGACTGCTGAGGCCTCGTAAGCCTGGAGAGGAGGATACACCTGCTGCTCTCCGAATCGCAGTGGCTGTTCCAACGATCCTTGGGAAAGGCAGCCTCGGGAAGAGGACCTGGTGCAGTCGGCAGGCATCTCGCACTGGGCCTGGCAGGGCACCCCTCATCGGCAGAGGGAGGAAGACCACAAAGGGCAGCAGGGCCAGCAGAGGCAGCCCAAGGGATAGAGACAGGGCAGAGACACAGGGGCTGGGGAGAGTCAAAGAGGGGACAGCCCGTTGTCTTACCCAGGGAAGGGAAGGGCCAAGCTGGGAGTGTCTTTGATCAGAATGGGTCTTTACCTAACAATTCAAGGTTTTGGTTACCACCTTTAAAGCGCTCCATGGCTTAGGACCCGGGTACTTGCGGGACCGCCTACTACCACCAATAGCCTCCCACCGGCCGGTACGCTCCCATAGAGAGGGGCTCCTCCGGGTGCCGTCAGCCAAACAATGCCGACTGGCGGCCCCCAGGGGGAGAGCCTTCTCTGTGGGGGCACCTACTATCTGGAACGAGCTCCCCCCAGAGATACGGAGGATCCCGGATCTGCGCACCTTCCGCCGCGCCTTAAAGACCTTACTATTTCACCAGGCCGGCCTGGCCTAATTTTCCCCCTCTTTTATAAAAGATTTTTAAAATTTTAAATATCTTTTAGTATTTATATATTCAATTTTAAATTGGTTTTAAAAGTTTGGGGTTTTAAATTTGTCGGGGCCAAAATTATTTAATTTGATTTTATTCTATTTTTTAAATTTTGTATTGTATGTGTTTTTATTGTCTGGCTGTGCACCGCCCTGAGTCCTTCGGGAGTAGGGCGGTATAGAAATCTAATAAATAATAATAATAATAATAATAATAATAATAATAATAATAATAATAATAATAATAATAATAAATTGGTGGAATTGGGTTAACAACGGCAATAGGGCGAGCCGGGACAGCCATAAGTGACTCAGTCACCTAGCAACAGAAATTCCAATTTACACTCACAGTTATAACTCAAGGACCCTTGTATTTTTATTTCAGGGCCCACACTGTCTGCTTCAACTAGATGCCGAAAACTGATGTGGTGTTCTAGATATGGCATAACTGAAGCAGAATAGAAAGAAATGAAGATCTCACCCAAACCTGACCTGATATTTCTGACAAAGCAGCCAAGGATGCCATTTGCATTTTTGCACTAGCGTCTCAATGCGGTTCATATTCCGTTTATGATCTGACAAGATATCAATTCATTTTTATTGGTGCCAAAAGGCCCAATAACAAGTTTCAAAGGTAATCTAAACCTGACATAATTTTTTATTAACAAATAAAATATATAATAAATATTGCATAATAGACAGACAATATGCTAAATTAAATGAAGAGACAGAGTTACAAGTTACTATACATAATAGTTCTCACTTGTAGTGGCTACAACCAACTTGGTTTGCAACCGCTAATACAGGAAATTGGGCTAAGTAAACCACAAAAGAGACAAGTAAAAATTACTGCTTATTCTATTTCTTAAGAGCCTGCAAATAGCCAAAGTTTGACCAAGGATGGTGAAGTCAAGGTAACATCTGAAGGCTGGTCCTCATCTTTTTATTAATAAAGGAGAATATCTGTAGCTCAGGGTTGGCGTGAGGGGTCCTTGGTGCTCTCTGTGCTCTCTCGTTTTCTTGTAGCGCACTGATGATGTTACCTAGTCTAGGTAGTGACATGTCTGCAAGAAAACAAGCAAGTTGTTTTTATTTTAACTGACATCTGTATCCTGTTTTGGGGGGGTTATTTTTGTCAGCATGGTGGTTTTAATTAGGTGAGCTATACAAATCAAACGAAAGCATGAATGAAAGAATGAATAAATAAATGAGTGAATGAGTTAAAAACGGGAGGGAGGGAGGGAGGGAGGGAGGGAGGGAGAGCGTGAGCAACACCTTGGTGTCCAGTGTTGTTTCACAGATTTATGTCAGTGCTCTATAGGTTTTGTATTTTGCTATATCTTTAAATTTCATTTTCTTTAAAATTAAAAACTGGGAAAACACTACCTCTACTACTAACAAAATTCCATAAATAGCCTACACAATTACCCATTTTGTTGAAATGACATGCACAGAGACACACAGCAAAAGACAAAGGCCATTGTTAAGTGTAATCTCGAGCGCACGTGTCCGAGGGGTACAAAACAAGAGGTCTTCCCTTCGCCACAATGCAGTTAAATAGGTTGGCCGTCACTCTGTGGGACCTCTGACCTGGGAAATGCCCTCAAGCCATAGGTGGGAAGCTTACCTGGCGCCCTACCAATCAAGAGGACCCCTGCATGGGAAGCGATCACAGAGAGAAGGAAAAGCCAACTGCCAAGGCCGGGAACGAAGGCAGGAGGAGGTTCAGAGCAAGAGAGACCCTTCCCTGCACCACTAAGTGCAGGGGTCTGCACTTAGACTAACTTTATTGTCACTTCAATTGTACCCCAATTGGCATACATTAAAATGAAATTTGCATACAGTTCTCAAAGGGTCACCACCTCCAATAGACACTACATAAAAAGGACAGACAGACAAAACAGACAGACAGACAGATATGCATATCCACATACCCACATAGATGACACAGAGAAATAACAAAGTCTAGTTTGGATGTATAAATGCACATGGCAAGAGAAACGAATCTTGCGAGTTTACCAGATGGATGGCGCAGGGAACAAAGCTGTTACAGAAATTGTTAGTCCTGCTAGAAATACTTTGAAACCTCCTCCCAGAGGGGAGCAACAGAATCAGACCGTGAAGTGGGTGTGTGGGGTCTCTAGCAATGCTTTGAGCTCTAAGCACAGAGCACTTATAAGCAGCATCCTGAATAACGGGAAGTGAGCTTCCAATAACCTCCTTGGCTGTCCTCACCACTCTCTGTAGGAACTTTCTACCTGAGGCGCTGCCGCCACCAAACCAAACATGGATGCAGTTTGTTAAAACACTCTCAATCATGCCTCTGTAAAAAGTGGTCAGGACAGGAGAAAGAGCCTTGGTACTACAGTGGTTTAAAGCACCCTGTTATTAACACAGCTGCCTGCAATTTACTGCTGGTTCGAATCTCTCCAAGGCTCAAGGTTGACTCAGCCTTCCATCCTTTCTAAGGTAGGTTAAATGAGGACCCAGTTTGTGGGGGCAATAAGCTGACTTTGTATAAATATACAAAAAGTATGAAGGCTATTGCTTAACGCACTGTAAGCCGCCCTGAGTCTCCGGAGAAGGGCGGCATATAAATCAAATTAAAAAAAAAAAAAAAAAAGTTGTGCTCTCCTCATCCAATACAGGAAATGCAGATGCTGGTTTGCACGCTTCACTCAGAATGACATTTGGAGAGACCAATTCAGATTGTTAGTTATCTGCACTTCCAGATACTTAATTCTGTTGACCACCCCTACAGCTGCACCCTCGATTCTGAGTGGAGTATGACTTTGCCGGTTCTTTCTAAAAGCAACAATCTCCTTTTTTTTTAAATTAACATTTAGAACCAGGTTACTTTTATTGCACCAGTTCACCAGAGCCTTCACCTCTTCCCTATAAGCATTTTCATTGTCGTCCCAGGTAAGACCCATCACTGCTGTGTCATCTGCACGCTTCACAATATGATTTGTAGTAGATGGGGCACAGCAGTCATAGGTCATCAAGGTGAACAATAGCTGACTCAAGACAGAGCCCTGTGGCGATGGGAATTGGAAACTTTTCTTCCAACTTGCAGAAACTGGGGCCTATCACTAAGGAAATCAAGTATCCAGTTACATAAAAGAGTATTAAAACCTAATAGGCCCAGTTTGTTCACCAAATGCTGAGGAATGATTGTGTTGAATGCCAAACTAAAATCAACAAACAGCATTCACACATGAGTATTCTTCTCCTCCAGGGACGCCAAGCTAAGGTGAAGCACACAGGAAAGTGCATCATCTATAGAGCAGTTCTTCCAATAGGCAAACTGTAATTACTCAAATGTAGGGGGAAGGCATGAAACCATATACAGTAGAACCTCTGGTCACGAATGCTTCTGACCATGACCAAATCGGGTTCTGACCAAAAAAATCACAATTTTTTTTTCACGGCCAATTTCCCCTTCCAACGCCGTATTTTTTGTAAGTGCCAAATGTCCAAAATCGGTTTGCGACCAAAGTTATGGAACAAATTATGGTCATGACCAGAGGTTCTACTGTAGTCCTTTACCAATCTCTCAAAACACTTCATCATAATAGAGTGCAACCGGACAGTAATCATTAAGGCATCTAGGCTAAACAAATATACAAAGATGACGAGAGTAGGATCTTAATAATAGAAGTAATCTTAAATCACAATCCAGTTATACTTGTAGGAATTTATGCCCCAAATGAGGGGCAAGAACAATTTTATAGGAAATTACATAATATAATCGGGAAGATAGAAGGAGATATTTGCATCTTGAGGGACTTCAATGCTATAGTCGACAGAAAATTAGACCATAAAAGCGATAAAGCAAGAAAAAGAAATAGAAAAATACTATCCAAATCTTTCTTTAAAATGGCAAAAGGAGTTGAGTATACAGGATAGCTGGAGAGAGCGAAATCAAGGGAAAAATCAATTTACAGATTATTCGAACAGACACAAATCATGGTCCAGAATTGATATGGCTTGGATGTCAAGAGAATTAAATGTGGAGGTGGAGGAAGTGGAAATAGAGGCTAACTTTTGGGCAGACCATAACCCAATAGGAATTAGATGGAAGGCACAAAAGAAAATGACTAGATGGACCCTAAAGAGATCAATTCTAAAACATGAAGAATTTAGGCTGAAGATGGAAGAGCAAATGTGTTTGTTCTTTCAAGAAAATAAAAAAGAAGACACGAATATACAAAACTTATGGGACACTGTGAAGGCATTTATGAGAGGCATTGCAATTGCATATATGGCCAAAGAAAATAAAAAGAAGAAACAACCACAGGGAAATTTAGAGGAGGAATATAGAAAACTAGAGACACAATTACAAAAGGAACCCCAAAGAGGAGACTTTAAACAACAAATGGAATTGATTAAACATAAGTTGAATATTCTCGAAAAAGAAGAGCTAGCACAACAAATAAAGCGGAGTAAGCAAAGCTTTTTCGAAAATGCAAATAAGTCAGGGAGATGGCTAGGATATAAACTGAAAAAACAGAAAGAAAAAAGGTGGATTAGTAAATTACAAAATGAAGAGGGAAGTATATACTACCAAAATGAAGATAGAGATAATTGGCAGGATCTATGGGAGAGAAACAGGAAACTAACATTGGCCACTATGTACTAAGAAAATTTCTATAAAATTTATCAATATCGAAATCTCGCTAATCTTGTGGGCACCTCCTGCCCACAAGATTAGCAAAAATGAACAAGAATTTATCACCACAATGTTGGAAATGTAATTTAGTGCCAGGATCTTTCTACCACATGTGGTGGTTATGTAAGAGTGCAGAGAAGAGCAACAAAGATGATTAGGGGACTGGAGGCTAAAACATATGAAGAACAGTTGCAGGAACTGTGTATGTCTAGTTTGGTGAAGAGAAGGACTAGAGCAGACATGATAGCAGTGTTCCAATATCTCAGGGATTGCCACAAAGAAGAGGGAGTCAAACTATTCTTCAAAGCACCTGAGGGTAGAACAAGAAGCAATGGGTGGAAACTAATCAAGGAGAGAAGCAATTTAGAACTAGGGAGAAATTTTCTGACAGTTAGAACAATTAATAAGTGAAACAACTTGCCTGCAGAAGTTGTGAATGTCCCCACGCTGGAAATTTTAAAGAAGATGTTGGATAACCATTTGTCTAAAGTGGTGTAGGGTTTCCTGCCTGGGCAGAGGGTTGGACTAGAAGACCTCCAAGGTCCCTTCCAACTCTATTATTCTATTCTATTCATAAAAGGGGATTATAGCAAAGAATCAATATACTTAATGCTTCATGTGATAACAGCAGCAAGGTTGGTTTCTGCACAATACTGGAAAAAGAAAGAACACCCCCCTCCCCAAGAAGAAATAACAAGGAAGATTTTGACATGTGCAGAAATGGACAGGCTGACACTAGAACTCAAAAACAAGAATGAGACAGAATATTATAAAATCTGGAATAAAGTGTATTATTGGTTGGAAAGGAGAAAAGGAGTTGGAACAAAAAAGATTTAGGGTTTGTAGAATTAGTACTGGATAGTAGTAATAAATGTAAATAGTAAACAAATAGTAAATAAATAGTAAATGAAGACAAAGGATATGAATATAAGAACAAAGTAGCAATGTATGTTAAATAGTAATTATATTTGTTGTTATGGAAAGAATACGTATGGATATGTTAAGACCAGGATGGTCACACTGTGTCCAATATTTTTAATGTTTATTAAATAAAAAACTTTTTAAAAAAGGCATGTGATGATAGGTTTTTTGGGTACAATGATTGCAGTCTTAAAACATGATGGAACCACGAGACTGAAGATGTCTATGACAACAGTGGCCAGCTGGTCAGCACACTCCTTAAGTACTTGCCTAGGGATATTATTAGGGCCTGCAGCTTTTTGAGTGTTGACTTTCCGCAGGACCTTCCGAATGGCAATTGTATCAAACCTGCGCACCTGTTCATCAGGAAGGGGAAAAGCCTTCCTTGCTGGAACGTTGTTTGCGGCCTCAAACCATCCAAAAAAACATATTTCGCTTGTTTAGAAAATTTAGGAACAAGCAGCTGCCTCACACACCAGGACAGAAACTCAGCAGGGCTTGTTTGAGCCAGCAAAGCTCAAAAGAAGCTTGTTCACTGAGTCTTCCTTAATGTGACAGGATGTCATAATCCTCAAGAGATGCGGGCAATAGAAAAGCCACCATCCGTATTTCGATTCGGCACCTTAGGCCAGGCAATAGGATTGCGATCTTAACTTTCTCTTGGTGCAAACCAAGGAAACGCATCACACGTTCAGCAGGATGAGGGAACCTGTCTTTGCAGCTGGTAAAATGAAAGACCCAGAGACTTTCTCCCGGTTTTCAGCGTCCAGGGCTTCACGGGAGGATAAAGCCCTTGGCAAGAATCAGGTGGGAAATGCCAGCCTCCCCAGTGGGACCATGAGGCTCTACCCAGACCTTTTAAGGTTAAACATTCTGTGTGGTCACAAGTATTCTTTTCCAAGTGATAGGCAACATGTTTAATTGCATTGTGATGTCAGAATGCAGGAAGTAAAAGCCTCTTATTTTTATGGCTCTATTTAAGGGAAGAGAAGCAGCCAGCAATAAAGTGAACAGATACAGGGACAAAATGTTTTTAAAGGGCTCTGGTTGTATCTGGATCTGACACAACTCTCCTGAAGCACAACTCAAAATCTTTTTGCATCCAAACTTTTCAAAATGCACCAGGGAGCCCACCGTGTGACAGCACAAAACGAACCTGGCCTCAAATTAACAGAGGCATCCATTCAACCCTCAGGGCTGCAAAATCTCCACTGCTTGGGAGATGTGGGTCTGGCTCAGCTGGCACAATCACATTGCTCCCCTCTATTATGCATGATGGGATCAAGCCTTCTAAGCAGCTTTATGGATTTGCAGGTTTGGGTTCTTGTTGCACATCGCCTATTTTTGAGAGCAATTTTGATGCAGTGAAATGGGGAAACTGAGTCCTGCCTTGGACACGAAGAGAGCTAGAAGGCTTCAGGCAGGTCACGCCCCCTCAGGCACTAGATCAGCCGGTTCTCAGGAACCAAAAATGACTTGAACAAACTAAGGAGAGATTTTACAGGTAGTCCTCAACTTACAACTGGTTGCTTAGCAACCATTTGAAGTTACAACAGATCCCTCCCCAAAAGTACTTACAACCCTTTTTGTTCCAATGGTCACCCCCCCCCCCAATCATGGGATATCATTTTGCGCACCTGGGAACTGGCCGGCATTTATGGCTCTTTGAGTCATCACACAGTCATCTGACCACAATTAATGACCTTTTTTTTTTTTTTTTTGCCAGAAACCGGTGGTTATGGTTTACAGGAAAGAATGACTAAACTGGGTTCACTTAGTGATCATGATATTTACTTAATGACCACTGCAAAAAAAGTAATAAAATCGGGCATGGTCTGATGGTGACCTGCTTAACAATGTACTACTGTAATTCCAGGCTTGGTCAAGTCAAGGAGCACCTATAGTTACATACTTAGAAAGTTGCTTTTCAAGATCATGCCACTCACTCTTGTGTGCTTTAAGGCAAACATTTTATCTTAGGTTTGCAGGTACTGCACTGTCCTAATACAGGCATTATATTCTTTGAAGGGCTGCCCCAAAGAAGAGGGGGTCAACTTCTTCTCCAAAGCACCTGAAGGCAGGTCAAGAAGCAACAGATGGAAACTAATCAAGGAGAGAAGCAACCTGGATCTAAGGAGAAGCTTCCTGACAGTGAGGACAATTAACCAGTGGAAGAGCTTCTCTCCAGACGTGGGGGGGGGGGGGGGGGGGAGGGCTCCATTGCTGGAGGCTTTTAAGAAGAGAATGGGCAGCCATTTGTCTGGAAATAAGGTTGAACTATTTTGGAGCGCAAAATTTATGTTGTTGTGAGACAGCTGTCAAGTGAATTTTGCCCCATTTTATGACCTTTCTTGCCAAAGCTTTAAATGAATCACTGCACTTGTTAAGCTATTCACATGGTTGTAAAGTGAATCTGTCTTCCCCATAGACTTTGGTCGCAAAAGGGGATTATGTGACCCCAGGACACTGCAATCATCATAAATATGAGCCAGTTGCCAAGCATGCAAATTTTGATCACATGACCACAGGCACGCTGCAACAGTCGTACGTGTGAGGGAAAAAAATCACGTCACTTTTTTAGTGCTATTGTAATTTTAAAAAGTCACTAAACAAATGGTTGCAGGGTGGATAAAAATCAATGGTTTTTTTAAAAAAATCAAAAAAATCAGATTTTTTTTATTTAAATCAGATTTTTTTGATTTTTATCAAATTTATTTTAATAAAAAAGTTTTGGGGTAAAAATCTATCGTAAGATAGTTTTCTATTTAAGATACATAAATAATTTAGTTTATTCAGCATGAAATGGAGCTTAGTTATGTAGCATGAGGCTGTATATTCTGCAACACTGGGACTATCGGTGAGTCAATAGTGGGTCAAAGGAGTAGCAGAGATGACAGTTGCTCTTTAAAAATTATTTATTTATTATTTATTTATTTATTATATTTCTATACCGCCTTTCTCCCGTAGGACTCAAGGCGGTGTACAGTCAAGAAAAATATAGACACACAAACATCATAAAATTGCTAATTAAAATTGTTACTTAGTTTGGTCAATTAAATTTAAATCGAGTTGATTTAAATCAAGCCTTTTTACTAGTGATTTAAATCATGATTTAAATTGTGATTTAAATCAACTCGATTTAAATCAAATCCACCCTGAATGGTTGTAAGTCGAGGGCTACCTGCATCAGAAGATAAATTATAAATACATAATTTATAACGGCATAGAATTCTGCATATGAGTTATGTACCATGAGAAGAAGCATTTCCCATCATAAAATTCCCAGCATCCTATTTAAGAAGAAAGGATCCCATGCTTTCCTATTCATTTATTATTTTGCAGAGGAGCCTTTTTGCCATCTTGTCCGAGAGGGGAGGCCTTTTTTCTCAAACTCTAAAACAACCTTTTTGAGGCTTTTTGTGCTCAGGGCCTCCAACTTCGTTCAAGTAGGATATTACAAGGTTGGCAGGTCGAGCATATAAAAGCCACATCAAGGAACGCCTCGGCTGCATCTTCCACACTCACAAGAGAAAGGCACAAGAGGAAGGAGCTCTGTCTAAGCCCTGGCCCAACCTCCTTCAGGGCAGGGGATTCGGTCTCTCCACTGTCTCCTGCGACTGTCTGTACTTCTACTACTACTACTACTACTACTACTACTACTACTACTACTACTACTACTATTACGCGGCATTTTTCTTGAAGTCCTGCAATAATCCACTTCCCTGTAATTGGATCCCATTATTTCTTCTGGAACAACACTGTACACATCTGCCTGCCTGCCTGCTGCATGAATGACATGCCTCCTGAGATGTGAAGAAAGCTCTGGAGTCTCTCACATCTTCTCCGGGCTAAACTTTATCAAACCCTCAGCCAGTCTTCAACTGGGTTTCCTTTCTCGCTGGTCCTCTCCAAATGGAAAGGGTCAAGGACTCCCATTATTTTAACACTGCCATTCTTTGGAAGCAGCCAGTGTCTCGGGCATGATTTTCCTGCAAATGCAACACGCTCTTTGTGTTTAATCTGAAGTCGATCAAGACATCCAGATCCACTCCCACACATACTGCTGCTCAAAATGCTCCTCCAACCAATCCTCATGCCTTTAATTTTTCCTACCCAAATATAAGACTCTGCATTTGTCCCAGTCAAAATCCTTCTGGGGGCTTTTTAAGTGATCATCAGCACCATGAATCACCCCTGGAAGTATCCTGGAATCCAGAAATGCCCCAAACTGCCCACACCACTGCATTCTGGATCACCTGCAGCTTCTTCAAGGGCAGCCCCAAGTACACAATGCTACAACAATCCACATTGGTGTGTGTGTGTGTGAGAGAGAGAGAGAGAGAGAGGGAGAGAGAGAGAGGGAGAGAGAGAGAGAGAGAGGGAGACAGAGAGACAGAGACAGAGAGACTGAGACAGAGTTAGAGAAACAGACTCTGAGACTAAGGCATAAGTCTTTACCAGCAAGGCTTCCTGGTCCAGAAATGGTCATGCCTGAGGCAGCAGAAGAACCTGTGCAAATGTCCCCTTACCACAACAGCCACCTGCTCTTTGGGCAGGAGCAGTGAGTCCAAGAGAACCCCAAATTGTGCCTCCGCTCTGACTTGGAGGAGTGCACCTCCAGGCAGAGTTAACGAGGAAAAATCAACAGAGCCAGGGTGCAGGAGGGCAGAATCTGGGAGCAGAGTAAAAAAGAGGGATCAGTCTAGAGTCCCTACGTAGCCATAAGCAAACTCGGTCTAATCCCTTTTGAATGCCATTGACCCTTAACTAATTCCAAGCAGGTGCTAACCTTTATTTGAGAAGATTCCTGTGGTCCTGGTCTTTCATGCCTGACGCAGGGACCTCACAGCTACTCAATCTTTGACAGGATTTAACTAAGATCTTTCCCCACCACCCTTCCTGACCTTCACAGCCTCCGGCACTGAGGAAGGACCTCAATGGCATTATGTGGCTCGCCCTGGGTAGAGATGTATGACTGAGTATCATTGGCAAACTGATGTTACCATACCCCATGTCAAGAGAAATTTGGATATTGAAGAGCTTTGAAGTTTTCAAGCAGAACAATAAGCACTCAGAAACCGACTGAAAGCTGGTGCCATTCCTGAAGTGGTGATGTCACATACCAAACCTAGCTGAGCCTGTTACTAATTGCACTGCCGCATTGACGAGCAGCCAGAATTTCCAGATGGTCTTCAAGGGCAGTCCCACATAGAGTGAATTGCACCAATCCAAATAAAAAGTATGATTAACCATCAATAACACTTCCTGATCTAGGAACACCTTAACTGGTACCTAGGATGAAGATGTACAAACCCCCTTCTGTCCACTTTCGGGATTCTCTTTAAAAGCCCGATTTTAAGGGATTTGCAGCACCCCCAAACTTGTGCGTGGCACTCTTCCTCACTGGAAGCTTCCTCCCACTTATGATCCACAATTCTTGGTTAAAAAGGGCAGCTGGAAGGGCCAGGATTATGGTCACACAATGTCTCATTTTACAACTGCCTCATTTAACGATAGAAATTCTGGTCATAAATCAAGGTTCCCCGTTACCACAATTTCTCATAGGAATTAAACTTCCTTCTGAGGCTTATCCCATATATATCTTAAACTTTTTTAATGTTGAAGAGCTCACTGTTGCTTGATACCGAAGTCAAAACCTTGCAAGTCACCTGCAGAGTCAAATAATAATTTTCTAGTAGTGCTCACAATTCTTTGGGGAGAATCACTTAGATTCCACAGCAAAAAGTTCAAAATGTAAGCACAATGATGGAAATGGAAAATGGGAAAGTCGGTCTCCACCCGCTGCCCCAATTTTCTTAAGTTGTCATTTCAATAAGAATAACCTCCAAGTTTGTCCTATTGAACCTTTCTCAACATCGTATCAAAATATGTTAAATACCTAACAAAAAACAACACAAGAATTCTTCCAATGTTAAGTAACAGTCTTGAAGTAACACTCATTTTAACAATATTTATTATTCCCTATAGATTCTCTGCAACACTTAACTATTTATTAATGTCAATATTAATTTGAAATTTACAATTGAAATACTCAAATTTTCATTGAATTATTTCAAAGTACTTAAAAGAATTCAAACAACACGTAAGATTCCTTTCCTTATAAATGTCCACTGATTAAACAATTTATTAAATTTAAATGGCAGCAGACTCCCAACAACTCTGATACTTTGATACTACCTGAAATATACTTATTATAGTTAATGGAATAACCCCAAAATGTATATTCTGGTAAAGAGTATAATCAGCTATTATATGTTATAGTGATGTTGTTTAATAATTTTCATCTTATTTCAGTAACAGGACAGCAGCTGATAATCATTGATTCAACTCGAACCACTTTAATTTCCAAATTATTATGTATCATCATGTCTACCTCAGAAAAGACTCAAGAATATAACTTTGCCCAGAATTTGCTGAAATTTCTAGAGCTGGCCCTGCTCCTTCCATCCTCATCTGATCATCTTTAGTGCTGTTGCTATCTGTCCCTTGGTGTCCTTTACAACACCCATTCGAGGCTGGCCCTTTTCAGGTCTTTTGAAGATTTTCCTTGGTTTTCCATGCCTGTTTCTATCTTCAGTGATAGAGGAGTGTTTATCTGATTGGTCTGTTAGTCAGCAGAAAGAATTCAGTGAACTGAAAGCACAAATCTCAAGGCCTTAAAACACCACTTGGGTTTGGCAAAGAGAATGTTTTACCTAATTCTAATGTCTTTCTCACTAGTCGTTTTTAATAATTTTTTTCTAAATACATAGAAAAAAAATGAACAAAATCAAAACCCCAAACATTTCTTATTTAAGTAGCAACATAAAGTACATAAAAGTACAACATGGATAATTCGGGAAAATATAATTGAATTTGTAATTTTAAGAAATATCCACTTTTTTTTTTCTATAAAGGCAATTATAGAAACAGAACTTTTGGGGACAGCTTTCTCGGTAGGGCTAAAATACTAAGGCTCTGTATGAATAAAGATTTTTTTGCTGCTGTATTTCAGTCAATGCTATTCCCCACACTTTTAAATATCGATTCAAGAAAAGTTGTGTTGCAGTTTTCCAACCTTGTGCTATATTAAATCCGACTGCTAATAAACTGAATTTTCTCGGGTTGCCTCATTTCCTCCCTCTTTTGTGGTTAACAGAACATCTTTGCTCCAAGCGCTCAGTGGCTTCCCGTCCACAAGCCGAGCCTGTCAGATGCTGCTGATGCTGCTGCTGCTGCTGCGGCCGGCCCAGAGCTGCTAGGTAACCCTTGCTGATGACTCTTCTTCAGGGGAACTTAGGGCGGCAGAAGCGCAGCTGGGTGTTTCGCCTCACAGCCACAGCCAGAAACTTAAACCGGGCCAAGCAGCTAGATCGGGATTAAGTAGCAGCCCTCGGGATCATTTGAAGCGCGTCTGCAAAGACCTAGCAGTTCAAGCGAAAGGCCTGGAAACCTGGCTCCATGCTCAGCCTCCATGCTGTGTGGGCCGAGGCAGGGCGAGGGCAGGCATCGCTTTCCTGTCATCCCCGGTCCCTATTGAGCTGAACGGCCCACTTCCGGCACCAACGGTTTTTTCTGTTCTGTTCATAGCGAAAGGACCGAAACCTGCCCCGTCCTGCAGGCTTCGCCTGGGGAGCCCCGGGAAGAGCATCGCGCGGGAGACCCGACGGGCGGAGGCCCCGCTCAGACCTTCCGTCCCTCATGCCCCCCACCGGGCCCTTCTAGTTCACGGCCTCCCGCGAGGGCCCGGAGACCCTCTGCCACCGAAGACCGGACCTTCTTCCCCCGGGCCGCCGCCCGCGCACCGTTCCCTCGGGCTCCCGGGGAACCGCGGCTCAGCCGCCCCCTCGGCGGCGAGAGATGCTCCGCGGCCTGGATGCTCGCGGCCTTCCCCAGGAGCTCTCGCTGCGATCCGGCGGCGACTGGCGCCTCTTCGTATCAGCGCCCGCCGAGCGCCCCGATGGGAAAACTCAGCCCTGGAGGCCATCTGGGCAGCGCCGCGAGGGGCCTCCCCGAGACCGGCTGCCGCTCGCCCGCCCGCCCGGTCGCTCGCTAACTCGCTCACCGCGCTTGCCCGGGCCGAAGGCGACCACCACGAAATAGTCGGCGAGACGCGCCATGCCAGAGAAGCTCCGCGGAGCCGCCGCCACCGCCGGAGGAGAAGGAGGAGGAGAAGGAGGCGGCGGCCGACTTGCGGATCATCGCCGTCCAGGCGCCGCCAGTCTCGCTCCCGCCACCGCCGCCGCCCCTCCGCCCCCGGCCGCCTCCAACGCCGCCGCCGCCATCTTGCCTGAGAGGCGGGAGGCCGGCCTGCCCAGAACGAACGCAGGGCGCAGGCGCAGCTCCAGGATCCAGCCAATGGTGGGCAGCTCCTCGGTGAAAGCGCGGCCGGATTGGTGGCCCGGATGCAAGGGGCCGCCCCTTCCCGTGTCCGCGCGGAGGTGGCGGGGGCTCTTCAGCGAGGCGCTTCCGCCCGTCCTCCGCGGCACGGGCCCTCCTCCCCAGGGGCGTTTCCGGCTCAGGTGCCGGCCGCCCCCTCCTCCTCCCCCCGCCTCGGTGCTGCCTGCCGGTGTTGTGGGGGCGGGCAGGCCGGGGAGCCCCGGGCTGGAGGCAGGGCGGGAGGGGCGATTTGGGCGGCCCCGCTCGGTCCTCTCCGCCCGGAGCCCCTCGGCCTCCCCAAGGAGCGGAGCGGGGCCCTCGATTGCCGGGCTGCTTTCCTGCGCTGCCTCGTGGGGCCGGCCCTGGCTGCTGACCGGTGGCCTCCGCTGCCTGGCCTAGGAGAAGGCCGAAGCCGCCCGCGTCCTTTCCTGCCTGGCGCTCTTTTGTCACCGGCCCTCCGCCCGGGAAGAAGCCCCGGAGCTGCAGCGGGATCCCTTGGAGGAGGAAGAGCGAAGAGTGGCTGAGGAACATAGGTCCCGGAGTGAGAACCTTCCTAACTGAGGACAATTAGCCAGTGGAACCAGCTTGCCTTCAGAAGCTGTGGGTGCTCCATCCCTGGAGGCTTTTAAAAAGGGACTGGACAGCTGCCTGTCCGAAGGGGTACAGGGGTCTCCTGCTCGAGCGAGGGGGGGTTGGTCTAGAAGACCTTCAGGGTCCCTTCCAGCTCTATTCTGAATTGAAATATTGAGTCCCTGCAACCATGGGGGAATGGGATGCAAAAGCCGCTGGGTACCGGCTGCTGTTTCATAATAGGGGCCACAACTGGGCCGATACCTTTTTGTGCAGCATCATAAACTGACTTCTGGTAAGTGGAGGTTGTAATGTGGGCACCAAATCTAACACCTTTTTCATGGCTTCTGTGAAACCTTGTTATTCTATTTTGTCCTGTAATGCCACTTCTCAAATTAAGCTTGAGAAATTGTAGTCTTCCTGGTTATTATATTTTACAATATCACTTCTCTCCCGTCTAAGTTTTAATTGTATATTCAACAGCTTTTGTTGAGTAGCTAGCTGAAGAGATGCTGCTGAAATTCCTGGTGAAAAATAGCTGCTAGCCAGTGGAGTCCACAGGGGAAGAGGAGGGTCAGGTTAACAAAAGCAGCCTCGTGACATCACAAAGCGGGTCCTTTTTGTGGGGGCCTCCTCTGGATCCCGGTGGGTTGCCTCCAGAGGCCACCTGCTGGGAGACTGTGGGCAATAGACCGGCCGCTGAGAGAGCAGAGCGACGGACTAGACTGGACAGGAGTCTGATCCAGCAGGGCACTGCTTGTGTCTTTATGTCCCACTCGCATATATAACCACAGGTGGAGTTTTGTTCTAATGAACGTAGCAAGATCTTGCAGATGCTGCTGAAAAGAACCACATTGCCAATCTCTTCACTTCTTAGGTTGCTGTATAAGAGTTTCAGGTTTGTCATCCACTTCCATTTTCGTTATCAAATTTTTCCCCTAGCAGGATGTGCTATTTACATTGGTTCTATCAAAAGTCCTTTTTAGTGTTTTCTTTCAAAATCCTCAGATTGGTCAATCTCCTAGTGTATTTTTTAACCTGTCGCTAAATCTCATTGTTTAGACAGTTTCTTTAAACTCAGCTGCAGTGGACCTTCCTTTCTGTTTCTGTTTCTGCTTCTGCTTCTGAAACTGGAATTGCTTTGCATGGAATAATGATTTTGCCACCAAATGTTCCTGATTTACTAGTTTTGTAAAGTTGAATCACATGGTTTTTTGTGGGGCCTTACGTTTTTCAATGAACTCTTCTCTTTATCTCCCACAACTAACAGGGATCTTTTACTTAGCAACCATTTCATTTGCCTCAAAAAAAATTTGTTAAAGCCTTTCTGTAGTTAGTGTCCTCCATCCTGCTGGGTTTTTTTTCTGTTTGATTCCGTATTATTTTCCTCCTTTCATTTATACTTCCCTTTTTGCAACCCCCAAGATAATATGTGGCTTACGCTAGAAACGTAGCACTGAAGCTTCCATTCAGTAGGAGCAAAAACTGGTTGAATCTAGAAATTCATTTCTTTTTTGGAAGCCATTGATTGACTTTTCCCTTGCAATCTAGGGAATTTGAATAGTGAGATAAATGGCATATAAATTTAATAAATAATTGAGCATTTTGATCCAATCCATGTGGAAGGGTCACAAGGTAGAACAGTTGTTATTTTATTTGGATAAGAAAGATATTAGTGTATTGTTTTTGCCACAGTCAGAAAACTTCCTGGTTCACATGCATTGACTGCCATTGCTGCCTCAGTGGGGCTTTCAAATGGTCTGCTCCGGGCCCCTGGCAAGTAATTGGGGATTTCTTTAAGAAGAGAATTGGACAAATTGATTGAGGATCTGTTTCATTACTAGTAAGAGGAGGTGTCTCGGGCCCTTGTCAAAATCATCCCTGAGCAGCCTTCCAGGGTGTCCCCTTGATTTGCAGAGGACTGGGGAGATGAAGCAGCAGAAGCAGGCAAAGAATGTCAGAAGAAGCACAAGATCTATCACTCTGGTGATAAAGCAGGTAAAATACTCTTAGTTCTCTCTTCTTGCTTCGCTGGATTGTTGTCCACTGGCCCTTATTCAAATGGTTGGTTTTCCTGCGGATAAGAGTTCTCCAGGGGTTTGCCTCTGGGCCACTGTGGCCAGCTAGCAGAATGTGACTGTCCGTCTTGCCATATTATTTGGGATTCTTTTGGCCCTGTAACTTCTAAGGAATCAGATAGGCTGCTCCTCAGTGGATCCTCAACTACCTGAGCCCACTGGTGGAGGCTGTTTGGTGGCTTGCAAATACAAATTTTATAAATAACTTGGAAATTGTATCAAATGTTTGTTTTGATATATTGATCTATATGAATACAGCCTTGACAAATATGCAGCAGCTCTTAGGAAAATTTGAACGTAGCCCAAAAAAACAGGAGGAAGAAACTTTAGATTACTCTGCCTTGGCTCTCTCTGGTATAATAGGGAGAGAGAGAGACACTGCCAGGCTTTCAAGATTCTTGGTGCTCTCGGAGGTTGTACTGGCTTCCCCATTGACTTAGCTTGCAGGAAGCCTCCATGAAGGTGCTTTTAGGATCTCAGGATGCTGCAACTGTCATAATTGCAGCAAAGTCCATAATTGACACTTACCAAGTGCCTGTATTGTGATCATGTGACTGCAGGGATGTAGATCTGTAAAGCCTGGTTATAAAAACCTCCTTGTTCAGTGGCGTCCCTTCAAATAGTCATGGAACAAGAATAGTTGTAAAGCAAAAATAACCTGTATCCTTTTTCTGCATATGTTTGATCTGTGTTCTCATTGTGTAATTGTTTTCCTGCTTTTAATGTTAAAGCCATCCAGATTCTTGCGCAGTTGGGCAGCCTATAAGTGGATGGATGGATGGATGGATGGATGAGTGAATGAGCAATAGATTGGTGCCTCACACCTAGCCACTATAGTGAGCTGTTGCAGAAGTTCCACAGCTTTTGGGAGAGTTTAAACTGAACATCCTTCTTGTAAACTAATTAAGTCAGAACATTCCCCTTTGTATTTAACTTTGTCAATCTTAGGAGTAATGCCCCTGTTTGAATGTTGGGTCAGGCAACCCTTCATATGAATCTGAGTTTACATGAGGAAGTGCTATGCTTTTTCTTAAATGTGATATGTTCATTAAGGCACTGATGGCTGTGTTTTACACAGGAGGTGATGCCATTGCTTGGTTGTGCACTTCAGGTGATTTGTGCCACCCTCTAGACTGGCCAAACGTCTTTCTCATTCAGCATTGCCTTTGGATCAGAGGCTAATGAGTGTTGCTGTGACTTGTGTGCTTGAAATGTCCTGTTTCCTTGCCAATGGATTTACTTTATTGTACTGTTTACCGCTAAATTATGATCTTGTTAACCGCTCTGAGAACATGTTAAATAAAGAGGAACCTGTAATTTTTAAACCAACACTGAAGAGGCAAGTAAATGGGTTTCATGGTTTTGTAGCCAGGAGAAACCTGGAATGAGAAAATAAGAAGGCTGTGCAGCTCTCCCAGTTGCAAAGGAAGAAGGTGTTTAAGGGTGATTAACAACTCGTACTTCCTTCCCTGTGAAAGAAAGCTCTGCCACATCTTTGTACGTGTGACCTGAGTGGACGGGACAATTCGATCAAGTTGTTCGACAATTCAGGCTCTTCTGAAGTTCTGAACTCTGGGAAGACCAGAAGGGAATGGATGCCAGGCACGGCTGGCTCTTTTGCTTTGCAGATAGGATGAAATCGACTTTTCACAGAAGCATCAGAAGCCTTTTTGAGATAAAATGAAGGCCAGGTCTTGAAATAATTGCATGTCAACAGTAAACCTGTCTCTGATGGCCAAAGGAGGCCAGAATGGAAGTCCAGCCACACCAGGGCTATCCAGGGTCTCCATTATTCCACTCGCTGTGAAACAAAGCCGCCCCCCCCCCCCCGATCCTGCAGGTGCCTCTTTTTCCTCACGGCATTCATGAGCTCCCTTGTTCGGATACTTTGCGAGTGCAGAACAGAGGTTGCAGCATCTGCTAAACTTTGTCTTTGATGGCAGAGGGAGCAGAAAATACCAGTTTTTTTATCCATTCAAGGGTGGAGGGAGACCCCGGGAACTGGACGTAGTGAGCAAAGGCCAGTCCTTGGAAGAGACTGACCAGAAGGCCTGTGGTGAAATTGCAGTGCATCTCTGCTGTTAGCCAAGAGCCTGAAACAAATGGGCAATTTGGCTGTGAAAGTTACCTGCTTGGAGTTAAGGGAGGCGCCGTCCTCCTGCATTTCTTGAGCACTTATGCCAGGATTTGGGGATGATGCTCTGCTTCACAGGCTTTGAAAAGGATTTTTCAAACAACTGGACAGGTCGCAGTTATTTCGGTTGTAGGTTTTCTTTGCCACCTGAAATGTCCCTTGACATTTATCTTGAGATAAAAGGCAGCCCTCCAGGCTAGCAAATGACTTTTCTTCCCATCTTTAAATAGGACGTGGAAATTCGGCATAATTCCGTGGAGTTCGGGTTGTCCGATGGAGTTCCCCTCTCACGAATGCCCTGCAGCTGCGCCAGAGCCACCGGCACGGGAAAGTTCTCTGAGCCCTCGGCGCTAGCCTTGGACGAGCTCTGTCATCCCGGCGCGGGAGCGGGCCGTCTTCGGCCAGTCCTTCAATATCCCGCTGGGGCTCTGGATGCTCTCCCGGCAGCCGCGCCGCACCGGGGCCCGGAGGAGCGGAGGGCTTGGAGCAGAGGCGAGGCAGCGCGCGGTGGACAGTCCCGGACTGGAGCTTCTGCCGGGCGACGCAACCACAACAAGCCTGGACTTGTTGGGGGATGGGAGCGCGAGGGCGATGGCAGGCGCGAGCCGGGCAGCAGGGGAGCCACGGGCGGGGAGGCACGGTCGCCTGGCTTTCGCTTCCCCGCGCCCAGGAAGCGGACGCCGCTGGGTAAAAGCCGCGCCGGCTGGAGGGAGCACCTTACCTCCGAGGGGCCGCCCGTGCGGGCCCCGCACCTCCTGTCCAGCCATCCCCGAAGGAGGCGACTGCCGAGGCCCAGGGCGGGCCGAGCAGAGCAGTGGCGGCCGGGCGCCCCGCCCCGTCGGGGAAGGAGCGGTATTTAACCCGGGGCCGGCCGGGTGCGACGGCAGAGACGGGCGACTAACCCCCGCGAGAGGGTCCAAGAACGGCGGCTCAATCCCACCTCGAATCTGGAAGCTATCGCGGGGAGTGGACAGCGCGGCCTCCATCGCCGTTCCCGGGCATCTCTCCAGAGCCCGTCCCGTCTTCTGCCGCCATGAAGCGCCAGTCGCCGGCTGGGCAGAGTTGCATCAGCCGCCGCCTCCTTCTCCTGCCGTTGCTGCTCCTGCTCTTCCTCCACCTGGCCGGCGCCGAACTCGGGTCGTGTTGCCCGCCTGACCCGTCCGGGCGCGAGGCGCTGCTCTCGTTGCCCAGGTAAGCTCGCTTGCTGCATCTCCACGCGGCCCCTGGAGCCTCTGGTGGAGAGCCTAGAAGGGCTCCGCTCCCGGCAGGGCAGGCTCCGTCCTTCACACTCCGGCGGCCCGTTCCCGGGTAGCGTGGAAGGCGACCAGGGCAATCCCGGACGGGAATCAGTGGTACCGGGAAGATATCCCCCCACCCACACATATGCCTGCTCTCTTGTCCCTTTTCCACTACTGGCAGCATTGCCTGCTTCACCAGCGCTTCCTCTTGGCCGCTGGTTCCACGGGTGCCAAGAACAGAATTTTCCCCTAGAGACCCAAACCCCGAGGAGAGCTTCGTGCAGGCCTGGCGGCCGTGAATTACAAGCTTTCTTTGACCTTTTCAAGGGTTAGCACCAAAAGTAGACCAAGCCCTGGAATTCAGCTGAGCTGCCTTCTTCACAAAGGGTCTGTTGCACAGCCCGTTGTGTGCATGCTTCAAGACTTCATTGAGGAACCGCAGTGGTGGTTACTTCTTTTTCCCTCTGCCCTCCCCGATCCCCCCCCCACTGCCCTGTACAGATGCTGAGTCCCTGCTGAGGGGCAGTGAGTAGGTGTGGATGGGAGGGGTTGAATAATGGATGCTTGCCAGTTGCGCTTACTGAGTTCCAGAGCTGCCTTGTGTATTCTGGCCACCATCCAGGACCTTGTTAAATGTCCCCGAGCCCTTTGAAATCAATGTATTTGCGCTTAAGTAGCTCAGCAAATTAAGAAAGCTGGAATCCACTCTTAACTTGGAATAAACCCACCCTATTGGCTTTAGGGCAAATGTGCATAGTAGGGCTGCTGTCCATCTTTCAACCCTCAAAGCATGACCTAACCCTAATATTGAATTCCATGTTCTTTCACATTTGGACATTCGTCCCTTAGGCTGTTGGTCTGCAGTGGAGTTCAGCTCACTAAGGAGTATCAAAAAAAAAAAAAAAAATTGGCATAGAAACAAGTCCTAAGAATCACTCTGAAACCATTGGAATCACATAGCATTTCTGCCACCAATGATGCAATATCATTACAAAATGAATCGGCTGTTGAAACTGGAAGTCTTCTAAGGAATCCGTTCTTTGACATTTGAAAGCCAGAAAGGAGAAGGCAAGACAGGTCTATGGGGAAGAGCCCTAGTGTGTCAGCCCCACTCCCCCACCCATTCATGTTCTCAAGTGGGTCAGCTTCTGGGACACAGCTGGTGGATGAGAGACCTTCCACCCTAGCCTGAGAGGGAAGGCACAGCTGGGACCCTTGGCAGAAGGGAGGTTTTCCCCTGTCACTGTTGGGACAGAACGTGGGGGCAGTGCAAGGGGGGAGAAAGTGGGCTTCTCCATCCACCCCTCCTTGTTCTGCCTCCACCCGGGGCCCTCCTCTCCAATTCTTGAAGGTGTCTTGTAGTTGTATTTTACATCTTTCCTAGCAATGACAGATGCACCACTTCCAATAAAAATATTTGTCCTTTTTTATTTTATTCTCCCCCCCACCATAAAAGATGGTGCCCTATTTAAGTTAACCAACCATTTAATTTTCTTATATGGATAGAGAGCTGTTCATTCTGTACCTCAAGAATGCTTCTAGAGGGAGAAGGATGATACATGGCAGTCTTGTAAATAGACTTTATGTCTTGTTGGGTTGCGCATAACTCAACGTGTGCAAGTGATATCAAGCAAGGTGTGGTTGCCAAGCCCCAGGGCCTCTGGTACCTTGGCAGGACAAGAATGTCTTCACTTGGAGAAGAAGGAAGATGAGAAGAAATCAGAATTTTAGCAACAAGGATGGAACCAGGGAGTCTGTGGGAGACTGCCTCGGTCTGCATAATTTGTCTGTTGTGCATTCCACGCTGCCATGCTGATTGCAGGATCAGGATCAAAGGCTGCCATCAACAAGTGACATCAAGGGTGCAGAACCCTCTTTCCTTTCAATGGGCTCCATGCAAACATCGGGTGCCAGCCCAGGAGTCCTTGGGCAATTTGGAGGTATCTTTATAGCTTACAGAGTTTGGGTGAGGAATGCACTTCTGGTTCCACTCCCCTGATGCTTAGATTGCTGTAGGTAGGGAAATGAACCTGAACAAATGTTTTTGAGCCACGCATTCAAGAGGCACAAGTGATGGTACATGGCCAGCAGGGGGCTAACCATTGCCTCCTCAATTCAGCCAACCCCGAGGACAGACAGGGCTGATGGTAGGAGCTGGACAAACTGAAGCATTGCCTCTTCCATTGGGTAGCACAGGAAGCTGGACTAGTAAGAAAGGCCAC
Source organism: Pituophis catenifer annectens (assembly GCF_029215685.1). Lineage (NCBI taxonomy): Eukaryota > Metazoa > Chordata > Lepidosauria > Squamata > Colubridae > Pituophis > Pituophis catenifer. Next base: position 90,502,957 of record NW_027256887.1, read on the forward strand.
ATCTTCTTTTGCTACAGGTTGTAGGGTTTCTAAAGCTCTCAGTGCTACCATCTATGATTGAACAGGAGGTGAACTGCAGTGTATCTGCTCTCTCACACATTAAGAGTAGTACATTGCACTCTGCAGGGCCACAAAGGAAGCAGTGGGTGCAAGACCAGGCTTGCTGGAGTCAGCTTCTGCTTCTCATGAGTCAGGGCAACCTACTTTCTTGAGTTGAGTTGAGTTGGAGTGCTATTTTAAACACGGAGAATAGCAAGCACAGCAAGGACTTTGCCTCTGATCACTTCCCTGGTTAGAATCCAATTTAATGCCCTATAATCCAACTGTCAAAGGGATCCAGCAATGACACTACGAGCAAGACTTTGGTCACCCTCTGGTCAAAGAATCAGGAGGAGCCTGGCAAGATCTTTTCTGACTAAAGACATAGGTAGGCTAGTCAACATAAAGTAGTGCTCCCAGACACCTTCTGATTTTTGCCATGGCTCTCCTCCTTAAGACAAATCAGCTCCTCCTCAGCAGCAAACAGAAAAGGATGCAAACAAAAGACTGAGTTTTGGCTAGCGATGATGGTTCTGCAAAGATCTTGTTATTTACACATTAAAAACTAAGCATCAGAATGATGTATTCCATACATTCTTTTGAGGGGCCTTCCCACCACTCCATTTTCTCCCCACCAGCTCTGTGACATCGGCTAGGCTGTGGGACTTCCAGCTCCCAGGATTGATACCCTAATGGGGTATCCCACCATCGGGACACACTGTGCTCTCCATCCACCTCAGTAGAGATTTTCACCAAGACAGCTGGAAAGGTCTCCAACTTCCCTGGTTTCCCTGAAGCCTGCAGGTCACGCAATCTATTGCAGAGGGGCTCTGGCAGGAAAGGATAGGGTTGCTGACACCGGATGGAAGAGGAAATACTTGAAGGGCTGCCACAGAGAGGTGGGGATCAAGCTGTTTTCCAAAGCACCTGAAGGCCAGACAAGGAATAATGGGTGGAATCTGACCAAGGAGAGATTCAACCTAGAAATGAGGAGAAACTTTCTGACAGTGAGAACCAGGGGTGAAATGCTCCCGGTTTGGACCGGATCGTCCGATCCGGTAGCGATGATGGCGGACGGTTCGGAGAACCGGTAGTAAAAATCCCTGCCCCCCGCCCATGCCCAGCTGAGCCACGCGATCATCAGAGGCTTTATTTTTTACTTTTAAAAGGATTTTTTCTAAAACCTCTTTGGCCGAAGAGGTTGTAGAAAAAATGCTTTAAAAAAAAAAAAAGCCTCTAACGATTAGACAACTCAGCTGGAATCGTCAGAGCCTTTTAAAATCATTTTTAGCAACCTTTTCTGCCAAAGAGGTTGTAGAAAAAATGCTTTTAAAAGTTTTTTTTAAAAAAAGTTGGCCACACCCATTCAGTCACATTAAACCCACCACCACCACCACCACCAAGCCATTTCCACAGAACCGGTAGTAACAAATTTTACATTTCACCCCTGGTGAGAACAATCAACCAATTGAATAGCTTGCCTTTTGAAGTTGTGGGAGCTTCATTACTTGAGACTTTCAAGAAAAGATTGGACTGCCATTTGTCAGAAATGGTGTAGGGTCTCCTGCTTGAGCGGGGGATTGGACTAGATGGCCTATAAAATCCCTTCCATCTCAGTTAATCTGTCTGTCTGTTAGAAATGCCTATGGCCAGGCACTATGGTCAGGTCAAAGCCAAGGAATCGCTGGCCACATTGTCCGGGTGGTACCATCAGGCACTGAATTGGAGGTGTGCCATTTTTCAGGAAGTTTTTTTCCAGCCATCCTGTGGTTCCCTGAAAGATGCGTCTGAATGGAAAAGAGGAGATGCTTGTGAATCAGTTTGATGTCCTCTTTGGCTTGCAGCAGAAAGGTTTGGCTGGAACAGGGGGAGTGATGCAAGGAAAGGCACAAGGAAGGAGCTTTCTGTGACTGGATATGGCATGAGATGCGCAAGAGGGCACACCCCGTCTTCCTTCCTCACCCTCAGCACGGTCTTGGAAGCCAGGCATCCTCTGCTTTAACAGACACAGGTCACAAACCCATTGCAACTCTGCCAGCCCCTCCCTAGGTTTTGGTGAGCTATCCGAAACGGTGCTGACTATGAAAAGCCTCTGTATAAGCTGGCTTGGGTGTGCAGGCTCATGCCTGTGATGCAGCTGGTGTTTGTGCACGCTCTTCTTGGGTGGCTACCAGCGTACGTGTCCTGTGGCAGGTAGCTTCTTTCCTCTCTGCACGTGCTCCTCCTTCCTCGCTTTGCCCTCTGGCCATCTCCCAGGCTCTCCCATCTCTTCCGCAGCCCAGGCTCCCTGCCAGGGATTCTATCATTGACCTCACTTTTTTCTCACCTTGGCCTCCCCTTTCCAGCCTGGCCTACCATCCTCCACCTCCTTTCCTCCCTTTCCACTCCTCCCCCTGCCCTTACTGCCCTGGAAGGAAGGCAGTTCAGCCGGGCCAGAAAGGGATTGAGTGGCAAACCCAGGGCTTGACTTCATGTGGGGCTTGCAGAGCTCCAGGGAGCAACTGGTTTTCCTGGAGAGCTCCCTCCTCTTCCTGGCTGTGGCTTAAGGACAGGGTTAGCACTGCTCCGGCCACCCAGGATGAGGAAGAAGATTCTCTGCCCACTGCCTTGAAATGAAGGGAAAAAAGAGCACTTGAAAAGTCAGTATTTAAACTTTAAATTGGTTTCAAATGGCTGTAGTATCTTGTAGTTTTCCATTTCGATACTGCTATCTGTTTATTTTTTCTAGATTGGGATACAGATTCCATGCATGGAAAAGTATACTGTTCTCTGTCCATGTGGAAAAGCAATTTCTCCGGGTTCTCAGCAACAGGGTGCTTTTGAGAGAGGCAAAGCCCATATCCATCTAAAAATGCAGCCTAGAAACACCACTTTTAGCTTCTTGGTCCCTGTAGAGGGTGTGGCAGAGATTGGTTGCTGGGGTGCTCTTCCAGGCCCACCAGAAGGAAGCCGTGTTGGCCTCGTCTCAGGGGGAGCCATGCAGTTCACTGCAGGGTCTCTTTCTCTTTCCCCTCAAGAGCAAGGATGAGAGTGATTTGCCCAGCTGTTCTCAAAGGAATGCAGACTTTCTGGGTCCTGATCCTAAAGGATCTGCCAAATGATTTTCCCATTCTTTCCCACAGAGGACAGGTCAGGATTGGCTTCCCTTGGTTGGGCAGCAGCAGAAGCATTGGAGTACAATTCTATCTATGATGTTTTATTTTCTTCTTTCAGCTTTTATATTTGCAAGAACTTCCTGATCAGCCTTGGCTAATGGAAAGGCCAGATGACCCAATTCAGCTTCATCTTTAGAAATCTCATTAAAAGTTGAGAGGCCAAAATAAAGACGAAAAGAGCCAAAATGCCAGGATACATTAATTGGGGTGGGGGGTGAGGGCAGCAACTAACACCAAGTCAGAGGGGCCAAATTAAAGGTTTTTGCAGCTTTTCTCCAACACACACCAGCCTCAGGAAACTTGAAGTGTATTGGTAGCAATGTTAGATCCACCACCTCACCTCATACTTTGGGGGAGGTATGAGAAATGCAGCCTTTTTTTAAAATTCCTGCTTGACTTCAGCTAATGCCTGCCTGCCTGCGGCAATTGAGATTGATACGCGGAGGGGGGGGGGAATATAAACTGCCATGAAAAATAATTACGATATATAGGCAGAATTCACAAAACTCACAAAACACCTTATGATCAGTACTTATCATGTTGTATCCCCAAGACTAACCATATTATGGATAGCCTGATCTATACCCAATGGATTCCCCAACCTTTCAAACTCAGTCTATCAAGATCTAGAATGGGAAAGGAATGTTTCCCCTTTCTCACCCAGAAGCGCCTGAGCCCAGCATCCCTCCACCTCCAGCTCTTCTTTCCTTCTTGCACATCCAGGGTCCCTTTAAAAGTCTTCTCTTCCTTTGTTGCAGGAAACCTTTGGACTCAAACCACCGTTCTACCTGGCTTCCGAAGAGGCTGCTGAAAAAGAACAGGCTGTTTTGGCTGGCTCAGAAGCAGCCTGGGATGTCAGACAGCCTGCTCCCCCTCCAAGACCTCCCCAGGCCCAGACTGCACCCCCTGCAGCTTGGCTATGGTCCTCTGTCTTGGCCTGCACTGATGCCAGCCCTTCATCGAAAGCGCCGTGCTGCCCAACTAATGCGTGTGGGTTGTGCTTTGGGCACATGCCAAGTGCAAAATCTCAGCCACCGCCTTTGGCAGCTGAAGGGCCAGTTGGGACGCCAGGATTCCTCTCCCATCAGTCTCCATAGTCCCCACAGCTATGGCTGAAAGCAGAGAGTGATGCCAGGACCAGAAAGGCACCTGTTCCTTGCCCTGAACATTTCCAGCAGCCCTCTCCTCCTTGACACCTGCCACGCCCCCCACTGGTCTTCCTGCTGGACCTACATATAGGACATTCTCCTGGTGGGAGGGTTGGGACATGGGCCTTGAAATAAAGTCAAGGTGGGGAGGGGGCTGCTGCTGGAGAGGCTTGAGCAGCAGAAGTCCCAGTTGTCATCTCTCAGGAGGTGCACTGAGGGTGGCTGTACAATTGCCTTGCTTCATCCTTCATACTGGCAAGAGGGAGATGAAAGTTTATCAATAGATGGGATCATACCATATTAACACTGGTAGCGTCATAGAAGGAGAACCAGCTTTGGCTTTCAGTGAATCTCTTCACTGCACGCATTCTCAAAACTAATAAAATGATCTAAGCATGGATTTTATCTCTGCGTGCACCACCTCAAAGCTTGGGGCTGTAAGAGAGGATGAACCATGTCAAAAAGGAGGCATCCCTCCCCCTCGGAATGGCTCATACGGGGGTGCTGCTACTATTGCCTAGGTAACGTGTGAGTGTGCAGCTGTGCAAGTGTACTCTGTGAGAAAGTGAGACTGGCTGGCTTGCAAGGAAGGGTGTGCACCTCCTCAGCCCCTTCTCTCTGGCTTTGGTGCCTCACTTGAATTCATCAGGCTCCCCCCCCCCCCCAGTATGGATGAGGGTTAATGCAAGATGTGTTTCAAACCCAGAGCTGGTCCTTGGGTCACCCGGTTTGCAGCTTTTTCTCCCAAGTGTCATGTGAAGGTAGAATTGTGTGGAACTGCCCCATCTGCCTCAGATAGTAATCTGATTAGTGACAGGAATCCAGTGCAGATGATTGTCTCTTCTAGGCACCAAAAAGCAACTGCGGGCAGTTTTCCATAACAAATCCTGCCTCGGGAAAAGTGGAATGTTGAATCTTAATAAAAGATGTGAAGATAACCCTATTGGCACCCATGTTGTGTTGCTCAACAGCAGCTCATGCTTGTTGGTCTAGTTCACGACATTAGACCAGGGTAAAATGGGCTTTGTAGTTTGTGATTCAGGGTATATGGAAAAGGAAGTTATCTACATGGTAGGCTGTATCCTGTTAAATCACAAAACTTGTTAAGCTATCATAGGTTTATGTGTTTGGGCACTCAAATATGTTGGGTTAGTCTGGGTAAAGTGAACTTGATGGAGGGAGGCACTGGCATTCAAAGGCTCAGCATGTCTTTTGGCCCCCAAAGGCTTCCATAGCGCATGCAGTAGAATAAACGTTTTGAAGTTTTAGTAAAAAAAGCAAAATGGCAGAAAACTGCATTTTTTTGAGTGGGAGTAAACAATCCCGGGAACATAGGGGATGCGGTGGCTCAGTGGCTAAGATGCTGAGCTTGTTGATCAAAAGGTCGGCAGTTCGAATCCCTAGCGCAGCGTAATGGGGTGAGCTCCCGTTACTTGTCCCAGCTTCTGCCAACCTAGCAGTTCGAAAGCACGTCAAAAATGCAAGTAGAAAAATAGGGACCACCTTTGGTGGGAAGGTAACAGTGTTCCGTGCGCCTTTGGTGTTGAGTCATGCCGGCCACATGACCATGGAGACGTGTTCGGACAGAGCTGGCTCTTCGACTTTGAAACGGAGATGAGCACCACCCCCTAGTTGGGAATGACTAGCACATATGTGCGAGGGGAACCTTTAGCTTTACCTAAACAATACTGGACTTCTGAAAGAGGAAGCCCTAGCCCTAACCCCCCAAGGAACAGCCAGAAGGCTGTTCAAGTCAAGGCAATGCCACATCTGAGGGCTGAGCTTGCTGTTTTGTTTTGAACGGGCGAAAGTCACAGCCCTGATCTCTCTCCAGGTGGGCTTCTAGAAGTCTCCAGAAGGGTCCTTATTACCCAGAAACCAAGTTTGTTTTTCCTGAATCCCTCAGGAAGAAGAGGCAATTTCAGCATTCAGATTGTGCCTCCGAAGTAATGAACCCTGAACATAACAGTCCCCTCAGTTGTAACAGCTGGGTTCTGCACAAGTGGCATTTCTGAACATCCGCCCCAATCAGGCGGATTGCCAGGGCCCTCCTTGGAGACAGCCAGGGCTGAAAGGCCTTTTGCACACACTCATCCCAGCATGCAAAGATCTAGAAAGCTGCCTTTTAAGAAGTGGGATGAACCAGGCAGTGCACAGGGCCAAATTTCCTCTGAGACAGTTTATGCCTGTATAAATTCCCTTGAGCCACAGACAAATCTGACCATCTGGAAAATCTGCCTCGCTGGTCAAAGGAAGGGTCAGATGGAACAGAGATCTGGCTTCCTTGGAGTGCTAGGTAAAAGTTCTCTGACAGCAGAACTGGGTCCAAGGGCCACAACCGCTTTGCTGGCTAAGGGCTTTCTGAGAACAGTCAAGCAGAGGGGCTGGGAACTGACTCAGCGGTTTCCTGCATCAACAAGATGTTCCTGGCAAGGGGACTCAGGAGGAGGGTCCCACCTGGGCTGACTCACCTGGAGGTTTCTCTCAAAATCCCATGACGCCACTGTTCAGAGGCCATGACCAGGAGCCCTTTTGCCTAGGGGATCTCCCCCCCTACCTTTCCAACCCCAGCTGCCTCCCCTCCCATGCAGCTTCTGTAATGTCCCAAAGATGCGCCCCCCCCCCCAACATTCTGCAGGCTGGAAGAGAACTCTGCCCTAATGAGGGAGGATCGCCCCTTTCTCTCCCAATCGCAGACTTCGCTGCCCTTGATTGACTTGTATCATCTGCCCTTCTGCCTGCGGGCTTTTCCTCTGATGCCCATCAGTTGCCTTCCCCAGTCCTTACAATGGGAAGCCGTACTGCCGCGACCTGTTATTTTCGGGAATGCCTGGAGCCCCAAAGGCGATGGGTGCCAAAGCCAAGCACTTGGAAGCGTGGCCGCCACAAGGAGAAGCGGCTGGCAGGGAACAAAATATATATTATTATTATTATATGTATATGAAATCTTAATCTGTTCACCGCCCTGAGTCCTTCGGGAGAAGGGCGGTATAGAAATTCAATAAATAAATAAATAAACAAACAAACAAACAGTACTCTCTGCTCGGCTGGCATATCCTGCCGCTTCCCCTGGGCGGGCGAGCCCTTCCCAGCACCAGGAGTTTTCCATGAACTGGACTGGAGGGAGGGTGCGTGGAGGGCAAAGGAGAGCCAGTGTGGCAGCCGAGGCTCCCTCTGCCTCCTCCCAGGGCGGCCGTAAGGGAAACGCTGGAGGGAGCGCGCGGTGCGCGCCTTCTTCGGTGCCTGAAGGACAGAAAGGCGGCGTAAATGGAAGCACTTGGTCCGAGACACCAAGGCGAGTCTGGTTTTCGAGAGGGGCTCGGTTGCCGCACGTACCGAGGAGCTTCGGGCTGCCCTCGCGGCCAGGGCCGATGCGGTGCAAGATGCTGCAGCCCCTGGGCTTCCCTTTTGAGCCCGTCTGCTGGCCCGGCGTCGTGACTGACGCTTTCTAAAGGAAGCGAATCGTATTTTATTTTGACCTCGGTCTTCGCGCCGCAGCGACACCTCAGCCATGCGGGTTTGCGAGTGGTCGTGCGCGCCTGGCACGGCCGCCGGTTGGCTCTTCCGAAAAGGCTCCTGGGTCTCCTGGCCATTCCACGCAGAAGCCGCGGAGTCTGGCCGAGGGTCGCCCGAAGGCGTCAGCCGGCACCACGACGGGAGAAAGCCAGCCCCGCCTGCGGCCCCGGACGCCACGCCCTTTCCGGGCTCCGCCCACCGGCTGTGGGAACGGCCTCCGCGGGAGGGCGCTCCCTCCCTCCCTCTATGGTCGGAACCGTGGTCATGTCATCATCGCGCGCCGAGGCGGGAAATTCGAGGAGCGGCCCTCTGTTTCCTGGCCCCACAGTCTCTGGCCGGCCCGCCGGAGGTTTCGGCCTTGGCGCGATGGCCCGACGCGGAGGGTGAGCGCACTTCCGACTCTGGCGGGGGCTCTTCGTGAGGAGGTTAATGCCCGGTTTCGAGGGCGACCTCGGGAAACGCCAAGCAGGGCGGGGCGGGGGGGGGGGCGCGGCTGAGCTGCTCCCCGTTGTCCAGCCGAGGGTGTTGGGTATGGGGGGCGGGGGGCGGAGAGCTTCGACGGGAGGTGGTCAGTTCAAGGTCTGGACCTTTAGTTTCCTTGGACTTTTTATTAGGGAGCGGCATGTCTTGCATTACCTGCCTTTCAAAGGACCTCTATGCTCCTGGAAGTGCCTTTTTTTCTTACAGCCCTAGATTTTGTTTTTGGCCGTTTAGCCACCAATAGTCCTCTTACGGTCTGTTTTACAGCTCATCATCTTCAAGCAGCGACGATGAATTTGAAAAATGTAAGTATGTAAAAGTTAATCTGCAGAAGTTCAGAAAGTACTTTTTTTGGAGTATGACTTTCAGTTCTGTTTGCCTATCTACTTAATACTACAGGCAGTCCTCGACTTATGACCACAATTGAGCCCAAAATTTCCATTACTAAATTAAACATCCGTTAAGTAAATTTTGCTCCAGTTTACGACCTTTATTGCCACAGTTGTTAAGTGAATCACTGCAGTTGTGAAGTTAGAAACACGATTCTTAAGTGAATCTACCTTCCCCATTGACTTTGCTTGTCAGAAGGTTGCAAAATTTCAGACCTGCTGCAAGTTAAACATCTAAATAGAAACGATCCTGGGCTCCATTTGTTGAGAAAGATATAGTCAAATATATTGCAGTACTGCAAAGCCAGAACTGAAAATCATACGCCAAAATCCCTATGTTCAACTTTTCCCTCCCTCAGTTACCTCCCATTGCCCACACCGTGTAACCAATCGGGTTCAGGCAGGGTGTTTTTAAACGGTCAGTCCCAACTTGTACAGGATAATATGCGGCTGGTATGCCGGGTGACCGTGAAGCAGCTTCCTGAATAGATATGGCACTTACTTTCTTTCCCCTCTTGCCTTCCCCCTTAAATATGAATCAGTTGCTAAGCATCTGAATTTTGATCACATGCTGCAACAATTGTAAGTGTGAAAAACAATCATAAGTCACTTTTTCCAATGCCATTGTAACTTTGAACAGCCACTAAATGAAGTGTTGTAAGTCGAGGACTACCTGTATTCACTTCTGAAGAACCTTATAACACAGGTCCCTATGCTGTTCTTTGAGCATGGCTTAGATGAGGATGGTCTAAAAATCTGTATAAATGCTATGTTTTTTCTAGATTTTTACCACTTAATCAGATCAATATATTTTCTAACCTATTAATGGAAAGTTGATTTTGTTAGTTATCTGGAGCATTTGTTCTTAGACAATTTAACTTGTTTTTCTTAATTTTATTTAGGTAGGCTAAGTGAGAACAATATAAACTGCCAAGAAAATGAATAACTTTTAAAATGTATACACATAAACACATGTCCCACCTTTATTATTTTTATAAATAACTGAAGGAAACTAACATCCTCCTCCTCCACAGCAAGAACCCTGTGAGGTGAGTTGGGCTGAGAGAGAGTGGCTGATCCAAGATCACCCAACTGACTTTCATGGCTGAGACAGAACTAGAACTCAAAATTTCCTGCTTTCTAGCCAGGTGCCTTAACCACTAGACCAAATTGGCTCCGTAAAACAATGAAAAATAATTGAGTAGGAGCATGTTATAACCTTTATCATGTAATAACTGCACTGTGTGACTAATGTCTTTCCTTGCCCTATCTGACTCTGTTATGGTCAAAGTAGCCTCTTGTGGCATTCTGCAGATAAGGAATCTAATATTGAAGTTGCCAATGTGGGAATCGAAGTGCTTGCAGATCAGTTAGGTCTGGAAAAAGGAGCACTCTATGCTACAGTAACATTTTTTTCTTGTCTCTTGCTGAGAATGCCAAGTATCTTCAATGACATAGAAGAATTTATGACTTCATTATATTTTATTTCTTTATTTGATTTTTATAGCTGCCCATATCAATAAGGCACTCTGAGAGGCGTACATCATAAAACGTAAAAACAATTTAGACCAGGGATCCTCAAACTATGGCCCCCAGGCTGGTTATGGCCTGCCAAAGCAATTAATCCAGCCCGTGCAGCACCACGAGGCTGGCCCGCCCACATTGCCCCGCCCACCTGCTGGCCCCTGCCCTTTGGCTGAGCGCAGGCCTTACTTTCGCGGGCAGCTGCTGTGAGCAGAGTGGTGTGAGCCCATTAGGCTGCAACTGGAAGGTAAAGCCAATGGCGGAGGAGGGAAATCTGCTCTGGGCCTGCCGTGCTAGGCTGAAGGGCCACCTCAGGGGGGGTGGGGGTGGACATGGCGAGACTTATCCGCCTTTTGCTTCTCTGGGCTGGGCTGGGCAACAGTTCAATTTCCTGGCTGGCCCCAAGCTCTGATCCCTGCCTACTGTTCCCTTTCTCCCATGGCTGATGGAAAGAGAAAGGTGAGCCGCTGCCGAAAGATGGGCAGCCAGGGCTCCAATGGGGATCAGGCTTTCCCCATTCGCGGTGGCTGTTTTTTGCCTGCTGGGCCTGGGCGTGATTTACCACCTCTACTCGGCTTTTCTAGCTGGCCGCTTTGCCTCCTTCGAGCTGTGTGGGTCTGCCGAGCGGCAGTGGAGTTGCCACCCAGGAGCTGCCAGGGGTAGAGACCCCCGATGATATGCCTCCTTCACTGGGGCTGTTCAACAGGGAGAGCGGAGCCCCACCCTGTTCTGCGAGGCAGCAGCTCCAGAGCGCTTTTGGGGTGCTGCCTGACTGACGCAGCTCCTTCAGACAGAGCCCTGAGGTTGCGGCCCCTTCCAGCCCCCCTCCCCCCCTGCATCTCCATTCCGAGCTGAGGGTTGCAGCCAAATTCCGGGAAGGCGTGGCTCGTGCACCTGTTGGCAAAGTGGGGCTGGCAAGACGCGAGCGAGCTAGGAAGTGGGGCCCGCAACAGCCGCCACTGCCTTCTCCCCCCCACTGCTCCTTGGCTTCCTGTCCTTCTCTTGCTAAGCTGCCCCTCCTTAAGGAGGACAGCCGTCTCCGCCATTGGAGAGGGAGGGTTGTGGCTCCCTTACCTGAGCCTCTGTCATCGGCAGGAGAGGACTCCAAGAGTGAAGGAGAGGAGTTGGCAAGGCCTCCCTCTCCAGGCCCCTCCTCTTTGGCAATGCCTTCGGTGTCCGCCGAAGGGCAAGAGATAGGGCCGGGGCCAAGCACGTCCATGCAGCCAGAGGTGGATAGTGATGAGAGTAATGAGTGTTGGCTTGATCTATGCCAGCGTCGCAGAGATAAGCGCGCGCAACAGAAGAAAAGGCATGCCCGAGATTAGGCTGAGTCACTGGACCACACCCCACAGGGTATAAAAGGGAGCGTGGTGGCCATCAAACCTTGTGATGAACAAAGCTGAAAGCTTCCACGCCATTCTGCATTGCCGGACTTTTGCTATAGACTTTGCTGGATTATCTTTGGATTTGATTGATTCTATAATTATTGAGCTGTTTCCTTTGATGTACCAGAAGCGGGGAGAAGTTATCTCTCCTCTTCGTAAGTAATAAACTCTTGGCAGGCAGCCACTTGGTTGTTGCCAAGTTCCATTATCATAAGGAAAAGGATTTTGCCGGCTGGTTTGGTTTTTAACTCTTGAATGTCTGTTGGTGTGTGTGCGTGTGGGACGGGGACAGAACAGGGAGGCAGGAAGGGCTGGCTGGCCAGTAGATCAGTGCTGCTGAGCCCTGTCTTGGGGCTTCCTTGCCACATTCACTCCAAGCAATGCCTGCCCGTTCCGATTCTGCCTGCCAGTTGTGCGGAGCCCTTGCCCGAGCCTGTTGCACGCGTTCTGCACGTGTGGAGGAAGCTCCAGGGCGGCTAGCGAGATTCCAAAAGTGGATTGAAACCGCCGCGATGCAAATGGAATGGAATGGAATGGAACTTAGCAAGATTTCTCTTCCCCACCCCCATTTGTTCTTCCAGCACACTTTTCTTTCCTGAGAGAGAAATAAGAGAGAGACAGAGAGAGAGAATGTAATGGAATTTAGCAAGGTTTCTCTTTCCCACCCTCATTTACTCTTCTAGCACACTTTTCTTTCCTGAGAGAGAGAGAGAATGGAATGGAATGGAGTGGAGTGGAATTCAGCAAGGTTTCTCTCCCCCACTCCCATTTGCTCTTCTAGCACACTTTTCTTTTTTGAGAGACGGGGGAGTGGGGGAGAGAGGGAGAGATGTAGATTGTAACCTCCCTGGGGCTGAGAAGAATTGCTGCAAAACTGAGTTTTCTGAAGTGAACCACTAGACTCGTAAACAACTTAAAAAATTATCTAGTAAAAAGAAAAGTCAAACAAAAGCAAATAAAACACCCCAAGGAACAAAACAAATTAAGGTTTAATTTGTGTGTACTATTTATGAACTGCTAAATTGGCAAAATGGACTGCTAAATTGGCCATGCCCACCATGTCACATGATCACCTAGCCACACCCTCCCAGCCAGTCCGCCCCCCTCCCAACAGTCTGAGAGACCGCGAAGTGGCCCCCTGTTCAAAAAGTTTCAGGACCCCTGGTTTAGACTATACAAAATAAATATATATAGTACCAAATTAAACTATTATTATGGATGGTGATACTATGGAGGCTCACCAGGGAATGGCCTGACCATGATGGGAGAAACTAATATCTCCCCCTGTTCCACAGGACCCTACTACTGTTCTGACAGGGAAAAAAAGGTCAGTTGTATGACCACTATTATGCGTTGGGCTCTGGATGACTTGGGACAGATCCATGACTGTTGTAGTGGCCATGAACTCTGAGATACCTCAGACTCCATACCCAGGAAAGGCAAGCTCAAGTGTCCCAAAGCCATAACCCTGGAGAACTCCAACATCAGCTCAGAACAGAATCAAGATGCTCAGGTAGAGAAGCTGCTACCGTGTTTCCCTGAAAACAAGACATCCCCTGAAAATAAGCCCTCCCCAAAAAATAAACCCTCCCCGAAAATATTTAACCGTATGCGCAGCTGGTTCCCGCCATTTCCCCTGGTTAGGGTTAGGGAGACAGAGCTTGAAATCAGGTAAGATGGTGTTGTGGCCTGCCAGCAGCCTGCGCGGATTGTGGCTGATCCCGACGAAGAGGAGGGTGGTGTGTCGCGCCACACAGCCAGTGCTTGCGTCGGACAGCGAGGAGGCTGAAGGGGATGTGGTGCCAGAGGCAGAGACTCAGCCAGGGCCTTCAGAACCTCCAGAGGCTCCGTCAAGTGGAGAGAGCGAAGTGGAGGGGCCTCTCCTCAATGCTCAAGCACGCAGGACTGCCAAAAGGCAGGAGTGGCTACTCAGGAGGAGGAGGCCTACTCGAGAGTAGGGCTTGAGGATAATTGGCCACTCCCTTAGCCTATTTAAATCGCACGCAGGTAGTGCTTTCTTGCTGGAAACAACTCGTATTTATTATCAGAGTATTTTGGTTTATCATATCTTGTTTTCTGGGCTGGTTGCCAACCTTTGCCGGTCTTGTTTATTCTTGCTACTTAATAAATTTGATAAGGATCGTTGGTGTATGTCAATATCCTTGGAAATCCAGAGCTGGGGCAGAATAGATGGCAAGAGGAGACCTGTCTTGCTCCACGTGCTCCAAAATAATACGACCTCCCCAAAAATAAGGCCAAGTGCTTATTTTGGGGTTCAATAAAATATAAGACAGGGTCTTATTTTCGAGGAAACGGTATGCATCCGGGAGGCTGGTACAACAGCAGCCCCACCCATCCCTCTTAGTACCTAACTTAATAAATAGTGCCTCACATCTGGAAATCTGAGGAGCAGGGCCCCTGGCTGTTTCCCAAGTATCTCAGATGATTGCCGCCACCTCCATTGCCCTTCTCTGGGGTCCTGGCTGGTGTTGGACCCAGAATATCACTGGGCATGTCTCAGGAAATGCCTCCCATCCCAGCCAGATCCTCTCCGACAACCAGGGCCTTGAGAGTCTGCCATCTGGGACTCAGGAGTGACTTCCAGATGCTGGAAGAAGATCCTGTGGCCAGTCTCCCATGAACATCTCACCCATGTTTCCTGTCCTATCTCCTCTACCTGTTGTTACTGGAATGTTACAGCCTGCTCTCCCCTCTCCATAAGAATCCACACCTGGGCCTGCACCCCTTATTTCAATCTTCCAATGTGGGCTCCCTAACTCGAGCCACTTTTGCAGTATTAGGCACTCAGCCCCTCTGGTTCTTCAGGGATCACCACACATCCCACATCTAACACCCACACCGTGCCAACAGTCATTCTCCTGTCATCAGACTGCTGTGGCCAAAACTATATGACCCAATAACTAAAAAAAAACCAAAAACCACCCTCACTGGCGGGAAATTTGAGTAAAATCACCCACCGCTAAATTTTCTTCTACGATGACTAGTCCCATTGCAATTAAATCCATCCACCTCCTGGATGGTGATGAATGCTGATTATAAGTTGATGCAGAATGTTGTTCCCAGGGCCTTCCAGATCTCACCCAGGGGAAAGGCAAGATGGCTACCCAACAAAGTGGCAGAGGGAACTGCAAGCACAGGGTCCCACAAGCTAGCCCTGCTGGACTAGCCCTGCCTCAGCCACAGCAAAGTCCCCATCGCCACATGTCCACAGTGGAAAAGGCAGCCCTCGTCTGCATTCCAGCAGCATCAACCCTCCTGCCTGGAAGCGCAGGCCAAGAGGGCCATGTTCCTTTGGCACTGGCCTCCCTACTGCATGGAACACTTCTGTTGAGAAATGGCTGATTGGCACAGCTGATGGCCCCACAATCCAGCTGCCAGCACCAGTTCCCACAGCCAGTTATGCCTGCAACCCAGGGAAGGGAATGGACCCTGGGCACCAGACACCAGACACCAATTCTGACTTATATTTGCGTGATCTCCAAGCTTTTTTAACCTACAGGTAGTCCTCGACTTACAACCACAATTGAGCCTGAAATTATTTTTGCTAAGTGAGACATTTGTTAAGCCCCGGCCTCCCCATTAGGCCCAAAAGAGCCTGAAAGGGAAGCAAATTCTTAATTAAATTAAATTAAATTTGCTGTCAAGTTGTCTTTTGGAGACTTTAATCGTTTAAGCCAGGGGACTAACTTTTGCTTCCTTCTGTGGCTTGTTTTAGTTTTGTCTAGAATGAGAATCCCCAGATCTGCTTCATGTTGCACACCAAGGACAAGAAATAGCAGGTGTGTCTGAAATTTTGTACTTTATATTGATTTGGACTTTCTGAAACATACTCGGTTTTAAACATTTTAAGATCTGATTGGACAAAGGGTGTGCGATTTATGTTTAGTATAAAAGTATATAGTTTAAAAGAGCTGTATTAACTTCTACATAGTTTTTGCAGGTAGCTTAATAATTTTGTAATTTATTTACTTATTTCACCAATGTATATAGCCACCCGTCTCAGTGTGATTCTGAGTGGTTTACAACAAAAACAAGCAAAAAATGTAATAACAGTAAATACATGAGCACAGAAACAACTAAGAAATATTGGAAAAAGTGCAGTATATTTATCACAGCCCTAACAAGGCCCTTTATATTGCAAGCACTCTGTTGATTCAGCTGATTTTCCAGGTGAAGTAAAAAAACCAAGAATTTTCCCAGGGGTTGTGGGGAAGAGATCTTTTACTGACTTTCATGAACTGTTTTCTGTTTCTTTTGGTGATCGCCTAAAAGTGCATGATGAACCTCAGGCCAATAATAGCCAAATGGGCTGTTTATTCCACATTTCATATTTAAAACTTTGTTATGAAAGTGAAAGTGAGACTTGCTTGCTTTTGTAAATTTAATCTTAATATGAGGTAAATGCTTTTAACAATGGAAAAGATAAATCAAGCGGGTAGGATTTTAATGTCTTAAAGCAGGGCAGGGAAGAGCACCCAATTTGGAGCCCTGTGAAAGAGGGGAGGTTGGTGTAGGAGAAGGACTGGCAGAGCCAGGAGGAGGGGTGAAAAGAGGGATTATCCTGATTTGAAAGAGGGGTCAAAGAGGTCTTCTAGGTCCAAACTGAACAGCCCTCTCTCAATCGGGGGGGGGGGGGGGAATACAACCTCATCTATTTCCAGTCACCAACACAGTCCCCTCGGCAGTTCCAAGAAGGCTCCACACCCATTTGCACCACTCAGATGACCCTGAGGACACAAATAAACCTCTAAGTGGCCTCATCAACTCTAAAAGCATGCAAATGATTAGCTGTCTGCAAGGAATATAAATCCTTCCATTCCCCGCCAACCAGTCAGAAATGAAGAAGCTTCTTGGATGAGAAGCGAAACATCTTCAAAGAAAAACCAGAAAGTCCAGTTGCCTATTGAAAAAACAGCTTTGGGGTTATCCTAGCATCACTAGGTAGCCACCCCCCCCAACTGACCCTTATCTAACTTACCAGGTGTTGGCCATCAGTTGAGAAGATTTCTGTCCCCTAGGCTTTTAGCAATAAATCAGTTACACATGGATCCCGCCTTTTGCGCCTGACATTTGGCTTGGGAGGGACTTTGGGACCTCTTTCAGGTCCAAGAAGGGCCTGCCTGGGTTTAGCCCAGTGATGTAAAGGTGGGGCCCAATACTTTCACAAGTATTGGGCTGCAGGGCCTGCTAACTTCCTAGGATGGAAGGTGGGGGAAGGGAGGAGTTTTAAAAATCCTTATTTGCTTCCAGAGTTTAATTCTTAATTCTATTTTTTCCCACTTCTCTCCATCTGAAAAGTTCAAAGGAAAATTTTTTTAGCTCTCCTGAAGAGAAGTATGGACCTGCAGCAAAAGGCAAGTGAGTCAAAAAAAATGCTCTGCTTTTGGGAGCAGGGCTTGTCAAAGTTTATCTGCTTTTTTGTTTCCCAGCTTCTTAAAGAGGGAGAGTGCTGGTTCAGTGCTCAATTCGGTACAAGACAGCCCCTTTTGTGCAATAGTCAGAAATGCCAACTGAAGAAGATTATAATTTTGAAGTACCTTCCTCATCATTATGACTGCTGTTGGATGGCACTCTTGCAGCCATGCTAAAGGGCCAGAGTCTTTCAGTTAAATTCCCTGGGAATAATGCTAAACACCCTCTCACCATGCCCTCCCTCTCCCCCTCCAGTAATATTACCTAGTGGAAGGGTCAGCAGGCTGCATTGTTTCTGAGGAAAAGGTGCCGGCAGACTCTCGTTTGAGGGCTCCTTAATGCTCTCTGAGTTTGGCTGTTTCCTTGCAAACATTTCATTACCCAAGCTAGGTAACATCACCAGTGTTAGTAGGAAGTGGGGTTTGCCCTGCTTTATATTCTAATGGATTGTCCTATCAGTGGGTGGTATTAGAGATTCTTGGGTTGGACTGTTTACCATTAGCTTGTTTGGCAGTTCCTTGATTGGGGTATAGTTTACCTCTTGATTGTTGGTGTCAGGGCCTCTGATCAATCCCTAGGAAAGAAAACCCTTGACTCCATAGATTCAGAGAAAAGATATTTTTACTAGGAAAGAACTGATTGCAGCAAAAGTCAGGCAAGGTCTGAAGCAAAATGTGTGTGAAGAGACAAATTGAAACTAACCCCACAGCCCAGTCCACCCCCAGTAGCCAGGCAACCAGAGTTCAGTCATCGGCCAGGAAGATGTTTTGAGAATGTCTCTGGTCCAGGTGCATTGCTCCTCCAGGATGGTTGGCCTTCAAGGTGTTAAACAACCCGAGCTGGCCATTCTGAGTCCAGGCCTCCTCATTGCTTCTCAGAAATTCCACTTTCATCTCCTGCACGCTTCCCCTCCCAAGTACCTATTGCTTTCACCCCCCACCCCATTTCCATGGCAGCTGGCAGCTAGCTTGAAAGAAAATGAAGATGCAAGTGGCATTTGGTCTGATCTTAAGAGTCTCCTTTGTCGTTTGCTGTTGACATGAATTTGAAATAAATGAGACACCATGATCATGGGCTAACTAATTTTATGTAAAATTTATGCCAGGCTAGGTCATGATGCCAAGTTAACTTTGGCTGATGTCATAAAACTGATCAGGGATTATGTGTGGAAGAGATACCGCCAGGAAATGCAGCATTGTAGGGTATACTAGGGAGTTGAGAAAATAGGAGAAGGAAGCGGCCATCCATTTCCACCAAGAAGAACTCCAGGGAAGCTCTGCTCTACTTACCTTATGAAAATGCCCAAATTGGCTTAGAAGACAGGATTTTGGGGTTATGGGTGGCATGAAAGTTTAATAAATAAATAAATTTTGAGAATGTTTAATTGCATTGAATGGAAACTAATCAAAGAGAGAAGCAACCTAGAACTAAGGAGAAATAACAACCAGTGGAATGACTTCCAGAAGTTCTGAATGCTCCAATACTGGAAGTTTTGAAGAAGAGATTGGACAACCATTTGTCTGAAATGGTACAGGGTTTCCTGCCAGAGCAGAGGGTTGGATTAGAAGACCTCCAGGGTCCCTTCCAATTCTGTTGTTCTGTTCTATTGCAGAATCACGACCCCTCCACGCAGCAAAAGCCTCCGATGTTGCTGGAAGGGTGGCTGCCTGCTCTGCTGGGTCTGTTTTCTCTCCACTCCCATGCAGTGACCCTGACAGTGAGGACGATCCCGTCTTTGTCCGAGGCCCTCTGGGGAATCCCTCCCATCACCTGCCCCTTGCCTCTCCTTGGAGGGGCTCCGCTGCTTCTTGGGGGAGGCCAGGCGCTTTCCTCCTCCAGAGCCAGCGGCAGAGCTCAAGGGAGCCGGAGAGCTCTGATGAGGAGGTTGAAAGCCTTGCGGTTCGCATGAAGCAAAGGATGTTCTTCCCCGAAGCCAAGAGGGCCGGGAGCCAGCAAAGCCTCCGTGGTAAGAGGCGGCCCTTTCCTGGGCTGATTCCGGTGTGGGGCTTGGCAAAAGCCGTGCATACAGGACAGCTTTTGTAGGAGTTGTGGTGGATGTACATTGTTCAGGAACAGAAGCAATAAGCCTCTCAGGGCTGTGTGCTATTGTGGCAGCCGTTCCTTTTCCTAGACCCCTATGGGAGCATGTGGGCCCCAAGGAAATACACGTTTGAGCTAGGGGGGAGAACGAGTGTGGATGGGAGCCGTAACCAGTACCTTGGAATAAAGTTCTTGGTGATGGGAATATTGCTGGAATGCAAGAGATGTTTGGTGTTGGGTCTTCCTGCCTTCAGTAGCAGGCCAAAGGAAAGCTGTTTCTGTAGAATTTCAAGAGACTTTTGAGTCATGGGAGGAGGGAGGGAGGGAGGTGTAAATCCAGCCCTTTTTGAGTCCACCCCATTGTTTCACCCACTTGGGCCATTTTGCAAATGATGATAAAGGCCCAGCTTTGTTACAGTGCCTGTGGTTTGTGCAGGCTGTTACAGCTAGTCTCTTCGTCCTGCTATGGAGGCAAAGCTGCTTATATACTCTGCTCTTGGTCTCCTTGCTTGGGGCTTGGGAATAGAAGAGCTGCCTGGAGTGACTTAATCAGGAAGCCAACGCAATCCTTTGCCTTTCCACAATTCCCATCTGGTGGGCCAGGCCTGGTCAGGTTGATTTGCAGCTCCGTGCTGAGTGTTCTCTTTGCAACTTGCAGAGGAGAGAGGCCTGGGGTCTTCCCTTGAAAGCCCAACCACAGCTGCCAAGAGAGAGGGAAGCCTTCCCTCAGCAGCCGGAATCCCTGCTCCTGGCACACCGCGTTCCCCTGGGACTTCGAAAAGCAAGGCCCTCGTGGATATTACTCAGTCAGTTACTCGGATGCAAATAAGGTGAGTCTCTACTGCTTCTTTACTATTACTTTCAGAGTCCAAATGGCTGGCCAATTTTTCACACATCCATTAGGAGAAACATTTTCGCAGTGAGTGAAGAAAACTTGCAAAGTGACTTTGAGACTTCGCTGAAAACTTTTTAAGAGGCTGACATCTGTCAGTGGGTGTTTTCATAATTTAGCACTGTTTGGACCTGGATCCTTCTAGATATATGATTTATTTCTCTGTTTGTTTATCAAACTTATGCTGCTGAATAGTAATTGACTGTAATTGATTCATGCTGGCCAAAATAGAACCACTGTGTTTTCAACAGATCAAAATAAACTACAACAAATACAGTGCAATACTACTTTCTGAATTGCACAATAGGGTTCAAGATAGCACCCAGCTACTCCCCAAAGATCCTCCTCAGCCTTCACCATCATCAGGGAAGCCCTCCCTGGGGAGGCCAGTATCATTTCTAAAGAGATAGGAGAATCATGGTGAAAAAATGGCAGTCTGGCTTGTGATCTTCTAGGAGCCAAGTTGTATGGATGCTTGGTTCTTCCAATGACTACTAAAGGGTTCCCAACGTAACCGACGACCCCCAGATTTCTCACTGGGTCTGCCTGGGGCAGTGCCACCCAACTCAGGACTAGTGGCGGAAAAACCTTGTCACCAAAAGGCCCAAGTATCCAGAGCCACTCTGTCTTGCCTGGGTTGACTCGGAGCCCATTGCATCCATTCAGAGTAGTGGGAGAGCCACCCCTGCAGACAAAGAGATGAACTCATATTTATGTATTTCAGAAAGGAGGGGGAAATAATGCATGCACACATATTCCTAATGACATAATAGATATCGGGTTACTTCCTGTCCATCAGTTAGCCACAGAGAACCATGGTTTTAGTTAAAGAAAACGTTTGCATCTCGAGGAATTGTAGTGGGACTGTTCTGATAAAACTTTACAATGGGCCACCGTGAGTTAGACATTGCAAGGCCACATTCTTTTTGTCTGAAACTTATTTATCTGAAAACTGATTTTTTTCCCACAGCACACACAAGCAAAGGAATACAAGTGCCTTTAATATCCCAGTTTTGGCCTGATATTTCTGTTGCAATACATAATATTTGAAAATATGGGGGGAGAGAGAGAGATGAAGGAAATAGAACATGTCTCTGTGTGTAGCGTAGTTAGAAGCAGGCTAATGTTCATTTGAGGAGATCTGTGGCTTCTCTGCTCAGGCAATCATGGATGGATCTTGAAAGTTGCTCAGCCATGCCCAGTTCTTCGGGAGACATTCATTATTTAAGTTTTCAACCTGCTTTTCAGGGGAGGGGTGGGAAGCCCACAGCCGTGTTATCTGAGGCAAGCCTTTAAGGCAAGGGTGACCGTGTCCTATCTCCCCAATGAGGAGAGGAGGGTGGGATGCTCCTCCAGCCTTCTCTTGGCTTTTCTCTTCCCAGGGGACCCTGCCACATCCAGGGCTGCTTCTTGCAGGAGTTGTCAGACCCAGAATCCCAATTTGCAAAACATTTCCGGAGCAAAAAAGAAGGACTGGCTCAAAGGCTGTATTCTTTTTACAACCATTCTGTCTTTGAAGAAAAGGTAGGGAATTTGGGTTTTATAGGTGTAGCTATCCTTAGCAGGGGTTCCACGTTGCCTGGCTCAGCTTCCCAAAACCTTTGTTTCCCTTTCACCATGGTTTCCTCTCCTAAGCCTGGTGTCCTCAGCCAAAAATTGGAAGCGGAAGCAATAGCAATAGCACTTATATGCTGCTTTACAGTGCTTTTATAGCCCTCTCTAAGTGGTTTACAGAGTCAGCGTATTGCCCCCAACAATCTGGGTCCTCATTTTACCCACCTCGGAAGGATGGAAGGCTGAGTCAACCTTGAGTCGGTGAGAGCTGAGCCCAACTGTTACAGCTTTGGAAGTCTCTTGTTGCCTATCATTTCTCTTAGCTGCCTGAGAGAATGGAGATTACCTGGAATAAGAAGATGCAGAAGACAGCAGGGTGCTGTGTTACTGGCCAGCTGAAGGAGCCAGAGATGCAGCGTTATGCCAAGATAATGCTGTCAGAAAAAGTCTGTGATTCTGCAGGTAGGCTTTCTTGCTTCTCTGACTAGAACAGGTGTGGTCACAGATTGCATGGACGCAAAGGCAGATTCTCTTCTATAGAGGAGAAGGTCTGTAGCTCAGGGTTGAAATGGGGTGTCCTTGGCGCTTTCTGAGCTTGGTTGTTTTCTTGCAGTTTTCTTCATTCCCCAAACTGCGCTGATGCTGTTCCCTAGTTTGGGTCGTGAAACATCTGCAAGAAAACAACCAAGCTCAGAGAGCACCAAGGACCCCTCAAACTCTCCTTTAGCACTCTGAGTTGGAAGGGGGTGGGATTTCAATTTTGTGTGAAATAGAAAACCATTCCTCTGATTCCTTTCTTTTTTAAAAAATTTTTTAAAACCTTTATTGTTAAAAAAAAATTGTATATGGTAGAACTGTCTTGGCGATATCTCTGCCATACAGCACAAGTCTCTTATGTATTCAATATACATTACTACTTACTAATTATATATGTATACTTAACCTCTTATACACACTTACACTTCAATACTATATTATTGCCTCTTGTTTCCATCTACACATCCTTGTTCTTATCTGTTCCGACTTCTATTCCTTAAGTCTAATCAAATTTCATAGTATTCTGTCTCTCCTTTATTTTTCAGTTCTAGCGTCAGTCTATCACATTCTGCACAGTCAAGTATTTTTATTATTTCCCTTTCTTTAGGTATGTTTTCACTCTTCCACTGCTGGGCATAAACTATTCTCGCCACTGTTATGATATGTAATATTAAATATGTTAACCCTTTACTTAGATCTTCTTTTATAATTCCTAATAGGAATAATTCTAGTTTGAGTTCCAATCTCTGTCCGGTCATTTCTTCCAACTATATTTGAATCTTTTGCCAATATTCTTTTGCTTTTCTACATGTCCATCACATATGGTAGTAGGTGCCCGGTATTTGGTCACATTTCCATCATTTAGGTGATAAATTTTTATACATTTTGGTTAGCCTAGCTGGTGGTAGGTGCCACCTATAAAACATTTTATAGAAGTTCTTTATATGATGTGGCCAGAGTTAATTTCCTGTTTTTGTCCCACAATTTTTCTCACTTTTCCAATTCGATACTGTATCCAAAGTTCTTTGCCCACACCATCATTGTATCTTTAACACACTCTTCCTCCATTTTGTATTCTAGTAAAAACTTATATATTGCTTTGATCATTTTCTCTTCTGTCCCCTATAGAAGTTTATCTGTCATTAAAGAGCCTGTAGTACAGTGGACTAAAGCACTGTTATTAACAGATTAACATCTGCTGCTTGCAATTACAGCAAGTTCAAATCTCACCAGGCTCAAGGTTGAGTCAGCCTTCCATCCTTTCTAAGGTAGGTGAAATGAGGACCCAGATTGTGGGGGCAATAAGCTGACTTTGTATAAATATACAAAAGTATGAAGGCTATTGCTTAATGCATTGTAAGCCACCCTGAGTCTCCGGAGAAGGGCGGCATATAAATTAAAGAAAAAAAAAATTCTGCTGATGCCCCACGTTTTCACATCTTTCATATAACTTGTCTGAATTTGTATCCTGTTTCCCCCAAAATAAAACCTCCCCTGATAATAAGCCCAATCGGGCTTTTGAGCGCATGGCAATAAGGCCAAGCGCTTATTTCGGGGTTTAAAAAGTAAGACAGGGTCTTATTTTCGGGGAAACACGGGTAAGTATGACCACTTATTCACTTGTTCAAAGGCTTTTTGGGCATCTAGGAACATCAATATTGCTTGCGTCTCACTATGTATTTCATAATATTCTAGCGTATCAAGTATTCTCATATTATTCCTGATTTGTCTTTTTGGCAAAAAGCCATTTTGATCCACATGTATAAATTCATTTAAAAACCTTTTCAGTCTTTCAGCTATTATTGACATAAATATTTATATCTGTATTCAACAACAAGATAGGCCTATAGTTTTTAATTAAAGTTAAATCAGTGTTTTCTTTCGGAATCAATGTAATATTTGCTTCTTCCCATGATAGTGGAATCTTTGTATCATTTAACACTGCACTGTATACCTCAAGCAACACTTGTCCAAATGTGTTTTGTAATTCTTTATATATTTCTACTGGCAGCCCATCCAGGCCTGGTGTTTTGTTATTTTTTTGTTTTTTTATTGCCTCTATTAATTCTGGCATCTTTATTTCTTCATTTAACTTTTTTTTTTCCTGAAATTTTAGGCTGTGAGGCTTTCCTTAAATAATTTATTGCTTTATCTTCCGAATATCTTTCTGTATCATCATACAGTTTCTTATAATATTCCTGAACCATATTCTTTTTCTCTTCATTCTGATAGCACATCTCTCCTTCCTCATTTTGCAGTTTATTAATCCATCCTTTCTCCTTATGTTTCTTCAATTTATATGCTAACCGCCTCCCTGATTTATTTGCATTCTCAAAAAAGTTTTGGTTAGTTTTTTTTATATCTCTCGCAAACTCCTCCTTCTCAAGCGTATTCAATTTATGTTTAATTAAGTCCATTTGTTGCTTTGGCTCCCTTTTTTGAGATTCCTTCTGCAATTCTGCTTCGGCTTTTCTATATTCTTTTTCTAGGCGTTTCTGTCGCTGTTTCTTCTCCTTATTTTTATTCGCCATATATGATATAGCGACCCCCTCATGTATGTCTTCGCCATATCCCATATATTTTGTAGAGATGTAACTTCTTTCTTGTTTTCTTAAAAAAAAATCCATTTGTTTTTCCATTGTCAGCCTAAATTTTTCCTATTTTAGGATTGACCTATTTAGTGTCCATCTTGCCATTTTTTTTCCTTTCCAGCAAACTCTCATTGGGTTATGATCTGCCCATGTATTTGTATCAATTTCTACTTCTTTCACTTCTGCATTTAATTTCATTGACATCCATATCGTGTCGAGTCTGGACCAGGACTGATGTCTATTAGAATAATACGTATATTGTTTCTTCTCCTGGTTTCTCTCTCTCCAAGTGTCCTGTAAATTTAATTCATATACCATTTTGAAGAAAGTTTTAGGCAAGATTCTTCTAATTTTTTTTTTAATTTGTTGCTTCTATAATCTAATTCTTTGTCTGTTATTGTGTTAAAATCTCTTAACATACAGAAATTGTCACATTCTATGTCTCGAATAATATTGTGCAGTTTGTTATAAAACTGTTCCTGTCCCCTATTGGGGGCGTAGACTTCTACTAATAGGATCCGCTTTTGGTTTAATATTATTTCCACGATCAAAATCCTACCCTCTTCATCTTTGTAAATTTGTTTGACCAATATTGTTTCCTTAATATACAATGTTACCCCTCTCTTTTTTTGTTGTAACAGTGATACAAATAAGTTCCCCAGTTTGGGGTATTCCAATACCTGTTTGTGTTGTTCTTTTATGTCCACTTCTTGTAGCGCTATTATATCCAGATTGTAGCTTTGTAGTTTATGAAACTACCTTTTAGTTTCTCCCTTTTAAATTCTCCCTTTTAGCGGGAGAATTTAGTCCATTAATGTTCAATGATAAAATCTTACTTTCCTCTCGCATTCCTCTGTTCATATCTTATATCTAGGTCTTGTCGCTCTTGTTATCCTTGGTTCTTTAGGCCTTTCCCCATTATTCTCAGGTCTCTCCCTTTGTTCTTTTTCCTTCTTTCTAAGGCATAGTTCCCTTTCTTCCACGACAGGTATTCTTTTATTTCCCTCTCTTCTGGTTCT
The DNA here is from genome assembly GCF_029215685.1 of Pituophis catenifer annectens. NCBI lineage: Eukaryota > Metazoa > Chordata > Lepidosauria > Squamata > Colubridae > Pituophis > Pituophis catenifer. The sequence goes on from NW_027256887.1 coordinate 90,528,659, forward strand.
TCCTTGCTTCCAAAATGTTGACTATAAAATTTCTCTGCTTTGTCCAGAGAGTCCGCTCTATACCTCTTTTCTCACCAGGTGACCATTATATCTTCCAGTGTCAGCCATCTGAAGTTCACATTGTATTTAGTCAACTTTGATGTTAGGAACTGGTATGGTCTTCTCAGCTCCCTCACTCTTCTTGGGACCTGCTTTAGAACTGTCAGTTGTTTCCCTCTGTATTCTATTGGATCGTCCCGTGTCCTGTGCAGTACTTCATCCCGAATCGAAGTTCTTCATGAACTTAACATGTACTTCTTTTGGTAGATTGTGTCTCCTCGCGTAATTTGTGTGTATTCTATAGGTCTCATCTATTTCTGTTAGCATTTCCTCCTTTTCTGTTCCAAGTGCTTTCGCTATTAGTTCTGCCATAATAGCTGGCAAGTCGTCTCTCTAACGTTCTGGAAGCATATGTAATGTGCCACTTTTTCTGATACGAGAAAGATAACTGTAGCCTCTAATTCCTTATTCGCCTGAATTAATTTCTCACTCATTTCATCCACTCTTTTTTCTTCTCTCTCCATCCTTTCTTCCATCAACTGTTCATTTTTGATAATTTCCTGTTGGAAAAATTCAAATTTATCATCCATCTTTTGCATTTTTTCTTTAAGTTCTCCCGTGTCATTTCTTACCTCTCCTATCTCATTTTTTCATTTCGTCGTGATTTTTAGTCATAGCTTCTTGCATTGATTGCAACATGGACTGCAGATCTTTAAACAAATTGGACCTCTCCCTTTGGACCATGTCTTCTATTGATCTCTGCGTTGACGGACTAGATGAAGCTGATGATACCTGAGCAGTTTGCTTCCTCCCTATCCCTACTTTAGTTAAATTCATAGTACTTGTCGTCTTTAGAAATTTTTCTGCAAAATTGGACTCCAGCCAACACTCCCACCACTTTTTCACACCAATAGAACCCTCCACTGCTCGTTACTTGAGTTATTAATATTAGTTGTTAGATATCAGAGTTATTCTATTTATATAAACCTAACTATATTTAACTTGTTGGTCTAGCACCATATATACTGTTATCAATACACATAAGGATAATACCGCTGAACTTAGTATATACAATCCTAGTAATACTTGTAATATTTACAATAGTCAAAGTGGTATATCAAAAATACTTCTGATAATAGCAGTGATATTGATGATAACTTCTGGATTCCAATAGCTTCTAAACGGTTATTGAAGTTCAGTTCAGTAATTTTCTAACGTTGCCTTCTGCTCAGATCAAATGCTCAACATATGGCTCTATATATTCGTATCTCTAATATATGATCCCTATTTGTCCTCCAACACAGATTTGTAAACTTATCACTTCACCAATGTTCCTAAATCTAAGTTCAACAGGCACTTAAAAGGGCTTTCTTTCTTCAAAATTTCCAACTTACATGTATATACCTTCCTTGGCCAGTAGATGTCTCTCTAGAGCCTTGTCTCAATTCTGACACAGAAAGTGCCTCCTCAGTGTTCAAAGGAAAGGAGGACAGCCGTTTTCTCCTGTAAGTTTGTCTGATCTCCAATTTCCACACTATTCAACTTTTCCCGTAACAGCCCACAAAGTTTTCCAGCTCCAAATCCAGTTAGCTTCCGTTGCCTCTCTCCTTCTATTCCCTGTCTTTATAGGTCTTAAGATCTTACTAAAGCTCCACAATCTCCTACGCTGCTTCTTCCACGGGTGGGTGGGTGGTGGGGAGGTGGGGGGCGGAGAGAGAGAGTCCACCCCTCCTATTAGGAGTCTCTTCTTCTCTTAAGTCAGCCAGGGATTTCAATCCACTTTCCTTCCTGTTCCACTCGCTTTTTAGAAGCCGGAACTCTTTTCCACCAATTCCGGTCCACCGACATACCGCTTCTCACACCGCTATCTTTGTCCTGCTGTCAGCTCTACAATTCGGCCATTGCAGGCCATCTTCTTCCCTGTCCGCTCTCGTTGAAAATTCCACTGCCTCCCAGTCTGGACTGCCACCTGAACTCAGTAAATCGGCTACCTTCCTCACAAGTCATCCCTCCAGGATGGCTGGAAATCAGTTCTGTTTCACGGAGCACCCGTTCACACAACTTTCCGAGCTGACTGCTGGCTCCGCCCCCCCCCCCCCCAAAAAAAAAAACCCCTCTGATTTCTTATCATCCAGGAATGGTAGGGGGAAGCAGGGAGGAGGAGTTGCAGATTTGCAGTTCTTATTTTAATACAATTTGGGCAATTGCAGTGTCCAAGCCATTTGGCTCTTTTACATTACCTGTCCCCCCCCCCTCCAATATTTATGCGAATTTATGCTTCCTGTGGGTCCTTCAGCAGCAACCAGGCAGTTGTCCTTCTAAATTGAGGCAACTTTCAGCTCTTCTGCAGTATTGGGAGCCTCATGTAGCTTGCTCATTTTTGTTCTTAATGAATGGTGGCAAGAAATCAGGCCAACTGGTGGAAATTGGCTGCTTGGTTAAATTATTGTTTCATGGATTTAAACCGCAACAATATTCTCTGCTTTACCGTTTGTATGAATAAAGATACTATATTACTAGTTCTGCCCACCTAGCAGTAAAACAGGCAAACGCAAGTAGATAAATACAGTAGGTGCCACTTAAGTGGGAAGGTAACCGTGTTCTGTGCGCCTCTGGCATACAGCCATGTCTTCAGACAATGCTGGCTCTTTGGCTGTGAGAGGGAAATGAACACTGCCTCCCTAGAGTCGAACACGACTGGACAGGAGAAGCCTTTACCTTTTTATTGTAAGTTCACATATCCTATATAATTTAGATGGTGGTTTTTAATTGTTCTTGGCTAAATGTTCAGCTCCAGTATAAAGCATTAACTGGAACATTATCGTAGGAGAAGGAGTGGCGGAACCTGGAGGTGGAGTCAAAAGAGGAATCGGCCTAGAGTCGCTATGTAGCTCCAAGCTTAGTCCAACCTCTCTTGAATTCTGTTGACCATCACCTAACGTCAAAATATTGCTAAGCATTAGTTGAGTAGATTCCTGTGCTGAGGCACGAGTAATAATAGATCAGTTTAGTTGGGATTTCATGTGTGATCCTGGTCTTCCATACCTGACAGAGTTAACATTTTATACTTAGACTCGGAGCAAAATGCATGTCATACAGACCTAAAGAGAAGTTTCTTTGTTCTCTTATTTCATGCCACGGTTAGATCGACTTCGGGATACTCTCATCCATGAACTGTGTCATGCAGCGACGTGGTTAATCCACGGTGTTCGAGATGGGCATGGGCGATTCTGGAATTTATATGCCAAGAAGTCTGCTATGATTCATCCGGAGCTCCCAGTGGTCTCACGGTGCCACAACTATGAGATAAAATACAAATTTACTTATGAATGCTTACAGTGCAAAAACACGTGAGTGGAGAATTTCCTTTCGCCTAGCAGTACTTTTCCTTTTTTCTTCTTAATTCACGGATGCTGCATCATCTGCCGTTTGGTAAACCATTCTCCCAATAGCTCCACTCATCTGGTTTATTTAGATGGAGTCCATTTCAATTTTATCATTTTGAAAAATGATTAAATGTATCAGAATGTATTCATTGTGCTTTTCTGAAACTGGGATATCTTGTTCTTTTTCTTGCCTGCCTGTTGAAATGGTTAGAAGTATGGTAGGAGCTAAGGGGTTTGGGGTTGGAGTTTCCCCAGGCGCTGGATCCCAGGGGACCTTCCCTTGGAAGGGAGGCAGCTCAGGAGTTCAATTCATGAATTGATCCATGTGATTATGGGCCGTATCTACAAGAGGCTCCATGTTGTACGTGTTTTCTTTTTTTAGTACTTGGCACAGCCGAGATACGATGTCGTATGGAAAAGAGGGCAAAGACTTGCCTTGTCACCTGAAGTCAGCAAACTGCTGGCAAGGGAGAATCAGAGAGCCACAAGTGTCTGCAGCAGTTTTGAGGCTGAAGACCAGAGAATTCCACGAGGTGGCTTGAATAGTCGCTCACTCCCCAGCTGCTTTTTCGCCCATCTGGTTCCGCTTGTGACACCCATCTGTCCATGCTCTGCATACTCTCCAGCCCTCCATAAGTGCTCACTCTGGGCACCTGTAGCTCTGGCCCACTGGCCTGCTTTGGGGCTCCCGCCTTTTCCCACGCCACAGTCGCTTAACAACCTGGGTGGTCCTCAGGTTATATTGGCAGTTGGGACTGCTGGAATTGTCATCTCTAAGTGAAGCAGTCGTATGATGGAGATAGAAAGTTTGGTCCCAACCGCTGTGTCACCTGAGGAAAACCTGTACAGTGAAGTAGAATTTTAGTATTAAGGATACATGATCATTTCTTTTTTTTTTTTTTTTTTTATTACAAAAGTTTTACAATTACATTTTCACCCCTTTTTTTTCACCCCCCCACCTCCCTCCCCAAACTTCCCGTCCTCCCTAACCCTCCCTAATCCTCCCCCCCCAGACTTCCCTATTATGTACTCATAACTAATAACACTGATATATAAACCTGAACCCATCCCTCCCCCTATATAATTTTTCCTCTTTGTCTCTTTACATTAAGATATTTCTAATACATTATTTTCAAATAAAAGCTATTTGATACTTTCTAGTTTGGTATTTGTTCTGAACGTATTCTATCCACCTTTTCCATTCCCATTCATAAGTCTCTTGTGAACAATCCTTTAAATATGCTGAAATCTTCGCCATCTCTGCAAAACTAGCCATCTTCAAAGTCCATTCCTCGATAGTAGGCAAAGCTTCATTCTTCCAATATTTACCTATCAACAATCTTGCTGCTGTTATCATATACAATATTAGTTTTATTTCACCCCGTGTAAAACCCTTAACTATACCCAATAAAAACAATTGTGGAGAGAATTGAATTTTTTTCTTCAAAACATTCTGCATAACCCACCATATTTTTATCCAAAAAGCCTTAACTTTCCTACAGGTCCACCAAACATGATAATACGTAGCATCCAAACATTCACATCTCCAACATTTTGGCTGAACATTAGGGTACATACATGACAACTTTTTAGGATCTAAATGCCATCTATAAAACATTTTATAAAAATTTTCCCTCAGGTTCTGCGACTGTGTAAATTTAACATTCTGAACCCAAATTTTTTCCCATGTTTCCAACATCACTGGTTCTTCAAAATTTTGTGCCCACTTAATCATACAATCTTTAACTAATTCAGTTTCTGAATCCCTTTCTAGCAAAACATTATAAAGCCTTTTAATATGCATTGGACCTTTCTCTCTTATATGTCTAACCAATTCTTCCTCATGCAACATAATACCAGTTTTTTGGTCCTCTTTCCATCTCAATTGTAATTGATTATATTGTAACCAAGTTAAATTAATTCCTTCATCCAACAGTGTCTGTAATGTCTTCAACTGCCATCTGCCCGCATCTGTAAAAAGAACCTCTTTATATAAAAACCCCCCGAGTGACATTATATTTGTATTCCACATAGTATGACCAAGATCCAGCCATAACGGTATTTTGTAATCCCATTTGAGTCGGTGCTTCTTCCAAACTCTCATCAAAGATTCTCTAAGTATATGACTTTTAAATACTTTATCTACTTTGTCGTCATAAAATAAATAAGCATGCCATCCAAATTCAAGATCAAAACTTTCTGCATTCAGTATTCCAGTCTTTTTACTTCCAAACCAATCACTTGTTAAAGTTAAAGCTGCTGCATCATAATATAACTGTAGGTTTGGGAGTTTAAGGCCTCCTCTTTCTGGAACATCTTGCATAATTTTCAATTTCACTCTCGGCTTCTTCTCGTTCCAGACAAACTTATTCACACCAGACTGCCAAACTTTCAGTTGTTTATCACTTTTAAGCACCGGAATCATTTGAAACAAAAACAGAAATCTTGGCAAAATGTTCATCTTAACTGCTGCTATTCTTCCAAGTAAAGACAGTTGCAGCTTTTTCCAAGTCTCCATGTCTTTCTGGACCTCTCGCCACAACACCTCATAATTATTTTGAAACAATTTCATGTTTGATTCTGCAACCTGAACTCCAAGATATTTTACCTTAGGTACAATTTCAAAACCTGCCCTCCTTTCAAGCTCATGTTTACGATCTTGTGTCATATTTTTAACTATCATTTTAGTCTTTTTTGAATTCAGTCTAAAACCTGAAACTCTACCATAGTCTTGTATAATGTCGTTCATCAGGATTGTTGATTCCATTGGTTGTGATAGGGTAACAACCAGATCATCTGCAAATGCCTTTATTCTATAATCCTCTTGCCTTATCATTATGCCCTTCAAAATTTTAGAGTCCCGTATTGTATTTAGCAAGACTTCCAATATTAAAATAAATAAAAGTGGGGACAACGGACATCCCTGTCTTGTTCCTTTTTCAATTTTAAACTCTGTCGTCAGACTTCCATTAATAATAATCTGTGCTTTTTGCTCTTGATAAATTGCTGAGATCGCCTGTATAAATTGGTCCCCAAAGCCCATCTTTTTTAAAGTCTTTAGTAGAAAATTCCAATCCACTCTATCAAAGGCCTTCTCTGCATCCAAAAAAACCAGCACTGCAGGAATCTGTTTATTCTTATCAAGATATTCCAATAAGTCTATTACTTGCCTTACATTGTCCTTCATATATCTGCCCTCAATAAATCCCGCTTGGTCCTCATGAATCACCTTTTGGATTACTGGCATCAACCTGTTGGCTAATACCTTCGCATAAATTTTATAGTCTGTGTTCAAAAGAGATATTGGTCTGTAATTCTCTGGTTTTTTAGGACCAACTTGTTCTTTTGGTATCAAAGATATATAAGCAGTTGTCCAAGATGGGGGTATTTTACCCCCTTGTTGAATATTGCAAAATAAATCTCTAAGTTGTCCCACCATTTCAGCTTGTAAAGTTTTGTAATACACTGCAGTCAAACCATCCGTGCCAGGAGCTTTGGCTGTTTTTAACTGTTTAATTGCTGCTGTTATCTCCTCCTCTGTTATAGGATAATTCATTCTTTCCTTTTGTTGATCAGTAATTTTTGTAACTCTCTTATCATTTAAATATTTTTCTATAAGTCCATTCTGCACCTCTTCTTTGGCATATAGTTTAGTATAATAATCCACAAAAGCTTCTTTAATTAATTTTTGTTGAAAAATTTCTTTCCCTCCAATATCAATACTATCAATAGTCCGTGTACTTTGTTTTTTCCTCAATGTGTAAGCCAACCATCTGCCCGGTTTGTTAGCGTTGCAAAATGTATTATGCTTCGCGTATTGTAGGCTTGTTGCAGCTTGTTCCGCCATAAGCATTTGAAATTGGTCTTTCAAAAGTTTTATAGCACTTCGTATTCTTTCATCTGTTGGGTTTTTAATAAGTAACTGTTCTTTATTCTTTATTTCCATTTCCAACTCAGATCTTTTCTTTTGTCGGAACAGTCTATGTTTAGAATTCATGTAGATAAGTACCCCTCTCATATAAGCTTTACTTGCGTCCCAAACAATTTCAATTGGGGTACCTTTATTCAAATTTATTTCAAAAAATTCTTTCAAATGCTTTTTAAGTTCTATTGTATTTTTTTCATATCTAAACAAGTTCTCATTTAATCTCCAAGAACGTCTCTCAACCTTATCCATCTCAATTTCTATCCATACAGGGCTATGGTCAGTCAAAGTTCTTGGAAAAATCTTTGTTCTTTTTGTTTTAACAAGTAGATCATTTGACAACAGGATAAAATCAATCCTAGAAAAGGATCTGTGTCTATCCGAAAAGAAAGTGTAATCCAATTCATTTGAATTATGTATTCTCCAAACATCTTTTAGTTCCATATCTTCTTTCATATCAAAAAAAGTCTGTGGTAGTCTAATTCTAGACTTTGCCAAGCTCTTTTTATCTAGTTTAGAATCAATTACTCCATTCCAGTCTCCCATAATTAAAATAGATCTATAGTCCCATTGCAATATTTTAGTATGTAACATCTTATAAAAATAGTCCTGTTGTTGGTTGGGAGCATAAATTCCAATCAAAAGAATTTGGCCATTTGCTGTGAGCAATTCAATTGCTACAAACCTACCATCTTGATCTGCTTCTATAACTTTCGCTGTTAATTTTTTATTTACATAAATAACCACACCATTCTTTTTCTGCGAAGTTGAAGATATATAATGTGCTCCTAATTTTGAGTTTATCAAATATTTTTGATCTTGAGTTGTAATATGCGTTTCTTGTAAACATATTATATCATTATTAAATTGTTTCAAATATGTAAATAATTTCTTCCTTTTCTGTGCTGAATTCAACCCATTGACATTCCAAGATAGACACTTAAAGGTCATCAGCCTCTTTCTGGAGCGCAGAGCAAAATATTTGAAGTTCATCCGAAAGCTTCGATCTCGCTCCTCCCATAGCGCCACTCTCTTGTACGGTACTCTTAACTGCCTTCTTGTCTTGTCTTTCCTGTTGTTGTTGTTGCTTTTGTTTAAGTAGCTTGGATTGAGCTCTAGTTATACGTTGATCTTTAACTTCAGTCAACTGAATCAAATCCAAAATTGGAGAAGAATCCAACAAGGGCTCACTCAGAAAACCTCCTTCTGCACCTTGCACTATTTCTAATTCCTGCTTAGACTGTTCTTTCAATTGCCTGCCTTCACTCTCCTCAATCTCCAAAACTGTAGATGTACGTGGAGATGGTGTTCTTTCCTTAAGAATAGTACTGTAAAAGTGTTGTGCCTTCTCCACGGTATTCAACCGATATCCTTCTCCCTTATATCTAAAAATTATCCCAGCTGGTGCGTCCCACCGGAAGGGTATCTGTAAATTTTTCAATTCCTTAACAAGAAAACCAAATTCTTTTCTGGCTTTCAGCATTTTAGGAGGTAATTCTTTAAAAATTTCAAGTCGTGAACCCCCCACTTGTACAGAAGTGTGAAAAGATTTTTGCAGGATATCATTTCTAATTTCTCTATCAGTAAAGTATATGACCACATCTCTGGGCAGTTGTCTTTGTCTGGCCACCCAAGAGTTCACTCTGTAAATTTTATCTATTTTATGAAATACCAAATCAGGATTAGCTTGTAAAATCTTAGCCAAGGCTTCAGAGCAAACTTGTCTCAAATCCTGTCTCTCCTCCTCTCGAATTCCCCGAAGCCGTATGGCGAATTCCATCGCCCGGAATTGTATCATAACAATCTCATCTTCGATTCTCTGCATTTTATTGTCAACTTCATCAATTTTATAATCATTGTCTTTCATCTTAACATTAACTTCTGATTTAAATTCTTCAACTTTAAAATCAACTGTCCCAATAAATTCTGCCAGGCCAGACGCCACTTCTGATATTTTTTTGGTCACCTTATTTTGATTCTGTTTCACCATGTCTTTAACTTCATTAATTTCCTGCATAAATTCCTGATGTGATTTTTGAAGTTTATCATCTATCTCCTGTTGAGATTTTTGAAATTTATCATCCAAAGTTTTAGAAATAAATTCTTTTAAATCTCCCACATCAAATTCTTTTTTCTGAGTTTGTAGCTGTTGAGCAGGGGGAAGTTGCGTTTCATGTTTGTATGTGGGGGATCCCCCCCCTAATGCCTTCCCTTCCTGCTTCTTTGAAGCCATCCTGGCTCGTGATCTAGTTTTTCTAAAGAGGGAAGTTCCTTTTCCTTTCCCTCCTGCACAAAGACTTCTAAAAAAGTCCCCCAGATTTGATCAAATAAGGGTTAAAATAAAGCAAAGTCCAATATTGAAAAGGGAAAAATTTCCCAGTTGTTTCTCTTATAACAAGCAAGGCAACTTTGTAGCAACTTGGAAACTTTGTAACAAAGCAAAGTAACTTCACCAATCCACACTCGCTGGCTCGTTAACTCTGAGGCTAGGCGCCATGTTTTTTCAAAGCACTTTCACTCACTCGCATTTTCTCAGATTGAAAAGTCAACAAAGTGCTAATACTTGCGTTTCCAAATTTCGGGATTCAGTAGTTTCGCTGTTTATTAAAGCTGGTTCTTTCGCTTTAAGTTTCCTGCAGCCGGCTTGTTCTGCAAAAGCAGAATCGTCCCACGTCGCCCGGAGTTTCAGCAGGTTGGGAGGGAGCCACAGCTGTTCTCTCCCCAGAAGCTTCCCTGGGGGGTTACAGGGGCTCAACCTGTGCCCTGCGCTCTCTCCTTCTTCAATCCTGTGGATTTAGAAGTTTTCGAGCCGCTTCTTCGCCTCGAAGCGGCTCTACAGGCGGCGGGGCTGGCGGAGCTTCAAAGAGCGCCGCCGTCGCCGAAGACAAGGAAACCGGAAGTCCCGATACATGATCATTTCTTGTTTACAATCAGTATTTTCAAGATAGAATTATGTATAGAGTTTTTAATGGCCATTGTTTATGCTGGAGATATTAATAGTTTGCGCTCAATCACCTGGGATGAAGTAACTATATTTTCAGTATTAGAAAACTGTCAGAAATATTTTGTTTCCTAGCAATAAAAATACATTATAATTTTCTAGTGTAAAAAATAAATTAAAAAAAATAAACCTCTTACCTGAAGGTTTTGCTTCTATAATTTCAGCTGTAAATGCATGCCGCCATCGCCTTTCCTTAGCAGCTTTCTGTCTTCAAAGACACCTCTTGCATTTGCCTTTCAGAATTGGGCGCCACTCCAAATCCCTGGACACGCAGCGTTTTGTCTGTGCTCTTTGCAAGGGGCAGCTTGAGCTTTGCCAGCCCAAGCTCAAAGATGGCACCCCAGCCAAAGCCCCACTTGCTCCATTTGCAAAATACGTGAAGGAAAACTACAGCTCCGTGAAGCACTCTCAGCAGGGCCTGAGCCACGGAGCCATAATGAGGAAGCTCAGCGCGGACTTCGCCTCCTGCACTTGATTGAACGATTGTTACGGCAGCTCCAAACCGATGGTTGCAAAATGAGGTTTTCTGATGCAGAGGAGGAGACCGAGGCCGATGGAAAACCATTGTCATAATTCAGCCTTTTAAATGTTATTTGTATGTTTAAATATGTATTTGTATGCGTTCATTTTCTCCTAGGGCTTCGAATCAAGCATATGTTATTAAGTACTAATAAACTGATCTGCTTGTATTTTATTTCTGATTACAATTATGTGAGTATACAGTAAATATTGCTGTGGTTCCCTATAGTGATAATCTCCAATATGTTAAATTCTATTAGTTCTAGCCTATTTCTAGAAATGCACATAATCTGCAAATTAGGTATTTTTCCCATCAAGACGTCTGTAATATGAAAAACTGGAGGATTTGGACTTGGGCCCCGGACCGGATGCGTTTCTCCCATTTGATAAGAGCTGCTTGTAAGCAATCTTTGATTACCGTCTCTGAGGCAGGTACTCAAGAGGTCAAACCTTCCACCTGATGCTTAACTAAGCTTGCTGACCAGCATGTAATAGAATAACTTATGAAAATATTTGCTGAATCCCATATATATTTAGCAATCTATTAAGAAAATCACTGGACCAAAAACAAGATAAAATCAGTGTAGCAAAATTAACTCTGGATAAATTATGTGGGGTTTTGGTCAATTTCTTTATTTTGGTGCAAGTCAATCTTTACGGCTGGTGGCTACATAATCGACTCCCTGCAGTTTTCCTATCAACAATTTTCAGATACGGCTTGCTATTATGTTCTTCCTAGGGCTCAGAAAGAATGGCTGGGTCAATATAATGCAGCTGGTTTTGTGTATATTGCAGGAATATATGATCTGGATTCTAGTCCAGCACCTTGAATCCAGTGGTAAAATCCAATTTTTTTTACTACCAGTTCTGTGGGCGTGGCTTGATGGGCACGGCAGGGGAAGGATATTGCAAAATCCCCATTCCCTCCCCACTCCTGGGGGAAGGATATTGCAAAATCTTCATTCCCACCCCACTCAGGGGCCAGCCAGAAGTGGTATTTGCCAGTTCTCCGAACTACTCAAAATTTCTGCTACCGGTTCTCCGAACTACTCAAAATTTCCACTACCGGTTCTCCAGAACCTGTCAGAACCTGCTGGATTTCACCCCTGCTTGAATCACTGCACCAAACTGGCAATGTAGCATTGCTTTCCAAGACTTTACACAACCACGTCTTTTCAATCTGTTCTCTAGAGTCTTGTCGGTCTGCAGTTCCTCTTTATTCTGGGAATCAGTGAACTGTATTGGACTGGAACGCATCATCAAATGAGTATCAGTTCTACTGCAATAGATCTGATTAGTCATTAATAGGCCCCATAATTAATAAAGGGTGTCTCAAGTCAGTGCTCGGATACAAGTAACCCTCTGTTTAAGATTGTAATTGGGATTGGGAATATGATTGTAAATTGCGGCAGCCATAGGACCAGAAGAAATTTTCTGGCCCGTTTTGTGACAGTTGTTAAAGGCTTGAATGGGTGCTTTTTGCCAGAAGCAGCAGCAGGGAGGAAAAAAGGCTGGAAACCAGCAAAAATACGTGACACAATCTGGGGATGGGGATTGCGACCATTTACAATGGTTGGGTTATTTATGGGTCATAAAATATCGATTCTGTGACCATCATAATTTTGAATGGTCATAAAACGAATAATCAGAAGTTAAGGACTGACTACAATAAAAAAAACGAATTACCTCAATTTGAGCCCAAGGAAGGCAAATTCATATTACAATACCACAAATCAACACTGCTATCAGCTCCTCAGTCCTAGATCTGGTGAAATTTACTATTTTAAATGATATTTAAGAGACCGAATTTCTTTAAGGCTCCCACATCCTGGACTGCACAAATTATTCTTCCCAAAACATACAAATTGTATTGCCCTTTTTTACCCCTCTGCCCAATTATATGAATTAATCCCATCGCTAATGATATACCGTGGCTTTGGGAATTCTTTTATTTTAGACGCTTTAGCTGTAAAGGTGAAAAGCAGAACACACTTGTTACCCCAGTTTGCCAAGGCAGAGAAACACTACCCACCCGTCTTCTCCCTCAGCTATGGAGGCAGTGCAAAAGCCTCTTCCAGGGTCCCTGCCAGGGCTACGTCAGTCTTTCTGCTGCTGCCATTAAAAGCCCTTCGTGCAAGCCGTGCATGCTACGGGAGCCGTTGTGCCAGAGGGCATAATGGTTCTCCCACGCTGGTCTTCTGCATCTGAGTTGCTGACCGTGTCTTTGCTGGCCCTTGGAGACTTGCGAGAGATTGTGGCTTTTTGTTCATGGCTAGATGGAGAGGAAAGCCTACCTGAGTCCTAGGAGGCAGGCTGGTCTTGCCCCTGGTTCTCCTCTGCTGAGTTAGCCAGCTGTGTGCATGGGACAAATCTTCCCCAAATTGGAGTTCCTGAAGAAGCTGTTCTTTCTGCTCCTGGAGCTGATGTACAATGGCCTTTAGGCCCTGGGCTCTCTTGATGAGGTTCAGCAGTTCATTACGCAATCTCCCATTTTCAGCTTTTATCTGCTTGGTGTGTTGGATGAGGCTGCGCACGGCTTCTTTCTCGGCCTTTTTGGCCAAAGCTTGGACCCTCTGCTGGGACTCCATTTCATATTCTGCCTTCTTTTGCAGGAACTGGCTCTTCACAGTGTGCATTTGCTCGGAATGGTGGATTTTCATAGCCAGCAGGTCTTTCTCCAGCTCCCGGATACGGGCAAGCTGGTCCGATTGCAGCTCCTTGAAGGGCCTCAGTTCATCAACCTCCTTGTTCATGAGGGAATACTTGGTCTCCATCTCAATCAACTGGCTCCTGACCTCCTTCTCTCTGTCTTTGTATTGAGAGGTCAGCTCATCCTTCTGCTTCAGGACAGAGGACAGATCCGATCGGTTCTGGTCATTTAAGGAAATGATGGCTTTCTGGCATAGGAGAGTGCGTTTGGCTAAGTAGGTGAGGTAAGCTTTGTTGTTTTCTTGGATCTCCTGGGTTTCCTTATCCAGGAATTCATTTTCATCTTGAAAGTGATCCACTCGATCTGAATAGGTGTTGATATGCTCTGTCAGGGTGGCATATTCCTTCTTCAGGTTTAGCTCTCTCTCGGTGATAAATTGGCCAGAGGTGCTTTGCTGCTTGGCTATACTTTTCTTAACTCTTAGCTTGTTTTTCTGTTGCGCCATGCTGTCTGTCAAATGAAAGGGAACAGGGTAAAACACAGTGGTTGTGTAGCTTGTATGGAAACAACAGGCGGGAGAGTATGATTAGAGATGCTATGAGGTGTTGGGGAGAAATTAGGCTGCACTGGGAGGATAAAGGAGAGATGACAAAATAAATAGCGGAACAAACAATTGGCCGTGCATTGATTGGCACCGTCTACAGTTTTAGCAACCAGCCGCTCCAAACGTTTGGCTTGCGCGTCCCTCTCGGCCATTGCCGTGGCGGTGGTGGGGAAGAGGCGTGCTCTGCCTGCTCCGTTCTTGCTGGCTACAGGTGGGGCTCTGTGCTGCCGCCTCCCAGCCGGAGCACCACATTTGTTTGCTTGCTGGTCGCATCTGAGGAGCGAGCTGCATTCAGGCTGCCCGGGCCCCCTGCCGCGGGGGGAGAGAGGGAGAGGGAAGGGTTGTGTCCCCCCGACAGGTTTTTTAAAATTAATTATTTTATTTTATTTATATATATATATCACTATCAATACATGAACAGTGAGACATCTGGGCATCATTCATTTAAATACAAGTAGTAATGATATTTGTTATTTAGATCATACTTATATAATTATGTTATTCTACGTATTTGTGATAATATATAGGCCCTCATTTTTTAGTTGTTCAACATTTTAGTCAATGACAATAACAGCTTTTAGTATATTATATAAAAATAGCCACCTCTATCTGCACTGTTAAATAAGCAGACTGCGAATGCAGCAGGGTGCCTGACTGTGGAGTGCTCATTTTTTGGAAACCCGGTTAATTACTTTCCCAGAATCCCTAGAAAGGGATGGGCGCCCTTTGACTTGCTTTACGCTAGGAACAAAAGCTGGCTTTCCCTACCTGAGGTGATTTCTAAAGGGCTCAGGGTGGTAACCTATGAGCAGATAATCATATGTTATATAATTTTGGAATAAACTTCACTTCTGATTCAAGCAACTGCCTGCACATCTTAAAGTTATTCCTGGCTGAGAAATAAAGCTGATTTCTTTCTAACAATTCCTAGAAGACATATGGTGGACTCAGGCTAGCTGGGGCACTTGGTATCTTTTTAAAAGGTGCGTATGTCCCTCATGTTCACTTGACCTCATAGCCAAACATCCAGTCAGTGTCTGAGGTATCATCCACCTTTGCTGTTGAGGTGACCTAAACTTTGTCCTGTAGAGTCAAATCTCCCAACCTCTCTCAGTGCCGTAACTTCTGAGAAAGTCACCCAGGGAGGCTTCCCAGATAAAATGGGTTTTCAGATCGATTTTCTGAGATCAAAGATAATTGAGACTCCGGGGCAGTGATAGACCACTGACAGACTATTGAGCTATACTGGGACTTATTAAAAGCAGACAAGATGTTTCAGCATGGGGAAATAAGTGGGTTTCAAAAGGAAATAGTGTTGACATTTCAAAACATTTATGATCTCATGACAAGGAATCACGGAGATAATGGATTTAATGAATAACATAAACGGGAAGCTAGATAGTGCTCCACAAGAGATAATGAATAATGATCAAAAAGCACAGGAAATAGAGGAGAAAATAGAGAGACCAGTTGAAAAGATAGAACGGACAAATCAACAAATAAAACAAGAAGATAAGAAAGAGAAGGCAATAAAAACTTATGAAGCAATTCAGAGAAAATACATGCTAAAAGACCAAAAAACGATACCGGATAAACAGAAAGATATCTTTGAAAAGAAAATAGAGATTTGGGCAGATCCTCTGGAGGCTTGGCAGCAAAAGATAGTAGAGATGGAAGAAATACTTAAGCTAACCAGGAAAGATGTAGATAGAGATGAAGACCCAAGGGAGGAATTTGGGAGGCAAGTTAAAAAATGAATAAGAATTGAAATATTAAAACGGGCAAGAGATGAGGGATAGAGGAAATGTTATGTAACACAAGATTGGCTTTATTAGGAGCTAGAACAGAGGCAGAAACAAGAAATAGGGGGAATATTATTATGCATATTTTTATATAATATACTAAAAGTAATAGCTAGGTATATAGATTAGATGTTGAAAGATGGTGACACTATATTTGTTGTAATGATATTGTTAGTGTCATTGGAACGGGGGACTAAAATGTTGAACAACTAAATAAAGAAGGCCTATATATTATCACAAATACGTATAATAACTTTATAATTATATAAGTATGATCTAAATAACAAATAATATTAATACTATCATTACTACTTGTATTTAAATGAATGATACCCAGATGCCTCACTGTTCATGTAATGATATTGATATATATATATCAAATAAATAAATAAATTTTAAAAAACCTTTCGGGGAGACGCCGCCCTTCCCTCTCAGGTGATGAAGTATGATGGAGTTTTGAACTGGCTCTCACCTCTGCAATCAGATTGAATTACAATTTAATTATAGTAGAATAATAAGAAGGAAGCCAATGCAAATTAAAGCTGAATTCAATCACACTGGATGATTGTTATATTCTGTCCCATCAGAGGGGTGATCTGCTCCGGATAGGGATCAGATTCATCCTAAGCGAGCAAGCCTGTAATTTGGAAATACTTGCCAATTACACTCTCCCTAAATTCTCAGGTGTGTGTAGAATAAGGAGGGCGGTATTAAATTCACCTTCTCTCCTTGGTTGGAGTTAACGTAGTCTCTGCTGCCAGGCTTTACCTCCCAGAAAGCAACAACACCATCCTTTTTTTAAATGTCCCGGCACAATTGAAAGTCTGTTGTTCCTCCACCAAGGGAACTCAAAATAGCTGCACTGTAATGGTACCCCAAGCGTGACACCAGAAGTAGTAAAAGCAATTGCAGTATTTCTCACATTCCCTCAACCAGCCAACCATAGCGCTAGAAAAATATTATCTACAGGAATGAAATTCCATTATAGTTCTGCAATGTCTCCCCTGAATTCCCACACTTTTTTGCATGACTGACGGTGCATCAGCTTCATACAATCTATCAGCAGATTCCCTTTGTCTCCATGGGCTTTTAAGGAGAGTACAGTCATTCATTCCCATAATTTGTAATTTCCCACAACGAATGTTGAATTATGAGCAAAGAACTGAACCTGCTAATAAGCAAGGTATATCACAACAACCATATATTTTGATGTGTTTGTAAGGTACTGGTTTAATACAAGTTAGCTTTGTATTGTTATAAAAGTGATATCGGGCTTATCTTTTGCATGAAGCTGTTTTATTGTTGAGCTACTTTCAGCAGAAATTCAGTACCGGGTAAGTGGAAACCAAATGGAGATATTCAAGTACAGAACAACTAACGTCAGGCTACACGCACGGTTGGAAAGGAATGGGTATTAGCAGGTCATAAAGTTTATCTGTATGTGGAAACCTCCATTGCAATTCTGGAAGGCAGGTTCAAATATCCCAGGGGACCTCCACGCGATGCCCCAGGAATCCTGTGAAAAGCACCAACCTGTATCCTAAAGTTGCTTTCCTTACTCCTTAAATAATTGTTTTCAGATAGGAGTCTATCAAACGTGAAGAAAAGGGTCAGGAATCAGGAGGGAGCAACTAACCTCTATGGAAGGTTGTGTGCATCCATGGAAATGGAAGGACTTGACATCATAAGCAACAATCTGTGGAGTCTTCCCTACTTTTGACGCATCTAGAACATCAGAACATCGGAAGAGCTCTAAGACCACATTAGCTGAATCACTTTTTTGTGACCCGGAATGGCAACTAGGCGGGCAGAAAGATATTTGCCCTCTTCCACGCTCAACGTCCAACAGCTTATTAGGGGACGGGGGTTATGTCCCTGAGGGTAATATGGGTAGGCTGCTCATCTGAATCTTCCACGAGTATGTTCTCTCTTTCTTTTGAAACAGATCTAACTTGGCAAGCATTGCCACATCCAACCGCGGGGAGCTCCTTAGTTTAACTCTACATTCTATAAATAAGTTCTTGTTCTGCTAGTTAATTCTCCTCACTTTTTGTTTCAGTGGATAATACAATGAGAAAAAAAGGAAAGGGAAATTGTCCATATTGCCATACTTTTTGGAGAATAAGATGCACTCCCCACCCCCCCAAAAGAGGGTGGAAATGTTGGTGCGTCTTAAACACTGAATACAGCCATTTTTGGCCTCCCGAAGACCTGTGCCCACATCTTGTTTTTTGCAAAAACAGGTTTGGGAGGCCATCAGAGTGCTCCTGGGAGCTGGGGAGGGCAAAAACTCCCCTGTTTTTGTAAAAAAGAGGCCTGTTTTTGGTCTCGTAAACCCCCAGGCTCCAGGTGTCCAGGTGTCCAGGGTTTAGGGTTTAGGGGTTAGGGTTAGGGTTAGGGTTAGGGTTAGGGTTCTCTCTCTCTCTGTGTCTCTCTGTCTCTGTCTCTCTCTGTCTCCCTCCCTCCCTCCCTCCTCCCTCCTCCCTCCCTCCCTCCCTCCCTCCCTCTCTCTCTCTCGCTCTCTCATATTTTAGGATTGGACTCATTATCAGTAGCTAGTAGTTCATTGTTATCAGGGACTCCCACTGATTCTAAACTCATTTTAAGCCTGGGATTGGTGACTACTGAAATTTAAATATTCAACATTGGTCTCAGAAATCTTTGAGAACCTGCAGAGGTGAAGACATTAGGTGGTCATCAGTCATTACTTTAGGCTAAAACATATGAAGAACGGTTACAGGAATCGGGCACGGCTAGTCTACTGAAGAGAAGGACCAGGGGAGACATGATAGCGATCTTCCAATACTTGAGGGGCTGCCACAGAGAGGAGGGGGTCAAGCTGTTTTCCAAAGCCCCCGAAGGCCAGACAAGGAACAACGGATGGAAACTGATCAAGGAGAGATTCAACCTGGAAATAAGCAGGAATTTTCTGACAGTGAGAGCAATCAACCCATAGAACAGAAGTTGCCTTCAGAAGTTGTGGGAGGTTCATCACTGGCGACTTTCAAGAAAAGATTGGAATGCCATTTGTCAGAAATGGTGTAGGGCAGTGATGGTTAAGGCTTTTGAAGGGAGATTTCTTTTCCAGTTCCTGTGTTGCAGCAAACGGGCCTCCCGTTGCTTTAACAAATATTAATAAGGCGTTAATAATAAAGATACAGGATAATAACCTTGAAATCCCATGAAAAGGGTTTCTTTTTGCAGCCGCAGTACCCGTTTTGGCCACACGCCGGCACAGTTTTCCGTCCCATGACTTCAAGGTTATCGGTAACGTGGAGAAAATTGTGCCATCCTGTGGTCCAAGCAGGTATCGCATCCACAATAAGAAAGAAACCTTTTCGATGGCATTCTTCTGTGGCAGTTCCGCAACCCTGGAGAAAACAGTGCCCTCCTGTGGTCCAAGAAGGAATAGCAGCCAGAAAGAAAAAGAAAAAAAACCCTTTTTAATAGCATTTAAAGATTATTATTCTGTATCTTTATTATTAAAAGCCTTATTAATATTAATAGAGTAACGGGAGGCCCATGAGCTACATAACAGGCAAAAAGAAAGAATCTTGCTTCAAAAGCCTTAACCTGTGGTCAAAAGATCTACAACGGCCTACACGCTAACGTTGACAGAAAACAGCGCCATCGTGCGGTCCAAGCAGAGATCGCAGCCACCAAAAGAAAGAAACTTTTTAAATGGAGTTGTAGGGTTGTTATTCTTTATTATTAAAACTTTAATAATATCAATAGGCCATCACAGGCCTTCTTAACTCCGGTTAAGGCTTTTGAAGCGAGATTTCTTTTCCAGTTCTTGTGTTGCAGCAAACGGGCCTCCCGTTGCTTTAATAAATATTAATAAGACGTTAATAATAAAGATACAGGATAATAACCTTAAAATCCCATGAAAAGGGTTTCTGTTTCCAGCCACAGTACCCGTTTTGGCCACACGAGGGCACAGTTTTCCGTCCCATGAGTTCAAAGTTATCGGTAAGGTGCAGAAAATTGTGCCCTCCTGTGGTCCAAGCAGGTATCGCAGCCACAAAAAGAAAGAAACCTTTTCGATGGCATTTTAAGATTCTTCTGTGCCAGCTCCGCAACCCTGGAGAAAACAGTGCCATCCAGTGGTCCAAGAAGGAATAGCAGGCAGAAAAAGCACGGTCGCCGATTTTTTCTGTAGCAGCGCTTCTCGGAGCGACCTTCCCAGCGTCAGCGCAACTTTCCGTCCGTCTCCTGTCCAAGCCCCATCGCCGTTGGTAAAAAACGACCTTTCAACTTTAATTTTTACTTTTTAAGGGCTGCTCTGGGTAAACCTTTACCTTTACTCCAACCTTTCTTCTCCCCTTCTGTTCCTTCCTCTCTCTCCTCCTCCTTCCTTTGTTTTTCCTAAGGGTCCAAGCAGGGATCGCAGCCAGCAAAAGAAAGAAACTTTTTAAATGGAGTTTTAGGGTTGTTCTTCTTTATTATTAAAACTTTATTAATATCAATAGGCCATCACAGGCCTCTCAACTCCGGTTAAGGCTTTTGAAGCGGGATTTCTTTTCCAGTTCCTGTGTTGCAGCAAAGGGGCCTCCCGTTGCTTTAATAAATATTAATAAGACGTTAACAATAAAGATACAGGATAATAACCTTAAAATCCCATGAAAAGGGTTTCTTTTTGCAGCCGCAGTACCCGTTTTGGCCTCACGAGGGCACAGTTTTCCGTGCCATGACTTCAAAGTTATTGCTAAGGTGCAGAACATTGTGCCATCCTGTGGTCAAAGCAGGTATCTCAGCCACAAAAAGAAAGAAACTTTTAAAATGGAGTTTTAAGGTTGTTATGCTATTCCTTCTTGGAGCACAGGAGGCCACTGTTTTGTCCAGGGTTGCGGAGCCGGCACAGAAGAATCTTAAAATGCCATGAAAAAGGTTTCTTTCTTTTTGCGGCCCGCGATACCTGTTTTGGCCACACGAGGGCAGAATTTTCCATCCCGTGACTTTAAAGGGTTCGGGTTCGGGTTCGGGTTCGGGTTCGGGTTTGGGTTAGGGCTAGGGCTAGGGCTAGGGCTAGGGCTAGGGCTAGGGCTAGGGCTAGGGCTAGGGCTAGGGCTAGGGTTAGGGCTAGGGTCAGGGTCAGGGTCAGGGTCAGGGTCAGGGTCAGGGTCAGGGTCTAGGGTCAGGGGTCGGGGTCAGGGTCAGGGTCAGGGTCAGGGTCAGGGTCAGGGTCAGGGTCAGGGTCAGGGTCAGGGTCAGGGTCAGGGTGAGGGTCAGGGTGAGGGTCAGGGTGAGGGTCAGGGTGAGGGTCAGGGTGAGGGTGAGGGTGAGGGTCAGGGTGAGGGTGAGGGTGAGGGTGAGGGTCAGGGTGAGGGTCAGGGTGAGGGTCAGGGTGAGGGTGAGGGTGAGGGTGAGGGTGAGGGTCAGGGTGAGGGTCAGGGTGAGGGTGAGGGTGAGGGTGAGGGTGAGGGTGAGGGTGAGGGTGAGGGTCAGGGTCAGGGTCAGGGTCAGGGTCAGGGTCAGGGTCAGGGTCAGGGTCAGGGTGAGGGTCAGGGTGAGGGTCAGGGTCAGGGTCAGGGTCAGGGTGAGGGTCAGGGTGAGGGTCAGGGTGAGGGTCAGGGTGAGGGTCAGGGTGAGGGTCAGGGTCAGGGTGAGGGTGAGGGTGAGGGTGAGGGTGAGGGTGAGGGTGAGGGTGAGGGTCAGGGTCAGGGTGAGGGTCAGGGTGAGGGTCAGGGTGAGGGTCAGGGTGAGGGTCAGGGTGAGGGTCAGGGTGAGGGTCAGGGTCAGGGTCAGGGTCAGGGTGAGGGTCAGGGTGAGGGTCAGGGTGAGGGTCAGGGTGAGGGTGAGGGTGAGGGTGAGGGTGAGGGTGAGGGTGAGGGTGAGGGTGAGGGTGAGGGTGAGGGTCAGGGTGAGGGTGAGGGTCAGGGTGAGGGTGAGGGTGAGGGTCAGGGTGAGGGTCAGGGTGAGGGTCAGGGTGAGGGTCAGGGTCAGGGTCAGGGTCAGGGTCAGGGTGAGGGTCAGGGTGAGGGTCAGGGTCAGGGTGAGGGTGAGGGTGAGGGTGAGGGTCAGGGTCAGGGTCAGGGTGAGGGTCAGGGTGAGGGTCAGGGTGAGGGTGAGGGTCAGGGTCAGGGTCAGGGTCAGGGTCAGGGTGAGGGTCAGGGTCAGGGTGAGGGTGAGGGTCAGGGTGAGGGTGAGGGTCAGGGTCAGGGTGAGGGTCAGGGTGAGGGTCAGGGTGAGGGTCAGGGTGAGGGTCAGGGTCAGGGTGAGGGTCAGGGTGAGGGTCAGGGTGAGGGTCAGGGTGAGGGTCAGGGTGAGGGTCAGGGTCAGGGTGAGGGTCAGGGTGAGGGTCAGGGTGAGGGTCAGGGTCAGGGTGAGGGTGAGGGTGAGGGTGAGGGTGAGGGTGAGGGTGAGGGTCAGGGTGAGGGTCAGGGTGAGGGTCAGGGTGAGGGTGAGGGTCAGGGTGAGGGTCAGGGTGAGGGTCAGGGTGAGGGTCAGGGTCAGGGTCAGGGTCAGGGTCAGGGTCAGGGTCAGGGTCAGGGTCAGGGTCAGGGTCAGGGTCAGGGTCAGGGTCAGGGTCAGGGTCAGGGTCAGGGTCAGGGTCAGGGTCAGGGTCAGGGTCAGGGTCAGGGTCAGGGTCAGGGTCAGGGTCAGGGTCAGGGTCAGGGTCAGGGTCAGGGTCAGGGTCAGGGTCAGGGTTAGGGTTAGGGTTAGGGTTAGGGTTAGGGTTAGGGTTAGGGTTAGGGTTAGGGTTAGGGTTAGGGTTAGGGTTAGGGTTAGGGTTAGGGTTAGGGTTAGGGTTAGGGTTAGGGTTAGGGTTAGGGTTAGGGTTAGGGTTAGGGTTAGGGTTAGGGTTAGGGTTAGGGTTAGGGTTAGGGTTAGGGTTAGGGTTAGGGTTAGGGTTAGGGTTAGGGTTAGGGTTAGGGTTAGGGTTAGGGTTAGGGTTAGGGTTAGGGTTAGGGTTAGGGTTAGGGTTAGGGTTAGGGTTAGGGTTAGGGTTAGGGTTAGGGTTAGGGTTAGGGTTAGGGTTAGGGTTAGGGTTAGGGTTAGGGTTAGGGTTAGGGTTAGGGTTAGGGTTAGGGTTAGGGTTAGGGTTAGGGTTAGGGTTAGGGTTAGGGTTAGGGTTAGGGTTAGGGTTAGGGTTAGGGTTAGGGTTAGGGTTAGGGTTAGGGTTAGGGTTAGGGTTAGGGTTAGGGTTAGGGTTAGGGTTAGGGTTAGGTTAGGGTTAGGGTTAGGGTTAGGGTTAGGGTTAGGGTTAGGGTTAGGGTTAGGGTTAGGGTTAGGGTTAGGGTTAGGGTTAGGGTTAGGGTTAGGGTTAGGGTTAGGGTTAGGGTTAGGGTTAGGGTTAGGGTTAGGGTTAGGGTTAGGGTTAGGGTTAGGGTTAGGGTTAGGGTTAGGGTTAGGGTTAGGGTTAGGGTTAGGGGTTAGGGTTAGGGTTAGGGTTAGGGTTAGGGTTAGGGTTAGGGTTAGGGTTAGGGTTAGGGTTAGGGTTAGGGTTAGGGTTAGGGTTAGGGTTAGGGTTAGGGTTAGGGTTAGGGTTAGGGTTAGGGTTAGGGTTAGGGTTAGGGTTAGGGTTAGGGTTAGGGTTAGGGTTAGGGTTAGGGTTAGGGTTAGGGTTAGGGTTAGGGTTAGGGTTAGGGTTAGGGTTAGGGTTAGGGTTAGGGTTAGGGTTAGGGTTAGGGTTAGGGTTAGGGTTAGGGTTAGGGTTAGGGTTAGGGTTAGGGTTAGGGTTAGGGTTAGGGTTAGGGTTAGGGTTAGGGTTAGGGTTAGGGTTAGGGTTAGGGTTAGGGTTAGGGTTAGGGTTAGGGTTAGGGTTAGGGTTAGGGTTAGGGTTAGGGTTAGGGTTAGGGTTAGGGTTAGGGTTAGGGTTAGGGTTAGGGTTAGGGTTAGGGTTAGGGTTAGGGTTAGGGTTAGGGTTAGGGTTAGGGTTAGGGTTAGGGTTAGGGTTAGGGTTAGGGTTAGGGTTAGGGTTAGGGTTAGGGTTAGGGTTAGGGTTAGGGTTAGGGTTAGGGTTAGGGTTAGGGTTAGGGTTAGGGTTAGGGTTAGGGTTAGGGTTAGGGTTAGGGTTAGGGTTAGGGTTAGGGTTAGGGTTAGGGTTAGGGTTAGGGTTAGGGTTAGGGTTAGGGTTAGGGTTAGGGTTAGGGTTAGGGTTAGGGTTAGGGTTAGGGTTAGGGTTAGGGTTAGGGTTAGGGTTAGGGTTAGGGTTAGGGTTAGGGTTAGGGTTAGGGTTAGGGTTAGGGTTAGGGTTAGGGTTAGGGTTAGGGTTAGGGTTAGGGTTAGGGTTAGGGTTAGGGTTAGGGTTAGGGTTAGGGTTAGGGTTAGGGTTAGGGTTAGGGTTAGGGTTAGGGTTAGGGTTAGGGTTAGGGTTAGGGTTAGGGTTAGGGTTAGGGTTAGGGTTAGGGTTAGGGTTAGGGTTAGGGTTAGGGTTAGGGTTAGGGTTAGGGTTAGGGTTAGGGTTAGGGTTAGGGTTAGGGTTAGGGTTAGGGTTAGGGTTAGGGTTAGGGTTAGGGTTAGGGTTAGGGTTAGGGTTAGGGTTAGGGTTAGGGTTAGGGTTAGGGTTAGGGTTAGGGTTAGGGTTAGGGTTAGGGTTAGGGTTAGGGTTAGGGTTAGGGTTAGGGTTAGGGTTAGGGTTAGGGTTAGGGTTAGGGTTAGGGTTAGGGTTAGGGTTAGGGTTAGGGTTAGGGTTAGGGTTAGGGTTAGGGTTAGGGTTAGGGTTAGGGTTAGGGTTAGGGTTAGGGTTAGGGTTAGGGTTAGGGTTAGGGTTAGGGTTAGGGTTAGGGTTAGGGTTAGGGTTAGGGTTAGGGTTAGGGTTAGGGTTAGGGTTAGGGTTAGGGTTAGGGTTAGGGTTAGGGTTAGGGTTAGGGTTAGGGTTAGGGTTAGGGTTAGGGTTAGGGTTAGGGTTAGGGTTAGGGTTAGGGTTAGGGTTAGGGTTAGGGTTAGGGTTAGGGTTAGGGTTAGGGTTAGGGTTAGGGTTAGGGTTAGGGTTAGGGTTAGGGTTAGGGTTAGGGTTAGGGTTAGGGTTAGGGTTAGGGTTAGGGTTAGGGTTAGGGTTAGGGTTAGGGTTAGGGTTAGGGTTAGGGTTAGGGTTAGGGTTAGGGTTAGGGTTAGGGTTAGGGTTAGGGTTAGGGTTAGGGTTAGGGTTAGGGTTAGGGTTAGGGTTAGGGTTAGGGTTAGGGTTAGGGTTAGGGTTAGGGTTAGGGTTAGGGTTAGGGTTAGGGTTAGGGTTAGGGTTAGGGTTAGGGTTAGGGTTAGGGTTAGGGTTAGGGTTAGGGTTAGGGTTAGGGTTAGGGTTAGGGTTAGGGTTAGGGTTAGGGTTAGGGTTAGGGTTAGGGTTAGGGTTAGGGTTAGGGTTAGGGTTAGGGTTAGGGTTAGGGTTAGGGTTAGGGTTAGGGTTAGGGTTAGGGTTAGGGTTAGGGTTAGGGTTAGGGTTAGGGTTAGGGTTAGGGTTAGGGTTAGGGTTAGGGTTAGGGTTAGGGTTAGGGTTAGGGTTAGGGTTAGGGTTAGGGTTAGGGTTAGGGTTAGGGTTAGGGTTAGGGTTAGGGTTAGGGTTAGGGTTAGGGTTAGGGTTAGGGTTAGGGTTAGGGTTAGGGTTAGGGTTAGGGTTAGGGTTAGGGTTAGGGTTAGGGTTAGGGTTAGGGTTAGGGTTAGGGTTAGGGTTAGGGTTAGGGTTAGGGTTAGGGTTAGGGTTAGGGTTAGGGTTAGGGTTAGGGTTAGGGTTAGGGTTAGGGTTAGGGTTAGGGTTAGGGTTAGGGTTAGGGTTAGGGTTAGGGTTAGGGTTAGGGTTAGGGTTAGGGTTAGGGTTAGGGTTAGGGTTAGGGTTAGGGTTAGGGTTAGGGTTAGGGTTAGGGTTAGGGTTAGGGTTAGGGTTAGGGTTAGGGTTAGGGTTAGGGTTAGGGTTAGGGTTAGGGTTAGGGTTAGGGTTAGGGTTAGGGTTAGGGTTAGGGTTAGGGTTAGGGTTAGGGTTAGGGTTAGGGTTAGGGTTAGGGTTAGGGTTAGGGTTAGGGTTAGGGTTAGGGTTAGGGTTAGGGTTAGGGTTAGGGTTAGGGTTAGGGTTAGGGTTAGGGTTAGGGTTAGGGTTAGGGTTAGGGTTAGGGTTAGGGTTAGGGTTAGGGTTAGGGTTAGGGTTAGGGTTAGGGTTAGGGTTAGGGTTAGGGTTAGGGTTAGGGTTAGGGTTAGGGTTAGGGTTAGGGTTAGGGTTAGGGTTAGGGTTAGGGTTAGGGTTAGGGTTAGGGTTAGGGTTAGGGTTAGGGTTAGGGTTAGGGTTAGGGTTAGGGTTAGGGTTAGGGTTAGGGTTAGGGTTAGGGTTAGGGTTAGGGTTAGGGTTAGGGTTAGGGTTAGGGTTAGGGTTAGGGTTAGGGTTAGGGTTAGGGTTAGGGTTAGGGTTAGGGTTAGGGTTAGGGTTAGGGTTAGGGTTAGGGTTAGGGTTAGGGTTAGGGTTAGGGTTAGGGTTAGGGTTAGGGTTAGGGTTAGGGTTAGGGTTAGGGTTAGGGTTAGGGTTAGGGTTAGGGTTAGGGTTAGGGTTAGGGTTAGGGTTAGGGTTAGGGTTAGGGTTAGGGTTAGGGTTAGGGTTAGGGTTAGGGTTAGGGTTAGGGTTAGGGTTAGGGTTAGGGTTAGGGTTAGGGTTAGGGTTAGGGTTAGGGTTAGGGTTAGGGTTAGGGTTAGGGTTAGGGTTAGGGTTAGGGTTAGGGTTAGGGTTAGGGTTAGGGTTAGGGTTAGGGTTAGGGTTAGGGTTAGGGTTAGGGTTAGGGTTAGGGTTAGGGTTAGGGTTAGGGTTAGGGTTAGGGTTAGGGTTAGGGTTAGGGTTAGGGTTAGGGTTAGGGTTAGGGTTAGGGTTAGGGTTAGGGTTAGGGTTAGGGTTAGGGTTAGGGTTAGGGTTAGGGTTAGGGTTAGGGTTAGGGTTAGGGTTAGGGTTAGGGTTAGGGTTAGGGTTAGGGTTAGGGTTAGGGTTAGGGTTAGGGTTAGGGTTAGGGTTAGGGTTAGGGTTAGGGTTAGGGTTAGGGTTAGGGTTAGGGTTAGGGTTAGGGTTAGGGTTAGGGTTAGGGTTAGGGTTAGGGTTAGGGTTAGGGTTAGGGTTAGGGTTAGGGTTAGGGTTAGGGTTAGGGTTAGGGTTAGGGTTAGGGTTAGGGTTAGGGTTAGGGTTAGGGTTAGGGTTAGGGTTAGGGTTAGGGTTAGGGTTAGGGTTAGGGTTAGGGTTAGGGTTAGGGTTAGGGTTAGGGTTAGGGTTAGGGTTAGGGTTAGGGTTAGGGTTAGGGTTAGGGTTAGGGTTAGGGTTAGGGTTAGGGTTAGGGTTAGGGTTAGGGTTAGGGTTAGGGTTAGGGTTAGGGTTAGGGTTAGGGTTAGGGTTAGGGTTAGGGTTAGGGTTAGGGTTAGGGTTAGGGTTAGGGTTAGGGTTAGGGTTAGGGTTAGGGTTAGGGTTAGGGTTAGGGTTAGGGTTAGGGTTAGGGTTAGGGTTAGGGTTAGGGTTAGGGTTAGGGTTAGGGTTAGGGTTAGGGTTAGGGTTAGGGTTAGGGTTAGGGTTAGGGTTAGGGTTAGGGTTAGGGTTAGGGTTAGGGTTAGGGTTAGGGTTAGGGTTAGGGTTAGGGTTAGGGTTAGGGTTAGGGTTAGGGTTAGGGTTAGGGTTAGGGTTAGGGTTAGGGTTAGGGTTAGGGTTAGGGTTAGGGTTAGGGTTAGGGTTAGGGTTAGGGTTAGGGTTAGGGTTAGGGTTAGGGTTAGGGTTAGGGTTAGGGTTAGGGTTAGGGTTAGGGTTAGGGTTAGGGTTAGGGTTAGGGTTAGGGTTAGGGTTAGGGTTAGGGTTAGGGTTAGGGTTAGGGTTAGGGTTAGGGTTAGGGTTAGGGTTAGGGTTAGGGTTAGGGTTAGGGTTAGGGTTAGGGTTAGGGTTAGGGTTAGGGTTAGGGTTAGGGTTAGGGTTAGGGTTAGGGTTAGGGTTAGGGTTAGGGTTAGGGTTAGGGTTAGGGTTAGGGTTAGGGTTAGGGTTAGGGTTAGGGTTAGGGTTAGGGTTAGGGTTAGGGTTAGGGTTAGGGTTAGGGTTAGGGTTAGGGTTAGGGTTAGGGTTAGGGTTAGGGTTAGGGTTAGGGTTAGGGTTAGGGTTAGGGTTAGGGTTAGGGTTAGGGTTAGGGTTAGGGTTAGGGTTAGGGTTAGGGTTAGGGTTAGGGTTAGGGTTAGGGTTAGGGTTAGGGTTAGGGTTAGGGTTAGGGTTAGGGTTAGGGTTAGGGTTAGGGTTAGGGTTAGGGTTAGGGTTAGGGTTAGGGTTAGGGTTAGGGTTAGGGTTAGGGTTAGGGTTAGGGTTAGGGTTAGGGTTAGGGTTAGGGTTAGGGTTAGGGTTAGGGTTAGGGTTAGGGTTAGGGTTAGGGTTAGGGTTAGGGTTAGGGTTAGGGTTAGGGTTAGGGTTAGGGTTAGGGTTAGGGTTAGGGTTAGGGTTAGGGTTAGGGTTAGGGTTAGGGTTAGGGTTAGGGTTAGGGTTAGGGTTAGGGTTAGGGTTAGGGTTAGGGTTAGGGTTAGGGTTAGGGTTAGGGTTAGGGTTAGGGTTAGGGTTAGGGTTAGGGTTAGGGTTAGGGTTAGGGTTAGGGTTAGGGTTAGGGTTAGGGTTAGGGTTAGGGTTAGGGTTAGGGTTAGGGTTAGGGTTAGGGTTAGGGTTAGGGTTAGGGTTAGGGTTAGGGTTAGGGTTAGGGTTAGGGTTAGGGTTAGGGTTAGGGTTAGGGTTAGGGTTAGGGTTAGGGTTAGGGTTAGGGTTAGGGTTAGGGTTAGGGTTAGGGTTAGGGTTAGGGTTAGGGTTAGGGTTAGGGTTAGGGTTAGGGTTAGGGTTAGGGTTAGGGTTAGGGTTAGGGTTAGGGTTAGGGTTAGGGTTAGGGTTAGGGTTAGGGTTAGGGTTAGGGTTAGGGTTAGGGTTAGGGTTAGGGTTAGGGTTAGGGTTAGGGTTAGGGTTAGGGTTAGGGTTAGGGTTAGGGTTAGGGTTAGGGTTAGGGTTAGGGTTAGGGTTAGGGTTAGGGTTAGGGTTAGGGTTAGGGTTAGGGTTAGGGTTAGGGTTAGGGTTAGGGTTAGGGTTAGGGTTAGGGTTAGGGTTAGGGTTAGGGTTAGGGTTAGGGTTAGGGTTAGGGTTAGGGTTAGGGTTAGGGTTAGGGTTAGGGTTAGGGTTAGGGTTAGGGTTAGGGTTAGGGTTAGGGTTAGGGTTAGGGTTAGGGTTAGGGTTAGGGTTAGGGTTAGGGTTAGGGTTAGGGTTAGGGTTAGGGTTAGGGTTAGGGTTAGGGTTAGGGTTAGGGTTAGGGTTAGGGTTAGGGTTAGGGTTAGGGTTAGGGTTAGGGTTAGGGTTAGGGTTAGGGTTAGGGTTAGGGTTAGGGTTAGGGTTAGGGTTAGGGTTAGGGTTAGGGTTAGGGTTAGGGTTAGGGTTAGGGTTAGGGTTAGGGTTAGGGTTAGGGTTAGGGTTAGGGTTAGGGTTAGGGTTAGGGTTAGGGTTAGGGTTAGGGTTAGGGTTAGGGTTAGGGTTAGGGTTAGGGTTAGGGTTAGGGTTAGGGTTAGGGTTAGGGTTAGGGTTAGGGTTAGGGTTAGGGTTAGGGTTAGGGTTAGGGTTAGGGTTAGGGTTAGGGTTAGGGTTAGGGTTAGGGTTAGGGTTAGGGTTAGGGTTAGGGTTAGGGTTAGGGTTAGGGTTAGGGTTAGGGTTAGGGTTAGGGTTAGGGTTAGGGTTAGGGTTAGGGTTAGGGTTAGGGTTAGGGTTAGGGTTAGGGTTAGGGTTAGGGTTAGGGTTAGGGTTAGGGTTAGGGTTAGGGTTAGGGTTAGGGTTAGGGTTAGGGTTAGGGTTAGGGTTAGGGTTAGGGTTAGGGTTAGGGTTAGGGTTAGGGTTAGGGTTAGGGTTAGGGTTAGGGTTAGGGTTAGGGTTAGGGTTAGGGTTAGGGTTAGGGTTAGGGTTAGGGTTAGGGTTAGGGTTAGGGTTAGGGTTAGGGTTAGGGTTAGGGTTAGGGTTAGGGTTAGGGTTAGGGTTAGGGTTAGGGTTAGGGTTAGGGTTAGGGTTAGGGTTAGGGTTAGGGTTAGGGTTAGGGTTAGGGTTAGGGTTAGGGTTAGGGTTAGGGTTAGGGTTAGGGTTAGGGTTAGGGTTAGGGTTAGGGTTAGGGTTAGGGTTAGGGTTAGGGTTAGGGTTAGGGTTAGGGTTAGGGTTAGGGTTAGGGTTAGGGTTAGGGTTAGGGTTAGGGTTAGGGTTAGGGTTAGGGTTAGGGTTAGGGTTAGGGTTAGGGTTAGGGTTAGGGTTAGGGTTAGGGTTAGGGTTAGGGTTAGGGTTAGGGTTAGGGTTAGGGTTAGGGTTAGGGTTAGGGTTAGGGTTAGGGTTAGGGTTAGGGTTAGGGTTAGGGTTAGGGTTAGGGTTAGGGTTAGGGTTAGGGTTAGGGTTAGGGTTAGGGTTAGGGTTAGGGTTAGGGTTAGGGTTAGGGTTAGGGTTAGGGTTAGGGTTAGGGTTAGGGTTAGGGTTAGGGTTAGGGTTAGGGTTAGGGTTAGGGTTAGGGTTAGGGTTAGGGTTAGGGTTAGGGTTAGGGTTAGGGTTAGGGTTAGGGTTAGGGTTAGGGTTAGGGTTAGGGTTAGGGTTAGGGTTAGGGTTAGGGTTAGGGTTAGGGTTAGGGTTAGGGTTAGGGTTAGGGTTAGGGTTAGGGTTAGGGTTAGGGTTAGGGTTAGGGTTAGGGTTAGGGTTAGGGTTAGGGTTAGGGTTAGGGTTAGGGTTAGGGTTAGGGTTAGGGTTAGGGTTAGGGTTAGGGTTAGGGTTAGGGTTAGGGTTAGGGTTAGGGTTAGGGTTAGGGTTAGGGTTAGGGTTAGGGTTAGGGTTAGGGTTAGGGTTAGGGTTAGGGTTAGGGTTAGGGTTAGGGTTAGGGTTAGGGTTAGGGTTAGGGTTAGGGTTAGGGTTAGGGTTAGGGTTAGGGTTAGGGTTAGGGTTAGGGTTAGGGTTAGGGTTAGGGTTAGGGTTAGGGTTAGGGTTAGGGTTAGGGTTAGGGTTAGGGTTAGGGTTAGGGTTAGGGTTAGGGTTAGGGTTAGGGTTAGGGTTAGGGTTAGGGTTAGGGTTAGGGTTAGGGTTAGGGTTAGGGTTAGGGTTAGGGTTAGGGTTAGGGTTAGGGTTAGGGTTAGGGTTAGGGTTAGGGTTAGGGTTAGGGTTAGGGTTAGGGTTAGGGTTAGGGTTAGGGTTAGGGTTAGGGTTAGGGTTAGGGTTAGGGTTAGGGTTAGGGTTAGGGTTAGGGTTAGGGTTAGGGTTAGGGTTAGGGTTAGGGTTAGGGTTAGGGTTAGGGTTAGGGTTAGGGTTAGGGTTAGGGTTAGGGTTAGGGTTAGGGTTAGGGTTAGGGTTAGGGTTAGGGTTAGGGTTAGGGTTAGGGTTAGGGTTAGGGTTAGGGTTAGGGTTAGGGTTAGGGTTAGGGTTAGGGTTAGGGTTAGGGTTAGGGTTAGGGTTAGGGTTAGGGTTAGGGTTAGGGTTAGGGTTAGGGTTAGGGTTAGGGTTAGGGTTAGGGTTAGGGTTAGGGTTAGGGTTAGGGTTAGGGTTAGGGTTAGGGTTAGGGTTAGGGTTAGGGTTAGGGTTAGGGTTAGGGTTAGGGTTAGGGTTAGGGTTAGGGTTAGGGTTAGGGTTAGGGTTAGGGTTAGGGTTAGGGTTAGGGTTAGGGTTAGGGTTAGGGTTAGGGTTAGGGTTAGGGTTAGGGTTAGGGTTAGGGTTAGGGTTAGGGTTAGGGTTAGGGTTAGGGTTAGGGTTAGGGTTAGGGTTAGGGTTAGGGTTAGGGTTAGGGTTAGGGTTAGGGTTAGGGTTAGGGTTAGGGTTAGGGTTAGGGTTAGGGTTAGGGTTAGGGTTAGGGTTAGGGTTAGGGTTAGGGTTAGGGTTAGGGTTAGGGTTAGGGTTAGGGTTAGGGTTAGGGTTAGGGTTAGGGTTAGGGTTAGGGTTAGGGTTAGGGTTAGGGTTAGGGTTAGGGTTAGGGTTAGGGTTAGGGTTAGGGTTAGGGTTAGGGTTAGGGTTAGGGTTAGGGTTAGGGTTAGGGTTAGGGTTAGGGTTAGGGTTAGGGTTAGGGTTAGGGTTAGGGTTAGGGTTAGGGTTAGGGTTAGGGTTAGGGTTAGGGTTAGGGTTAGGGTTAGGGTTAGGGTTAGGGTTAGGGTTAGGGTTAGGGTTAGGGTTAGGGTTAGGGTTAGGGTTAGGGTTAGGGTTAGGGTTAGGGTTAGGGTTAGGGTTAGGGTTAGGGTTAGGGTTAGGGTTAGGGTTAGGGTTAGGGTTAGGGTTAGGGTTAGGGTTAGGGTTAGGGTTAGGGTTAGGGTTAGGGTTAGGGTTAGGGTTAGGGTTAGGGTTAGGGTTAGGGTTAGGGTTAGGGTTAGGGTTAGGGTTAGGGTTAGGGTTAGGGTTAGGGTTAGGGTTAGGGTTAGGGTTAGGGTTAGGGTTAGGGTTAGGGTTAGGGTTAGGGTTAGGGTTAGGGTTAGGGTTAGGGTTAGGGTTAGGGTTAGGGTTAGGGTTAGGGTTAGGGTTAGGGTTAGGGTTAGGGTTAGGGTTAGGGTTAGGGTTAGGGTTAGGGTTAGGGTTAGGGTTAGGGTTAGGGTTAGGGTTAGGGTTAGGGTTAGGGTTAGGGTTAGGGTTAGGGTTAGGGTTAGGGTTAGGGTTAGGGTTAGGGTTAGGGTTAGGGTTAGGGTTAGGGTTAGGGTTAGGGTTAGGGTTAGGGTTAGGGTTAGGGTTAGGGTTAGGGTTAGGGTTAGGGTTAGGGTTAGGGTTAGGGTTAGGGTTAGGGTTAGGGTTAGGGTTAGGGTTAGGGTTAGGGTTAGGGTTAGGGTTAGGGTTAGGGTTAGGGTTAGGGTTAGGGTTAGGGTTAGGGTTAGGGTTAGGGTTAGGGTTAGGGTTAGGGTTAGGGTTAGGGTTAGGGTTAGGGTTAGGGTTAGGGTTAGGGTTAGGGTTAGGGTTAGGGTTAGGGTTAGGGTTAGGGTTAGGGTTAGGGTTAGGGTTAGGGTTAGGGTTAGGGTTAGGGTTAGGGTTAGGGTTAGGGTTAGGGTTAGGGTTAGGGTTAGGGTTAGGGTTAGGGTTAGGGTTAGGGTTAGGGTTAGGGTTAGGGTTAGGGTTAGGGTTAGGGTTAGGGTTAGGGTTAGGGTTAGGGTTAGGGTTAGGGTTAGGGTTAGGGTTAGGGTTAGGGTTAGGGTTAGGGTTAGGGTTAGGGTTAGGGTTAGGGTTAGGGTTAGGGTTAGGGTTAGGGTTAGGGTTAGGGTTAGGGTTAGGGTTAGGGTTAGGGTTAGGGTTAGGGTTAGGGTTAGGGTTAGGGTTAGGGTTAGGGTTAGGGTTAGGGTTAGGGTTAGGGTTAGGGTTAGGGTTAGGGTTAGGGTTAGGGTTAGGGTTAGGGTTAGGGTTAGGGTTAGGGTTAGGGTTAGGGTTAGGGTTAGGGTTAGGGTTAGGGTTAGGGTTAGGGTTAGGGTTAGGGTTAGGGTTAGGGTTAGGGTTAGGGTTAGGGTTAGGGTTAGGGTTAGGGTTAGGGTTAGGGTTAGGGTTAGGGTTAGGGTTAGGGTTAGGGTTAGGGTTAGGGTTAGGGTTAGGGTTAGGGTTAGGGTTAGGGTTAGGGTTAGGGTTAGGGTTAGGGTTAGGGTTAGGGTTAGGGTTAGGGTTAGGGTTAGGGTTAGGGTTAGGGTTAGGGTTAGGGTTAGGGTTAGGGTTAGGGTTAGGGTTAGGGTTAGGGTTAGGGTTAGGGTTAGGGTTAGGGTTAGGGTTAGGGTTAGGGTTAGGGTTAGGGTTAGGGTTAGGGTTAGGGTTAGGGTTAGGGTTAGGGTTAGGGTTAGGGTTAGGGTTAGGGTTAGGGTTAGGGTTAGGGTTAGGGTTAGGGTTAGGGTTAGGGTTAGGGTTAGGGTTAGGGTTAGGGTTAGGGTTAGGGTTAGGGTTAGGGTTAGGGTTAGGGTTAGGGTTAGGGTTAGGGTTAGGGTTAGGGTTAGGGTTAGGGTTAGGGTTAGGGTTAGGGTTAGGGTTAGGGTTAGGGTTAGGGTTAGGGTTAGGGTTAGGGTTAGGGTTAGGGTTAGGGTTAGGGTTAGGGTTAGGGTTAGGGTTAGGGTTAGGGTTAGGGTTAGGGTTAGGGTTAGGGTTAGGGTTAGGGTTAGGGTTAGGGTTAGGGTTAGGGTTAGGGTTAGGGTTAGGGTTAGGGTTAGGGTTAGGGTTAGGGTTAGGGTTAGGGTTAGGGTTAGGGTTAGGGTTAGGGTTAGGGTTAGGGTTAGGGTTAGGGTTAGGGTTAGGGTTAGGGTTAGGGTTAGGGTTAGGGTTAGGGTTAGGGTTAGGGTTAGGGTTAGGGTTAGGGTTAGGGTTAGGGTTAGGGTTAGGGTTAGGGTTAGGGTTAGGGTTAGGGTTAGGGTTAGGGTTAGGGTTAGGGTTAGGGTTAGGGTTAGGGTTAGGGTTAGGGTTAGGGTTAGGGTTAGGGTTAGGGTTAGGGTTAGGGTTAGGGTTAGGGTTAGGGTTAGGGTTAGGGTTAGGGTTAGGGTTAGGGTTAGGGTTAGGGTTAGGGTTAGGGTTAGGGTTAGGGTTAGGGTTAGGGTTAGGGTTAGGGTTAGGGTTAGGGTTAGGGTTAGGGTTAGGGTTAGGGTTAGGGTTAGGGTTAGGGTTAGGGTTAGGGTTAGGGTTAGGGTTAGGGTTAGGGTTAGGGTTAGGGTTAGGGTTAGGGTTAGGGTTAGGGTTAGGGTTAGGGTTAGGGTTAGGGTTAGGGTTAGGGTTAGGGTTAGGGTTAGGGTTAGGGTTAGGGTTAGGGTTAGGGTTAGGGTTAGGGTTAGGGTTAGGGTTAGGGTTAGGGTTAGGGTTAGGGTTAGGGTTAGGGTTAGGGTTAGGGTTAGGGTTAGGGTTAGGGTTAGGGTTAGGGTTAGGGTTAGGGTTAGGGTTAGGGTTAGGGTTAGGGTTAGGGTTAGGGTTAGGGTTAGGGTTAGGGTTAGGGTTAGGGTTAGGGTTAGGGTTAGGGTTAGGGTTAGGGTTAGGGTTAGGGTTAGGGTTAGGGTTAGGGTTAGGGTTAGGGTTAGGGTTAGGGTTAGGGTTAGGGTTAGGGTTAGGGTTAGGGTTAGGGTTAGGGTTAGGGTTAGGGTTAGGGTTAGGGTTAGGGTTAGGGTTAGGGTTAGGGTTAGGGTTAGGGTTAGGGTTAGGGTTAGGGTTAGGGTTAGGGTTAGGGTTAGGGTTAGGGTTAGGGTTAGGGTTAGGGTTAGGGTTAGGGTTAGGGTTAGGGTTAGGGTTAGGGTTAGGGTTAGGGTTAGGGTTAGGGTTAGGGTTAGGGTTAGGGTTAGGGTTAGGGTTAGGGTTAGGGTTAGGGTTAGGGTTAGGGTTAGGGTTAGGGTTAGGGTTAGGGTTAGGGTTAGGGTTAGGGTTAGGGTTAGGGTTAGGGTTAGGGTTAGGGTTAGGGTTAGGGTTAGGGTTAGGGTTAGGGTTAGGGTTAGGGTTAGGGTTAGGGTTAGGGTTAGGGTTAGGGTTAGGGTTAGGGTTAGGGTTAGGGTTAGGGTTAGGGTTAGGGTTAGGGTTAGGGTTAGGGTTAGGGTTAGGGTTAGGGTTAGGGTTAGGGTTAGGGTTAGGGTTAGGGTTAGGGTTAGGGTTAGGGTTAGGGTTAGGGTTAGGGTTAGGGTTAGGGTTAGGGTTAGGGTTAGGGTTAGGGTTAGGGTTAGGGTTAGGGTTAGGGTTAGGGTTAGGGTTAGGGTTAGGGTTAGGGTTAGGGTTAGGGTTAGGGTTAGGGTTAGGGTTAGGGTTAGGGTTAGGGTTAGGGTTAGGGTTAGGGTTAGGGTTAGGGTTAGGGTTAGGGTTAGGGTTAGGGTTAGGGTTAGGGTTAGGGTTAGGGTTAGGGTTAGGGTTAGGGTTAGGGTTAGGGTTAGGGTTAGGGTTAGGGTTAGGGTTAGGGTTAGGGTTAGGGTTAGGGTTAGGGTTAGGGTTAGGGTTAGGGTTAGGGTTAGGGTTAGGGTTAGGGTTAGGGTTAGGGTTAGGGTTAGGGTTAGGGTTAGGGTTAGGGTTAGGGTTAGGGTTAGGGTTAGGGTTAGGGTTAGGGTTAGGGTTAGGGTTAGGGTTAGGGTTAGGGTTAGGGTTAGGGTTAGGGTTAGGGTTAGGGTTAGGGTTAGGGTTAGGGTTAGGGTTAGGGTTAGGGTTAGGGTTAGGGTTAGGGTTAGGGTTAGGGTTAGGGTTAGGGTTAGGGTTAGGGTTAGGGTTAGGGTTAGGGTTAGGGTTAGGGTTAGGGTTAGGGTTAGGGTTAGGGTTAGGGTTAGGGTTAGGGTTAGGGTTAGGGTTAGGGTTAGGGTTAGGGTTAGGGTTAGGGTTAGGGTTAGGGTTAGGGTTAGGGTTAGGGTTAGGGTTAGGGTTAGGGTTAGGGTTAGGGTTAGGGTTAGGGTTAGGGTTAGGGTTAGGGTTAGGGTTAGGGTTAGGGTTAGGGTTAGGGTTAGGGTTAGGGTTAGGGTTAGGGTTAGGGTTAGGGTTAGGGTTAGGGTTAGGGTTAGGGTTAGGGTTAGGGTTAGGGTTAGGGTTAGGGTTAGGGTTAGGGTTAGGGTTAGGGTTAGGGTTAGGGTTAGGGTTAGGGTTAGGGTTAGGGTTAGGGTTAGGGTTAGGGTTAGGGTTAGGGTTAGGGTTAGGGTTAGGGTTAGGGTTAGGGTTAGGGTTAGGGTTAGGGTTAGGGTTAGGGTTAGGGTTAGGGTTAGGGTTAGGGTTAGGGTTAGGGTTAGGGTTAGGGTTAGGGTTAGGGTTAGGGTTAGGGTTAGGGTTAGGGTTAGGGTTAGGGTTAGGGTTAGGGTTAGGGTTAGGGTTAGGGTTAGGGTTAGGGTTAGGGTTAGGGTTAGGGTTAGGGTTAGGGTTAGGGTTAGGGTTAGGGTTAGGGTTAGGGTTAGGGTTAGGGTTAGGGTTAGGGTTAGGGTTAGGGTTAGGGTTAGGGTTAGGGTTAGGGTTAGGGTTAGGGTTAGGGTTAGGGTTAGGGTTAGGGTTAGGGTTAGGGTTAGGGTTAGGGTTAGGGTTAGGGTTAGGGTTAGGGTTAGGGTTAGGGTTAGGGTTAGGGTTAGGGTTAGGGTTAGGGTTAGGGTTAGGGTTAGGGTTAGGGTTAGGGTTAGGGTTAGGGTTAGGGTTAGGGTTAGGGTTAGGGTTAGGGTTAGGGTTAGGGTTAGGGTTAGGGTTAGGGTTAGGGTTAGGGTTAGGGTTAGGGTTAGGGTTAGGGTTAGGGTTAGGGTTAGGGTTAGGGTTAGGGTTAGGGTTAGGGTTAGGGTTAGGGTTAGGGTTAGGGTTAGGGTTAGGGTTAGGGTTAGGGTTAGGGTTAGGGTTAGGGTTAGGGTTAGGGTTAGGGTTAGGGTTAGGGTTAGGGTTAGGGTTAGGGTTAGGGTTAGGGTTAGGGTTAGGGTTAGGGTTAGGGTTAGGGTTAGGGTTAGGGTTAGGGTTAGGGTTAGGGTTAGGGTTAGGGTTAGGGTTAGGGTTAGGGTTAGGGTTAGGGTTAGGGTTAGGGTTAGGGTTAGGGTTAGGGTTAGGGTTAGGGTTAGGGTTAGGGTTAGGGTTAGGGTTAGGGTTAGGGTTAGGGTTAGGGTTAGGGTTAGGGTTAGGGTTAGGGTTAGGGTTAGGGTTAGGGTTAGGGTTAGGGTTAGGGTTAGGGTTAGGGTTAGGGTTAGGGTTAGGGTTAGGGTTAGGGTTAGGGTTAGGGTTAGGGTTAGGGTTAGGGTTAGGGTTAGGGTTAGGGTTAGGGTTAGGGTTAGGGTTAGGGTTAGGGTTAGGGTTAGGGTTAGGGTTAGGGTTAGGGTTAGGGTTAGGGTTAGGGTTAGGGTTAGGGTTAGGGTTAGGGTTAGGGTTAGGGTTAGGGTTAGGGTTAGGGTTAGGGTTAGGGTTAGGGTTAGGGTTAGGGTTAGGGTTAGGGTTAGGGTTAGGGTTAGGGTTAGGGTTAGGGTTAGGGTTAGGGTTAGGGTTAGGGTTAGGGTTAGGGTTAGGGTTAGGGTTAGGGTTAGGGTTAGGGTTAGGGTTAGGGTTAGGGTTAGGGTTAGGGTTAGGGTTAGGGTTAGGGTTAGGGTTAGGGTTAGGGTTAGGGTTAGGGTTAGGGTTAGGGTTAGGGTTAGGGTTAGGGTTAGGGTTAGGGTTAGGGTTAGGGTTAGGGTTAGGGTTAGGGTTAGGGTTAGGGTTAGGGTTAGGGTTAGGGTTAGGGTTAGGGTTAGGGTTAGGGTTAGGGTTAGGGTTAGGGTTAGGGTTAGGGTAGGGTTAGGGTTAGGGTTAGGGTTAGGGTTAGGGTTAGGGTTAGGGTTAGGGTTAGGGTTAGGGTTAGGGTTAGGGTTAGGGTTAGGGTTAGGGTTAGGGTTAGGGTTAGGGTTAGGGTTAGGGTTAGGGTTAGGGTTAGG